>NC_053155.1:101101875-101413452 GCF_016835505.1 Polypterus senegalus | reverse complement strand
TTATGAAATGGGACTTGAAAATATATATATATATATATATATATATATATCTGCAGAGTTTCTTTGCAGCCTTTGTCGATTTTCATAAAGCGTTCGACTCAGTTGATCGAGTTGCCCTGTGGGACAGCCTGAGTGTTCACTGGATCCCCTCGAGATTGCTGGATATCATGGCTGACCTGTACACTGGTACTGTGAGTGCTGTGCAGAGTGGAGACAGGACCTCTGTGTTTTTCTCAGTTCATTGTGGGGTTCGTCAGGGGTGTGTTCTTGCTCCTACTCTGTTCAATGCTTGTATGGACTGGGTATTGGGCAAGGTCATGGGGTCCAGCAGCTGTGGGGCATCTGTGGATGAAGAGAGGATTTGACTCCGATGATGTGTCTTGTCTGGGCTTGCAAGTATCCTGGATAAAAACCAAGATCCAGGCCTTTAATGACCTCTTGATCACAGCCATCAGCCGTGTGCTTGTTTGCAGAGAGAGTGTCGACCTTGTTGAGAGGTTTACTTACCTTGGCAGTGACATTCATGTCTCTAGTGACTCTTCCTATGAAGTCAGTAGACGGATTGGGAGAGCATGGGAGGTCATGAGGTTGCTGGAAAAAGGACGAAGGTCCAAGTCTTTAGAGTCCTGGTGCTTCCTGTCTTGCTATATGGTGGCGAGACATGGACAATATCCAGTGACCTGAGACAAAGACTGGACTCTTTTGGTAATGTGTCTCTCCAGAAAATCCTTGGGTACCATTGGTTTGACTTTGTGTCTAATGAGCGGTTGCTCATGGAGTCCCAAATGAGGCACATTACCTGCATTGTGAGGGAGCGGCAGTTACGGCACTACGGCCATGTGGCGTGTTTCCTTGAGGGTGATCTGACTCATAAGATCCTCGTTGTTGGGGACCCGGGTAGCTGGACCAGGCCAAGGGGTCGCTCACGTAACACCTGGCTGCAGTAGATAAAGGGTCATATCTGGAGGGTGGGACTGGACCACGTGTCTGCCTGGGGTGTTGCCAACTGGGATCCTGAGTTGTTTCAGCATGTAGTGGGTGCGGCAACGCAGTGTACCAGTGCATACTCCCCAACTTGAACTTGTTCGACTTGAAAAGCTATTCAATTATGAGAAAAGTGAAAGGCAAATTTTATTAAAGTGGGTTTCCATTTTGGATATGGGGTAAATATGACACTCCAATGGTAAATTACAGGGAGACCAGATTTTCAAAGTCTCAAACCTGGACATGTGTGTTGTCATCTATGCCCACATATAAAGCCTGTTCTCTTTTGTTTAATGCCTGCTTTATCTCATCATCATCATCAGAGAGAGATAAAAAAAAAACACTTTTACAAATTAACACAAATAATTCTACACAGTGGTTGATGTGGAAACAAGTACATGTCAGTATTCTAATTTTGTCTGGTTGTTAGTCCTCATTGCAATACTGTTCAAACTTAACAGAAGTTCTTCATCAACATTTCCTCCTTGGAAGTTTTGACCATGCTATTTTCATCAGTTATTTATTGGAAAACATAGTGTGAAATCAGGATTGTCCCTGTCACTGTGACCTCTTGTCACCCTAGTAAATTATTCTGGCAGTGAAACAGTGAATCATTGCGGATAATGAGGTTTTGAAGGTGGCTTGGTTTAAGGTTAACACCGAGTAAATATTTATTTGCTCTTGTGCATAACATCACTGGTTAAATCATTCATATCTAGATAACCTTTTGTTTTCCTTGCTTCCATTTAATACTTTTACATTCTGGAAGATCATTTAACTTACCTGTTACAACTTAAGTGCCGATGCCCTTACTCTTTTTTGTTTGTGCTCAAACCACTGGGAAGATGTTATAAAGCAGAAACAATTTTCTGATACAGAGGTTTCTGCGCAGGCCTCACTGGAATTGCAGGCAGATGATTCATGTGACCAGCCATGAAAGAGACTTTTTACCCGCAGTCTGCTGGTGTTTCATTAACTCATATTGGGGTTCTGTATGTTATCATTAGTGGCTATTGGAGGTAAAAAAAGAAGAAAATATACAGAATATACAAGTTGGTGTAACCGCTGTCAATTGAAACAGCAAACTTATTTGCTATTAAAATCACAGAGAACGTTTCCTCATTTTAAGATAGGTGTGTTTGCAAATTCACCAATGCTTTTGAATTGGAGAATGTGAAATTTCGCAGTTAGGACACCCGGGTTCGCTTCCCAGGTCCTCCTTTTGTGGAGTTTGCATGTTCTCCCCTTGTCTGCGTGGTTTCCTCCGGGTACTCCAGTTTCCTCCCACATTCCAAAGACATGCAGGTTAGGTGCATTGGCGATTCTAAATTGTCCCTAGTGTGTGCTTGGTGTGTTGGCGGGTGTGTGTGTGTGCGTGCCCTGCGGTGGGCTGGCGCCCTGCTCGGGGTTTGTTTCCTGCCTTGGGCCCTGTGTTGGCTGGGATTGGCTCCAGCAGACTCCCGTGACCCTGTAGTTAGGATATAGCGGGTTGGATAATGGATGGATGGATGGATGGAATGTGAAATTTTAAACCTGTTGTGACAGGCGCCTGGCGTCCATGCCCAGCCGGGACCACCCTGCACACTGTATTCAGGGGAAGCAGCCCTGGACAGTGCAATACCTCCCCCTGGACGCTAGATGGCCGTCCCCCTGGGCTGGTGTAGTGCCTTGGTTTCCCACAGGGCTCCCTGGGAATTGGAGTTGGGGCAGCCCTGTTGGGTCCCGCAGGTACTGCCAGGGGGTGCTGTGTTTGGGACTCCTGAGCCCGTGTCGGCAACAGCTTCATCATACCTGGAAGTGCCGCCGGATCTTGGTGATCAAACACCTGGAGCACTTCCAGGTGACCTATAAAAGGGAGCCAGCAACCACCACTCATCGGCCAGAGTTGGGTGGAGGAGGACAAGGTTGCGATGGAGGAGTGGTGGTGCCAAGGAAGAGAAGAGAAGAGTTCTTGTGCTGTACTGATGCTTGGGACTGTGTTGTGGCTGGGGGATTACGGGGAAGACGTGCCCCCCAGCTGAAGAGAAATAAAAGTCTTTTGTATTTTAGACGTGCCACCTGTGTCCAATCTGCGTCGGGTCAGGCGCTATATAGTGCCTTTCACACTGTATAAAGCATGATCTGTTTAAAAATATCACAATGGAAATTGAACCGTCTCAACAAATTTCCTTGAAGAAAAATTGTGCCACATTTTAACAAAAATCTAGACAAAAACTGAGTTGTTTCACGCAGGGAGACCAATGGTTAGATAAACACACAGAAATGGTTATCTCATCAGGTGATTTGCGTATTTTAAATACTGTTTTTGTAACAATAAAACATACATTTTGAAACTTGTGTTGGGAGGCTAGTGTAACAGAGTAAGCAAAGAATGATAAACTTTTTCTTAAGACAGTTATTGCAAATAAGTACTTTAATTACATCAGACTTAGATTAGATTAATTATTTTAAAGTAATATCTTCAGTAGAGTATTTCCTTTATTGTAAGAAAAATTTAGCATTACTTATACATGTTCTCTGATTTTTATTATTATTATTATTATTATTATTCATATTCTAGTGGAGTGTCTGGATAATTGTATATCAATTGTAGGGTTTTGACATGTTTGACAGTTATTTCAAACAATTGCAAGGTTTGTTTTTCTGTTTCATGCACCATAAGACGGTTTTAAAAATTGTTCAAATTTTTTTGAAACTATTGTTTTATTCTCTCAGGCAGTCTCCAGTTGCTGAGTGTGTGATCACAGAGGTTGCGACGCTGACCTTGACAGGGCAAGAGTGTAAAGGTTGGCTCGAGCTGCCATGTTTTATCCAAGTTTTACAGATAAACCTTTGAATCACTATTCAAAATACGTTCTTTTTGATTATTTCTTGGTTAAGAAATATTTGCTCTTTTTTGATCACATTTTGACTCTGCAAACGATCTTTTTGATTCCTTGCCTTTGACATTTTCTGTGTTGACATTGATTTCTGGGTATAGTTTTGGTTCTTGCTAAAATATCGCTTTGGCCTCACATTAACAAAATTGGTGCAAATTTTGATTCACACTCTTCTCCTGGTTCTCACTCATTTGAAATGCTATCTCCAGTCTTTGGGTTAGTACAGAAACTCAGGTCTGATCAAATAAGTGACCCTAAGATTTGGCGTGTCACGCAATGTTCAGAAATTACGGAAAGAAGTTGGAGAGCTACATAAATAAATAGCTGATTTAACTTCAGACCTATGTGGCAACAATTACAATACAGTGGAACCTTGGTTCACGAATGTCTCGGTACATGTACAACTTGGTTCACGACCAAAAAGTTCGCCAAACTTTTGCCAGTTTCCCTTTCGGTTTGTGAGCGCCGATGATTTCCGCACGTGTTGCGTTGTTCTCGGTCAGACGTGCCTGCCTGCCTGCTGCTGAGAGAGTGAGAGAGAGAGAGAGAGAGAGAGAGCGAGCAAGCCTGCACGTGCGCGCCTGCCTGGCCTGCTGGTTCATACGCACCAATTACTGTATTTAAGCAGAGCCGCTCCCTGTTCATTGTTCTCAGTCAGACGTGCGTGCTTTACCTGTGATCTCTTTGTGCTCTACAGTATTTTGTGTGCTTTTGCAGTTAATCATGGCTTCTAAGCAAGTGAAGAGTGGTGAGAAGAAAGTTTTGAAGAAAATTGAAATCAAAGTAAAGAAAGAAATTATTGAAAAGTTTGAGCGTGGCGTTCGTGTTACTGATCTTGCCGTCGAGTAAAAGAAGTCAAACTCTACGATTTTGACTATTCTAAAGCAGAAAGAATCTATTAAAGCAGGTGATATTGCAAAAGGAGTTACAGCGTTAACCAGGCAGAGGCTTCAAGTGCTGGAAGAGGTGGAAAAACTGTTTACCAGTTTACTCATTTACCAATTTGAAAACCCTCGTGCTTTCAAGCAGCACAATGTAAACAAAGCCAGACTGCCAGTAATGTGGAGGTCAAACATGAAGGGTTGGGTCACAAGGACTTTGTTTTTGGAATGGCTGCATGAGGCTTTTGCTCCCACCAGCTAAACAGCTAAAAACACCAGAAACCCAAGAAATCACAAGAGAGAAAACACCTGAAGAAAAACATCCCTCCATCGCGGAGCCAGACTCTCCCTCAAAACTGTAACCTCCTCTCCACCCAGTTCCTTCTCACTTCATGCCAGAACTCGACTCATGCAAGGTTAGTTTTCTTGGTGGTTTATGGTTTTTGCATTACGGATTTCTCAAAAGTTAATTTTTCAGTTCGTAGCTTGAATTGTTGCAATGTTACTTTTCTCTTTTTTCAAATGTTCGTTTTTTTCCCTGTGCTTAAAACTCATTAAAAAAAAGTGTTTACATAGAGTGGTTTGTAGTGTGATTTGTTGCAGTCTTGGTGGTTTATTAAATTACAGATTTTTCAAATGTTCCTTTTTTTCCCTGTGCTTAAAACTCATTTTTTTTTAAATTGTTTACTGTACAGTACAGTGATCAGGCTGTAAGGCTAATAGCGTGATCTCCTGCAATGTTACTTTTTTGATTGCTTGTGGCTGGTTTTTAAATACATTTCAGATTTGTTCTAATGTTCCTTTTTTTCCGCTGTGCTTAAAACTCATTTTAAAAAAAGTGTTCACAGCAATCGGGCTATAAGGCTAATAGCGTGATCACTTGCAATGTTACTTTTTTGGTTGCTTGTGGTTGGTTTTTAAATAAATTTCGGATTTGTTCAAATGTTCCTCTCTGTTCTGAGAGAGAGAGAGCGAGCGCGTGCTGCAGAGAGAGAGAGAGCGCCTGCTCGTGTAACTGAGCAGGGAGCCTGGGTGCTTTGTGTCAGTGTTATTCAATGTTTTTACATTAGTTTACAATTACACTGTGCATTCTATGGTCTAATTAACTATATTTGTGCTTAATCTTTACATATATTTACATATTTACATATATATTTAGATACAGTTCATACGGTCTGGAACGGATTAATTGTATTTACATACAATCCTATGGGGGAAATTGCTTCGGTTCATGACCAACTCGGTTTACGACCAGAGTTTTGGAACGAATTATGGTTGTGAACCGAGGTTCCACTGTATTAGGAAAGTGGTATGTGTAAAAAATTTAACATAAAAATAATGAAAGATTGTTTCGTGTGTGGTGAGTTAGGGCATTTTGTGTCCAACTGTCCTTAAAAAATGGGAAATGGGTGGAACTCTTCTTGGGAAATTTCTTTACGAATGTATTTTTAATACCAAAGCTAGTTAACAGTATAGAGGTTAGTGTGTATATTGATTCAGGAGAGGCAGAGAATTTTATTAGTCCTGCCTTGGTTGATAAATTGAAACTGCCCAAAGTTTCACTGAAATTTCCACCCAAGGTTTTTTTTTTTTGTAGATGGTAAACCAATAGGTTCCTTATCTTCATTATTTCTGATCTTTCATGGCTCCATAACCATAATTTAATTATGGATTTGAAATTAAAAGACATTGTTTAGTGGAACTCATTTTGTATGAAGCACTGCTTAAATAGTAACCTACCTATTTGTATTTGTTACTATAGTGCTTTCTTTAATTTGCACCCAGGCGTTTGCAATCATTTCAATAGCTTATTTCGCGTTAATTTTAATCTCCTCCTGCCTACAAGTTATGCTGATGAGAATTTTTCTCAGCATTTCCTTGTGATAATACACTTTCAGGGTGCGAATGGTGCAATTGGTTGGGAGGAATTAAACATGAACATTATCTAAATGTGGAAGCATGTTGTGGGCAGCACAGTTATCAATCAGGAGCCGAATAATCCTTTTTTTCTTCATCTTGTGAGGCTTGAGTGCCCATCCACACCCACACCAAATCGGAACGACCCGCTGAAGTGTGTCCCTAAGCACGATTGCAGCATCTGTGGAAGATTGTTCGTCCGTTGTCGGGGCAGGGCAATAGCATGCTCACAGCAGTGCAGTGAAGCAACACAGAAGCAAATCATAAAAGATCGGGGTCATGCTATAAGTCCATGTCTTGCACCCCAAAACACGAGGCTGAGTCTGAGTACTTTAGCAGAACCAACTTTATTCAGCTTGAAACGGCACACTTATTTATTGTACCGTGATCTGCCACTCTGCTATCAGTGATCAAGTAATCCTGTTACCTGCATTTACAATTCCTTGCATATCACCCATCGATATCTTTTTTGTTTGCTTTGGTGGAGAGATGCAGCATATCTGAGAGATGCAGCACAGTTTTGAGCCGGCTGTTGCCCGGCAGCAGATAAACAGTCTTCCATAGACGCGGAGTTTGGATTTCAGGACCATAGACATAGAATTACTGGGCGCTGCATGACCAGCCGCATCATACGTCAACATCGCCGCCATATTGCGAGTGGTACTGCTGTGGAGTGAAGTAATGGATAAAGATGCCTCACACATGTGTTGCTTGGGATTGTACAAACCGCTGTATGCTCCAAACCCAATCCCGGGGGATTACATTTCATAGGTAAGGCTAAGCAATTGTTTTGGTTATATTTGGCCTTTAGAAAATCCCATTTTTTAATCTTAACTTCAGCTACACCAGGCTAAGCTAACAAAGCTATGCATTTATGTGCTCAAGTGAGCCTCCAAACAACGTTTTGGCTAAACGTATTTTGTCACTAACTATATAGATTGTTGTTAGATGTTAACATTTCTAAAACTTCGAAGGTTTCCCAAAGAAATCCACCTCAGGAAGCAGTGGGAGGTAGCCCTTAGACGGGATTTTGAGAAAGCTGTCCTGTGATGTGTGCTGTGTTAGTTTGGTAACAGATGCTGTACCGGCATCATATGATCAAAGCTACCACTTGCTCACATTAAAAAACAAAAGAGGTTTGGTGATTCCTTCTGAGGGTACAGTCAAGGTGGGCAAAGTAGCTGAGCATGTTATCTGACAGTTGACAATAGGGCAAGCTGTCAGTGTATCTTTGATCAATCAGTTTGTTTGGGCTGAGATTGGTTCAGATGATGTGTTTTTTTTCAAGGAGCACAGTTTGAAATTGACAATCATCATTTTATGCTCATGTCTTATTTATGTCTGTCTTCCATAAACTGAGGCTGCACCATATTGCCAGACTGAATACTCTCAAATTACAGAGTGGCAACACACGGAAAAAGCAATGTAAGACAGTTCTGTTTCAAGGATTTTAGATCCTATCCTGTATATATTTAAGTAACCACACTGTGTGTGTGTGTGTGCGTGTGTGAGAGAGAGATTGAGAGAGGAATGAGTGAAATGTTTTCAGAAATTATTAAGCCAATTTGTATACAATGAAATTGTTTATTTTTGTCATTGAGTGTATTATTTCACTGTTAAAAGAAAGACCAGAAAGCCAGTTGCAGTCTTACTATTTTGACTTTCAGACATTGGTCCAGTTTTCGTCTCAATAATTAATAATGATAATAATAATAATAATAATAATAATAATAATAATAATAATAATAACAATACATTTTTATTTAATAGGCACCTTTCTTAGCACTCAAGGTCACCTTACAATAAAATTAAACAACATTAGTAAAATTAAAACAAGAGAACGATAAATTAAAAAGCAATAATTAGCAAACAAACAAAGATAACTGGTAGTAACAGTGCAAAATTCAAAATTGGTATGCCAGCTTGAAAAGATAAGTTTTCAGGGTAGTTTTAAAATGTGTTATTGAATCGAGTTGACGTATATGAGAGGGAAGAGAATTCCCGAGTTGAGGAGCACTATGAGAGACGCTTGAGCTCCCACAGAACAGAGTTTGATGTGTGGTATAGAAAGTAGAGCTGCAGATGAGGATCTGAGTGAGTAAGAGGAGTGTAAGTCTGTAGGAGATCAGTGAGGTTGTGGAGAGCTTTAAATGTTAAGAGCGCTATTTTGTATTGTATTCTGTAGTTAACAGGGAGCCAGTAAAGCTGAGAGAGAATAGGTGTAATATGTTCAGTGGATTTAGAACAGCAGGTTATTATCCTGGCAGCAGAATTTTGAAGAAGTTGTAAGCGATGGATACATTTTTGTGGGATGCCAGATAGAATAGCATTACAGTATTCTATACGTGAGGTGACTATAGCATTAACCAATACTTCAGTACTGTGTTGCGTAAGAACAGGACGAAGTCTAGAAATGTTTCGGAGATGGAAGAAGGCAGTCCGAGAAATGTTACTTATATGGGAGGAATTATTTGATAATAATAATCATAATTATTATTTAATTATTTCCATTATTAATGTATCAATGGATATAAATAATTACATTTAAACGATTCACCAAAATCTGTTGTATGTAAACAATACTGATTTAAACGTTATTGTTTTTTCATCAGAAAACCCATTTTCCATATCTACCTGTATTCATATAAATGGCACTTTTGCCACTCGCAATATGGCGGACGTGCTGACATATCATGTCGATTGGGCAACACAGTGAATGCGGAGTCGATCTATATATGTCTATGTTCAGGATGCTCTTCGGCATGCTGTCTAGTTGGGGGTGGTCCCAAGAGAGTTTACAAACCTCACATTTTCTTGAATGAGTGCCGCATTAATAGGAATGTTTCCTGAACGAGCAAGACTGAACCACATAAAAACTGTTTTTTCGACGTTGTGAAAGACGAATGTTCTCTTCGTTCCCTTGTACTAATTCATGTCTGAGAAGTAAGCTTTACTAAACTATGTAATAGCATGCTTTGTTTTAGCAAACAGAAAATTATTTGTGCAAAGGACTCAAGGTCTGAGCATTCCACACGAGTCTGCCTTATCACGTTGTCCCTTAGCTTACATCTGAATGCCATAACAAAAGGAGCCAAGAAATCAAGTTTTACAAGGGGTTAAAGGGGCTCAAGGTTTGTGTATAATAAATGTGTTGACTGTTACATTTTATAATGATATTAAATCACGCATTCTAGGGGTATAAAACTGGACCCCACCCAACAGACGGGGTTCAGAAGAGCCATGACGCTGCCATTTATATTTGATTGTCTGCTTTTCTGAAACTCTTCTCACCGTGACTCTGAAAATAAAGCTGCTTTATAACCGCACCTGCTGTCTGGTCTGAGTTTTAGTCCACAACGCCTTCAAATGCAGCAGTTCACATACATTTGCAACCCGAGATTTATCTTCTTTTTTTGCTTGGTCTTTCAAGAAAGTTGACAGCGTCGATGGCGATATTCTGAATTCACTGGCAACATCTTTTTTGTTTTTGCCCCAATCTAGAGCTGCAAAAATATAAAGATTTTTTTTCTAATATGAACTGTTATTGTTTTTTCATATCTGCTGTTTCTATAGAAGGGTGACAATGAGTTAAATTCCAATGGATGTTTTTCAAATGTTGACGCGCAATATGCAAAAAGGTATCACTGAAAACCGCAAGAAACAAAAAAGGGAAAAAAAATAGTATGAGGAAAGTTCGAAGAAAGAAAAAAAAACATTACAATGTTTCTGTTTGGGGGATCGTTGTGCACAACTGAGCTGCGACCACAGAACTAACTGCCCTGTGGATGATTCATTAAGGCATTTCAAGGTCTTTTAGGCACTTTGTTGTTATGAAAGTATCTGCTGAATGTACAGTGGTACCTCGGTATACGTCTGCTTTGGAATAAGTCCAACTTGGTATATGTCCTGTTTGGACACAAAACATTTTGCTTGGTATACGACCTTTGTTTGGAATACGACTCGCGTGCTAACCTTGTTTACCTCTCTTGAGACAAAGCCACGACTGCCCACTAACAGCGTTAGTGAGCCAGTTGCTAGCATTCAGTGAACAACCCGCGCTATAACTCTCTGTGAACTTTCACGTGTGTGATATAGCGGGTCCACAGCTCCTGTCAAAGTCCAGCTTTAAAATAAATAATCACCGCGCTCGCAGCTTGATGAGGGGGCGTGGTGGTTATGTGGCTGAAGGTTGTCAGGACGATTAGCGATGTGGGCGTTTCTCACCAAAGTGCACTTGTGAGGGACCGTCTGCATTTTTGATTGTTCCTGGGGCTGCTTATCTTGATAAACAGAAGCGCGAGTCGGCTTGAAGGGGAGTAAAAAGAAAGAACGGACGGGAGGTTGAGTGACTGAGTGAGAGAGAGAGAGAGAGAGAGAGCGACAAGCAAAGTAGTTGAAGTAGACAGAGTTAACATCAGCTACAAGTAGGGCGACTCCCCAGTTGGGAAGCAGGGGGGCTGCCAGGTAAAAAGGCACTGGGCTTCTTCTTGTTTTTTTTTTTTTTTAAAGAATGCTTCCTGCTCTATTTTAACTTCGTTGTTTTTAAGAAGACTTTTTCTATTGTTTTAACCTCCACGTTTCACTTCTGATTTTATGGATTATTTATTGGAACTTTGGAGACTGCACTTTAATTTGAACACCTTGCTTTGTTAATCTATACTAATAAAAGGCAAAGCCCTCACTCACTCACTCACTCACTCACTCACTCACTCACTCACTCACTCATCACTAACTTCTCCATCACTTTCTCCAACTTCCCGTGTGGGTGGAAGGCTGAAATTTGGCAGGTTCATTCCTTACAGCTTCCTTACAAAAGTTGGGCAGGTTTTATATCGAAATTCTACGCGTAATGGTCATAACTGGAAGCAGTTTTTCCATTTACTGTAATGGAGATGAGCTTCAACGCCGTGGGGGCGGAGTTTCGTGTGACATCATCACGCCTCCCACGTAATCACGCAGTCCATAGAAAACCAGGAAGACCTAAAAAAAGCGCTGAAGAAAACATGCATTATATAATTGAGAAGGCAGCTAAACAATAAGAAGCGAAAGTGACATATACAACCATATTCATGAGTTCTGCTACTTCGAAACAAAGCACGATGTAAACCTACACTTTAAATTAAGTTCATAGACAGGCTGCCGCTGGCGTTTGTAATTTAGTGCCTGCCCATATAAGGCCGTCCGTCCGCGGCAATCCAATAGCAAACTCCCACTAAATATTCACGGGTTAAGGACTGTGCTTATGCAGAGGAAGATGAGATGGTCAGGGTGGTGTTTGGTACAAACTCAGCGAAACTGCGAGAGAAAGTTTTAAGTGCCAGGACTAAGGTAACATTAAATACAGCCATGGACATAGCACGAGATGGCACCAGCACAGCTGGGAAACTTCGATGCATGTACACCGAGCGGCTCACGTGAACTGACGCAGTGCACAGATAAAAAGCAACAGTTCCAAAGAACGCTGAACAAAAACCGAATTACACAATTGAAAAGGCAGCAAAAAATATGAAGCGTCTCATACATACAAGCATATTCATAAATCCAACTACTGCGAAACAAAGCACACATTGGAAAAGTAAATGTCCCGCTAAAGGAAGACAGTGTAAAAACCCGTGCATGCAGTGTGTCAGGTCTCAGATAAAGAAGAAGACGAGCTGTTTATTGATGCAGTAAGAAATGAATCGATGAATGAAACCTGTCATCTTTACAACGATTGACAAACACGGAATGTAACTTGAACACAACACATCCTACAAATACGAACCTGATTGAAAGAAATAATGATAATCAAATCCTTGATGACAGCAACACTCAGTAACACTCACAAAACAAATACTGTATATTGACAGTCATGTTACGTTATTTTTAAAATGTTCCCTTTTCTTTTTCATAGCTTTTTTAACACACTACTTCTCCGCTGCGATACGCGGGTATATATTGTAGCGACCCGTGGAGGAGTCTTTTAAGATTTCGAGCCGAACTCTGCCGTGCACCTCTCCGAAGCTGTCGGCTAGCGGCTTGCCAGCGTCATGCACGCAACTGCACCCAGCTCTTTAAGAAAGAGAACACTCGTGCCCCATACACCGCACGACTCCGAGTGTCTCGGTAGTTTGCTTAGATAAAATCTTAGCAATAAACAGCTCTGTCCTGTTGTATCTTTTATTACAGAAGATAGTCAGAAACAAAAGCTCAACATTATTGCGCGGCCATTGCCAAGGTCAAGCACGAAGACACATTTCAATAAATTGGTACTTTTTTACAAAATAAATAACCCCCGGACGGCGATAACCCAAACCCACCCAACCAATTAAATACAAACACACCATTATTTACAACACAAATGACAATACGTAAATTCCGACATACAATAAGCTTTTTATAAATTACCCATAATTTCCCCAAAACTATTTACATAAATTACCCATGAGGCGCCACTCCGCCAGCGCTTGCTGCCGGGTTGTTACACAGCCCCCTCCTAAGAGGGTTAGTGTCCCCACAACCCTACTCATCACAGATAAAATCACGTAAATGTCCTGGCCGTCGACGGACACGCTTTGTCCTGCCGGAGGTGCCATCACTGGTGTCGGGCTCAGTCCTGTCAATGTCTGACTCGGTGCCGGGGGTGGAGGTTGGAGAACCGCTTATATTTTCGAGTTGTTGTTGCTCTGGGGCCAGTGGGTGGTATGGTGCTAAACGGTCCTTGTGCAGCACCACCCGCCTGCCTCGTCCAGGCATTCGGACTCGGAAAACTACCTCCGATATTTTGTCCAATATTTCTCCCGGTCCTTGCCAATGGTGGGCTAGTTTTGGGGACAATCCCCGTTTCCGTTGCGGGCAAAATACCCACACTTTGTCCCCTGGCTTCAGCGTCGGGCCATGAGCCCGCGAGTCATAAGCCCGTTTTTGGCGTGCTCCAGCTCCCTCCAGGGCCTCCCTGGCCAGTCGATGAACGGTGTCCAGCCGCTCTTTTAGCCGTCTAAAATAATCCATTTCGGGCCCACCAATAATCTCAGGCTCAGGGGGTGAGCCAAACACTAAATCCACCGGCGCGCGTTCCCTTCCAAACATCAGCCCGCTGGCGTGCATTGGCTCGACTCCTGCACTGCTGTCCGATATGCCCATAGGACCAAAGGCAAATGTTGGTCCCAGTCCCGCTGGTGTTGACTGGTCAGAATTGCCAGTTGAGTGGCCAGGGTGCGATTAAATCGCTCGACCAATCCATCACTTTGTGGGTGAAGGGGGGTGGTCCGGGTCTTTTTCACCCCAGTCGCTGACACACCTCCCTGAACAAACGGCTCTCAAAGTTCCGCCCCTGATCGCTGTGGAGCTCGTCCGGAACTCCAAATCGAGTGAACATTTCATCCACGAGTTTTGGGCAGCTGTGGGGCACTCTGATCCGAACTGCATACGCCTCTGGCCATTTGGTAAAGTAGTCCATTGCTACCAAAACGTAGCGATTTCCGCTTCCGTTACAGGAAAAGGACCCAGTATGTCCACGCCAATTCTCTCCATGGGTGCCCCGACCAGGTATCGTTGCAATGGCGTGAGAGAACGTTGACCAGGTCCTTTTTGTGCAGTGCAGACGTCACAGCAGTGGACGTGTAGCTCTGCGTCTTGCCGACACCCGGGCCAATAAAACCGCTGCCGTAGTCGACGCACTGTCTTAGCGTTCCCGTAATGTCCGGATCCAGCCGCTCCGTGGACCCATCGGAGGACCTCGGCGCGCAAAGCCTGGGGAACCAGTAGTTGTAGCCGGTCAATTCCTCCCGGTGCGTGCCACCGCCTGTAGATTACGCCATCGTGCAACTCCAAGTTGCCCAACTGAGAGTGGAGTATTTTGAGTTCAGGCCCCTGTGACGACACGGTTTGCCAGTCGGGACGTTCTTGTGTCTCCAACCAGCCCTTTACCTTTTCTAGTGCTTGATCGTTCGCCTGTAACTGCCTCAATTGGTCAATAGTGTACGGCTCCCCTACTCCAACAGTGTCATCTATCCTTGCGGATGCGGCGATGGCCCCAGCCCCTTTCTTCCTGTCGGCGCAATATCGACATTCATTGCTGAGGCATGGACGCCTGGAGAGGGCATCAGCGTTGGCATGCTGCCGTCCCGGTCGGTGCTGTATCTCAAAGTCATATTCTTGTAGAATCTCCATCCACCTTGCCACCTGGCCCTCTGGTTGCCTGAAATTCAACATCCAGGTGAGGCTAGCATGGTCAGTCCGCAGTGTGAACCTAGTGCCCAATAGGTAGGGCCGAAAGTGCCGTGCGCTAGGATCACTGCCAACAGTTCCCGCCGAGTGACACAGTAATTCCTCTCCGTCGACTGAGGCTGCAGCTGTAATAAGCTATCACTCTTTCTCCAGCCTCCCCCTTCTGTGAGAGCACGGCCCCAATCCCCACATTGCTAGCGTCAGTGTCCACCACAAAAGGTTGGTTGGGGTCAGGGTACGCCAGGACGGCGCTGACGAGGGCAGCCTTTAACTGTTGGAAGGCGGCTGTGCAGTCCTCCGTCCACCCAAACTGTTGGCCCTTACTCGTTAGTCGGTGCAAAGGGCTGGCAATGGTCGCAAAGTTTTTTCTGCATCTTCGGTAGTAGGAGGCTAAACCCAAAAGCTCCGCAGTTCAGTGATATTGGCTGGTGGGGCCAGTTGCTCACGGCAGTCACCTTCGCTGGGTCTGTAGCCACCCCACTCGCTGATTACGTGCCCTAGAAACTGAGTCTGTCGGGCGAGAAGATTGCATTTCTCAGGGTTTAACCGCAACCCGGCGCTACTAATGGCGGTCAGGACCTCCCTTAAATTGTGCACCGCCTGGTCAAAGTCTCTGGCATGAATCAGCAGGTCATCTAAATAGACCACACAACGGGTTCGGGGAATGTCTTTTAGGACCCGCTCCATTAGTCTTTCAAACGTGGCCGGCGCATTACAAAGTCCAAACGGCATTACCTTAAACTGCCACAGCCCTTGTCCGATGGTGAATGCAGTTTTGGGTCGGTCCTCTGCTGCCAGTTCTACCTGCCAATATCCACTGCGCAAGTCCAAAGTGCTGAACCAACGGGATCCAGCCACATAGTCCAATGCATCATCGATGCGAGGCAATGGGTAAGAGTCTTTTCGAGTGACTGCATTTAATTTCGAAAGTCCACACAAGGCGCCAACCCCGTTTTCTTCCGCACCATGACCATGGGTGCGCCCAGGACTGTCCGAAGGCTCAATGATGTCGTTGGTTACCATCTCGCGAATCAATTCTTCGGCAGCTTGGCGTTTTGCAAGAGGCAATCGTGGGGCGCAACCGAATGGGGCGGCGTGGCCAGTGTCAATGTGGTGTTTGACTAACGAGGTTCTGGTGCAGTCCTCTTCTCGAGCCGCAAAATGTCCACAAAGTCGTTCAATACTTTCTGGAGTTGCTCCTGCTGTGGCGTGCTCAGCTGTTCACCACTTCGATGGCCCAATTCCTCCACAGCAGCAACCGTCTCAGTGGATGGGTGGTCGTGTGAGGAAAACCGTTGGGGAGCACTGGTCTGAGCTGCAATACTCTCCTGGGTTCCTCTTCAGTCCCTGCATCTTCCGAACAACGGTCGGGAGCCGGTGAGCCGTGGTGTCCAGGCAAATCCAAGCTAACAGCCCTTCCAGGATGATTCCAGCCCGATTGGAGCGACACAGTCTCATTACCTACGCAGAGGATGGCCCTGGACACATCAACACATGCTCCCCAGTGGGCCAGCAAGTCTAACCCAATTATGCATTTGTCTTTAATGTCCGCGAGCCAGAATTCGTGGCTGGTCTGGCTCGTCCCTACTACTACAGTCAATAGTTTCTTTCCGGGCATTTTTGTCCGTTCACCCGTAACGCGCGCAGTTCGATGTTAGAAGGAGTCCAGTCTTTTGGAAGAGGACCAGCTGTTTCGGCAACACTCCTCTCTGTAATAGACAAATAGTGGACCCCGTGTCCACTAAGGCACTGCATGGCCGTCCGTCTATAATGCAGTCTAGGTATAGTCCACCTGAAAACCCACAGCGCCCCACTTTAGGGCAGTCATTGCGGAGGGATGCTGAAAATTGGAGCGAGGGTCCCCTCACGGCCTCACTCCGAAGTCGTTTCCAAGGTGATGTTGTACGAGGCAGGGGACTTGGAGCAGGGCAGTCCCTGGCAAAATGCCCTGGTTCTCCGCGATCGGAAACAGCGGTCCGATCTTTGTCTCTGTCGGGAATTGATGATGGCTGGGCGACTGACCTCCACACCCTCAGGCTGGTCCCTTTCTACCACTCGCTCAACTGCTCTCGATAGCGGCTTGGGCGTGATGATTGACGTGCGGAGACCCAAACTGTAGTACCTCTTCAGCCCGTTCAGCCTCCCGTAGTGCCTCGCTCAAATGTCTGGGCGACGACAGACAGACATGCTGACGAAGACGCTCTGGTGCAAGGCCCCGCAGGAAAGCATGAAGACTGAGTTCTTCCCTTGCTGCTGTCGAGAAAGTAGGGTAACCTTTCCGTACATAGACCCTGATGTCAGCTGCAAATGCTCCCACACTCTCACCTTCACGCCGATGTCGGTTTGTCAGCTCCTCCCTGCTGTGTTCCGCTGAGGTTCTCTGTCCAAAGCGACGGGTGAGAGCATCGGTGAGGGCCTGAAGATCACGACACTCCTCAGGCGGCAGGTCGATGAGTACCTGAAGTGCGGGACCCTCCAAGGCAAGGGCCAAGTGTGTTGCAGCTTCCTCGCAGCTCCAACCATTGTGAAGAGCAGCCAGATCCACTTGTGCAAGGTATGGCTCCAGGGGCGTCAACCCGCTGTATCGTGGCAGCTTAGCGGGTGACCGTGTGGGGAGGACCGGCCGACTGGTGATTTGGGGTGTCGTTGCGGCAGCTACAGGTTCATTCCGCCGTGCCTAGAAGATCGCAACACTGTCCGGGAATACTGGCACCCTCAGGCCAGTTTGTCCTTTTTCTCCGTGCAGTTCTGCTGATCAGGCGCTCCAACATAACGCTATTTTCCGAGATGGCACGCTCTATTTCTTCAAGACTCTGTTCCATGACGGCGTCTTCTAAACAGCCTGGTCTCCCACTTCTGACACCAATGTAGCGACCCGTGGAGGAGTCTTTAAGATTTCGAGCGAACTCTGCCGTGCACCTCTCGAAGCTGTCGGCTAGCGGCTTGCCAGCGTCATGCACGCAACTGCACCCAGCTCTTTAAGAAAGAGAACACTCGTGCCCCATACACCGCACGACTCCGAGTGTCTCGGTAGTTTGCTTAGATAAAATCTTAGCAATAAACCAGCTCTGTCCTGTTGTATCTTTTATTACAGAAGATAGTCAGAAACAAAAGCTCAACATTATTGCTCGCCATTGCCAAGGTCAAGCACGAAGACACATTTCAATAAATTGGTACTTTTTACAAAATAAATAACCCCCGGACGGCGATAACCCAAACCCACCCAACCAATTAAATACAAACACACCATTATTTACAACACAAATGACAATACGTAAATTCGACATACAATAAGCTTTTTATAAATTACCCATAATTTCCCCAAAAACTATTTACATAAATTACCCATGAGGCGTCACTCCGCCAGCGCTTGCTGCCGGGTTGTTACAATATATATATATGTATATATATATAACCCGATCTACATACTCGAATAATGGATACTTTATTCGCCATCAATGATTGTTTTGGTAAAGCCATACTCAGTGTATTCATTAGATGAACGGTAAAAAGTAAGAGCGAGGAAGGATGACTTATTGAGGCATGCAGGCTGTAGTGCGCGTCAACTCTATCTGAATTGCGCGATCACATTTGAAAAAATATATCTTTTCAAGTTCTATTTAGTCCATATGTGTCAAACTCAAGGGCATACCACATCCGCCCGGCGTGTAATTATATCCGGCCCGAGATCATTTTATATACTGTATTATTGTTATTAAAGCCCGGGTATATGAAGCGCTGGTAACACAATAAACTACAGATCCCATAATGCAGCGCTTCAGCTGCCTTGCCGAACACTTACCGAGTTAATCAAGTTATTGCGAAGCTAGCTCACACGATGCTGAAGAGAAAAGTTGATTCTGAAAATAGAGCCTTTAAAAACCGATGGGAGGCTGAGTATATGTTTACTAAACCCGTGTGTCTCATTTGTGGAGCTAATGTGGCTGTAATTACAGAATTTAATCTAAGACGGCACTATGAGACAAAACATCAGGTTAACCTGAATGCAATGCAGAAGATACAGAAAGCAGCATAATTAAATAAGAATCTGACACTTCAGCGGATGTTTTAACCCGTGCACAATCACAAAGTGATTTCAAGTGAAGCTGCTTTTATGGGAGACACAAATGCACCAGTGCACCTTGCCTCACTTTCCCTGTTGCCAAGTAATGTTGAACCAAGTCGTCACTACGGTGTTCCCAAATACGCACTTTGCTGATAAACTGAGCGCACTGAGTTTGCACGGCGCTTTGGTGACTTCGAAGAACAAAAAAAGTCCGTCTACATGCGGCTCGAACCTTATGCATGCATTATGTTCATAATATCCACGCAGACTTGCACGTAAGAGCGGGAGTTATCCGTTTTAACAAGCAGCGTATTGCACTGATACGAAATAGCTGTGTGTGTATATATGTAGATTTGTGTGTGTATGTATGTATGTGTGTATGTATTTATGTGTGTGTGTATATGTATGTGTATATATGTAGATATATATATGTATATATATATGTGTGTATATGTATAGATATGTATATATATATATATGTTTATGTATGTGTGTGTAAATATATATATATATATGACAACAACACTCATCACTCACAACAGTGACAAAACAATTACATTGACAATCATGTTACGTTATTTTCAAAATGTTTCCTTTTCTTTTTCATTGCTTCTTTAACACACTACTTCTCCGCTGCGAAGCGGGTATTTTGCTAGTTGTTTTAATAAAAGCACTTTGCACTTTTTCACCATCCCCTTGCTTTGTTGTTACCGATGAGGTTAGCAGTGAGGCACATTACCGATGGTGTAGGGTTCAAGGGCTCCCCGGCAGCAGATGGGAGCATACAGCAAACCTGCATCGTCACAACGTGATTTTGTGTTTTTTTTCATGTAAATTTGAATTGATTGTTGAAAAGTATGAAAGTGGCATGCGTATCCGGGAGATGGCTGTTGTATACCGTTTGCTGAGAACGACGGTATCTACTTTGTACAATTGTGAAAAACAAAGATGATATTAAAAAGTAAAGTGAGGTAAAATTTTCATTTATTTCATCTATTTGCTTTTGTATTTATGTATTTTAGTAGTAAGCAGTGTTGCAATTAATTTATACAACCCCATCAATGTATACAGTAATATGCCAATAGCATTTGAGTGCATGCCAACATGCCAATAGGATTTTTTTTTTCATGGGAATGGATTAATCATTTTCCCATTATTTGTTATGTGAAAAATTTGTTTGGTATACGTCCTGTCAAAGTGTCTGGAACGAATTAAGGATGTATACCGAGGTTCCACTGTACTTCGTAGTAGCGAGATTTCTATAGACTCATATGGGGAAACTGTCGGGACCATAAAAATACTTTGTTGTAATGATAATTTTGTTGTAAAGATATTTGTTGTAATGGAATATTACCTGTATTTTCAAATCCCCGAGAGAATCCCAGAGAGGATGGCCTGAGGGAAGCCCTAGGCAGTTCAGTGAGCATCCAGCAAATATCCCAGAGAGATTCTTCAGGATGATGCAGAGAGTTTTAATGGAATGTATAACTTATCTTGATTAGATTAAAATCACTTCCAGTTAAAAAATCACTGTATTCTAATAGGAATGTTATTCTGGTCTAGTTTTCATCCCTTGAATTTTAGGTCTTTATCCTTGTTTGAATCCATTTAATGCTTTCTGGCTCAAGAGGTCCGCAAAAGGATCTCTGGAAAGGTGTCAGTTCATCTTTGCTATCAGAGGATGTCCAGGCAGATCTTAGTGCAAAGAGTTAAGTCACTTAGCATGGAATGCAAGTGGGTGTTTTTTTTCTGTTGTCTTACAGACCTGGGGCCTCATGTATAAAAATGTTGCATAAGAACGTTTCCACGTTCAAATCACGATGTATAAAACCTAAACTTGGCGTAAAGCCACACACATTTCCACAGTACCTCATACCATGGCGTACGCAAGTTCTCCGCTCGGTTTTAAAGACTGGTGGCACCCAGCGTCAAAGCAGTGCTACTGTTCCTGTTTGGTTACCCTTTCTTTTTCAGATCCACATCCCTGACACGGCATTATAAATACACTGAAATTAATCGTATATTGTTTATTAGTTTAATGCATCTGATTGTAATTAACCTGTAACAATATAATGGTCCACAGAATGGTCAAACTATTCTAAATACCATAACTGCTTTAGCGTTGTTACTCTCACTCCACCTTCTTCTTCTTCTTCCTCTTTCAGCTGCTCCCATTAGGGGTTGACACAGCAGATGATCTTTTTCCATATTACTCTCAGTGCACCACTCAGAGTATTTATATCACTGTATCTGAGTGGGGAATAAAAGATCTACAGAAGCTGAGAAAGAGAATTATCAGTATACAGCATCAAGCACACGCTGCCTCAGCCATGCTGTCAATTGAACTGCACTCATATGGCAAATGTTTCAAAGCCTTTCCTGTACGGACCTCGCGGTTCAGAAACAGTTTCATCCCAAGAACTCTAAAAGCACTCAATCAGTCATCAAGTGCTCCTTGTAGAACTGTTTGTACTTATAAGTACAATTACCTCATTGTAAATGTGCACTACAGTTATAATATTGCACTACCTGAGCCACTTTATAAAGCGTGTATTTACATATGATGACGATATCATTTTCAGATGAAATGCAGATAAAATATGTTTATTATTTTATACAGATAAAACTTTAACCTAATTTGAATAATAATATATTGTTAATAATTAAACATGCGAGGACACGGTGCCGGAGCACTAGCTAGGAGCTCGCGCTCCGATCACGGATTGTTCCTGCCTCGCGCTGTATTCTTGCTTGTGCTGACGCGACACTGGAAGGATAGATGGACAGAGTAATTAAACATGTACTATGAAGATATTTCAATGTTCCTTAAAAGTTTTGAAGTTCTAAGCTTACAGATGGCTTAACGTCTATTACAGAGCTGATTGTGTGGCGATTGGGTATTTGGAGAAAGAAAAGTAAGGACGGAATTGGAGGTTAGTACGTTTGAAAGAGACAGTACTGCTACCATAAAATATTTTATCGAAGGTCGCGCATGGCACAGCAAGCATCTTGCGTGAAACATGAATAATCACTGCGCCGTGTTCCCATGTTTAATAACATGATTTGACTCCTATCATCATGAACATGACAAAATGTATGCATCTCAGTATTTTAATTTTTCAGAGAGCTGTAATATCATGAATGTAATGGATTCTTTGTCCTGTAGGAGGAAAAAAAAGCCGGTTTAAGAAGCATGTAGTGATTCACACACATACAGCACATAGAAGATCAAATACAAAACAAAGCATTTAACGCTTTTTTCCCACTGTGTGCATTTTTTTCTCTGTACCCTAATAAGCTTCCATATGACGCTCAGATGGTGGGCTATGACTCACCTTTTCACGGTGACTTTGATATCTGACAACTTTTTTATTTCGGGCACTTTGCGACTTTGTGGACTTGAGCTATGGAGTTTCTCCGACACTCTGTCACTCGATCAGCTTCCTTTTATTGTTTATACCACTGTTTAAACCAACAAATAATATGTTTTTCTTTGCCTCCACTTGGTATTCGGTGAAATTCTTCTATTTTCCCTCTTGCTTTTCCAATTGCCTTTTAACAGAAGGCTGAGCTTAAGGGCTATTTATATTGATTTGCATATTCAAAGAGGTGTAATTCTGGGAGGAGATGGGGCGGGGCAGCAGGCGCGTGCACATGCATTACTTTTCACGCTGACCGGAATTTTGTAGCGGAAGAATGTGGAAGTTTGCGTACACACAGATTTATGCATCTGGATTTTTCTGTGCATATGCACATTCCCGCTTTTGTGCTTACGCCATGTTATAGTGTGAGTTCTACGCATGCCGTTATACATGAGGCCCCTGGTGTGCCACTAAAGTCTAACAGAATGGGCAATATCCCCTTTGTCCTACACCTAATAGTCATACTAGTTTAGGATTTTAATTCAATTTTAAGAATGTAACATGGAGAGATTCCAAATCTGAGGTTTGCTTATGTGTTTCATACACCCTAAAAATTTTTTAAATTGTTCATTGTTTTTCATGATGCCATTTTTCCTTTGTCACAGGCACCGTTATTTTTTGGATCCTACTGCTATGATGCAGCAAACGTTTGCTGGTTGTGTGTTCACAAAGGTTGAGACCCTGACCTCATTAGGTTAAGAATTTAAAGGTCAGCGTGAACAGCCACATTTTATATAAGTCTGACGGATAATCCCATGAATCGCTTTTCTAAAGGCTTCCTTTTTGATTATTTCCTGACAAATAAATCCTCGATATTATTTTTTGGCTTTGAATTTGTCATTGCATTTTGGTTCTCACAAAATATCTTTTGGATTTCTGTTTTTTTAATTTTGGTATGTTCTTTCTGACATTAATTCCATCCATCCATTATCCAACCCACTATATCCTAACTACAGGGTCACAGGGGTCTTCTGGAGCCAATCTCAGCCAACACAGGGCGCAAGGCAGGAAACAAACCCTGGGCAGGGCACCAGCCCACCACAGTTGACATTAATTCCTGGGTTTAATTTTGATTCTGGCTAAATGATTGGTTTGGACTCCCATTAACAAATGGAACAAATCTTAAATCACACTCTTATTTAAAATACTATTTTAGGTCTTTGGGTTAGTACAGAAACACAAATCTGATAGTGTCTCTTGCTAAAGAAATAGAAGCACTTATACCTCCCATTAACAAAACTGGCAAAAACCTTGATTCAGATTCATCTCCTGGGTAATTTAGAATACCATCTCCAGTTTTTGATTTAGTACAATACACATATCCAGGCTCTATGATGTGACAAATTGGGCAGTATAGAATTTACATCCGTAGTGTAATTTTGTAGTAACTGCCAAGCAAATGGCTAGGATGTGAGGTGACTGCAAGACAGAGCTCCACCAAGCCAGACCCATTCAACCGAGCTATTCCCACAAGGCCTGGACAGCTGTAGTTGCATTTTTGTTGAGTATTAAAAGGGGTTCCCTGACTGGCATTTTTTTGGACTCTGTCCTTATTTCTACTCAGTCACAACATGGACTCAGAAAACTAGATCTAATTGTGAAATTCACACAACTAGAAGCAGCATTTGTCATGTTTTCTTAAAGGTCTCTTCACAATAAGTAATTTTTCTTTTCCTGGCAATTATAGTGTTATAGTGTAAAGCAGTGGGACTTAATTCTTGAATATTTTACACTTTCTAAAAAAGACAAACTATCTCAGGAGGGAACGTTGTTTACTTGCAAAAGTACATCATTAAATGTAATCAATTATGAATACATACTCTAGAATGCATTAGGCTTCTTAATAAAAATCTATAAATATGTATTGTGCTATCCCTATTCTGTCATATTGGTTTAGCTGAAGAAGGTTACAAATAATTAAGGTAACACATTTATATTTCATATTACATTCATATTTAGATATTTATTTGATAGTAATCACTATAGCAAACACATTTTTAATCTATTATCTTAATCTGAGCTATTTGAAAACAACAATCATAAATATAATGTAAATTAAAATAAGTTAAAACCTGCTTTTTATATGTTGTGTAAAATAGTTTATTTTAAATTATTTTTGACTTAAGACACACCCCACACTTTTATGTACAATAAAATAATACAACATTTTAGTATGGTTTTTGAAACGTATTTTTAATTTAATGTAGTGTCTTAGCTTGCACTGAGATTTTTCCTTTGAATATTTCTTTTTAATGTTTTCTTTACCAGAGTACCATAGAACTTGTTTAGGTGAAACAACAAATTCATCCATTTACTGTACCCACTTAATTCAGATTCCAGGGTTGTGGGATACAAGAGGCAGCCAGGAATAAATCTTCAGGGGTGAAAATTTTCCCTAGACATCTTTTGTTTGTAAGGTGAGATTATAACGTTAGAAGATATTATTATTTAAATAGTAAACATATTTTCAATAAAAAATGTGTGCTGTCTTCCATTGTTCTATTTAAGTCCAACATATTACTTTTTTACAGACATACTTTGTGACTCCACAATTTTCATTTATGATTTAGGGTTTTTTGACATCACACATTTTTCTCTGTTTTGTTCTTGCATTAAAATGTCCAGTTTTGACTTTTTATATTTTTTATCATTAATCTTATTTATTTTTATGCCACCGTTTTGTTTATTGGCTGCCAGTCAGAATGCTTTTTCATAACAGCAGCCAATTAACAGTGCTCTATTACTATTACACTCATATGAATATCATAAGGTGTTATCCTCATTTGGACAGGATTTATGATTGTTGTGACACCAGTCATGATGGATTCAATAAATAATTGTTTTTGCTATTTTGCTGTATTTTGCTTGGATTTCTGACTTTCAGTTTTTGGCTGTGGTGAACTGATCAATCATTTTAATTATCTAGTTTAGAGTAATATGAGGTTTTCACTTTGAGTTTCCCTTTCAACCACTAATGATTTTTTTCACATTTTTTCTATGCTGTTTCCTCACTGCCAGTACAGCCTGCAATTCTGAAGAGGTAGGGCAAGAAACTGAATTGCAATGTGCAGTATTCTCCACAATTACAATATATAATAGTGGTTTTCTTTTAAAACAAGCAAAAAGAAGAAATGAATTAGTAATCAATAAAATGTGTGCACATTAGATATATTCATAAATGAATAGAACTTTTCCTACTGAGCAGAACAGAACCTCTATAGTGCATTGGCCACCAGTAACATACATGAAACAATTTACAATAGGATGTGCAGAATGTCCTGACGGGTATAAGACTGAGCATTTAGAGCATGCAGCACACAAGAAAAATATTCTCAGTGTGTAGAGCAAGAGTTCCCAAACTTTTTTCGACTGCAGACCCCCTTACCAAAAACTTTTAAAACCATCGACCCCCTAATCACATGCAACGGTTTTTCATGTCTGCACTTGCTTTGATACGTTCGATAAGACAATGTACAGACATGTTTGTGCTACATGTATTTTCATGCATTCTTACGTGTGACTCTTTTAATGACACATTTTACCTTTTCGTTCGCAAGTTTGGTATGTAATGTATTTTTATCAAAAAAGTGTTTTTTTTTTATTATTTTACTTCTTAATTAGGTACCTATTGGAATCATAGATATTTTGAAGTAACAAACAAATAGCAGTAGTAAGGGGGTCTATTTTTGCTGTCGTTGACCCCAAATTTTTTTATTGAAACTGTCAAACCCCTGGAAAGTTCAAATCAACCCCAAGGGGTCGATATTGACCACTTTGGGAACTCTTGGTGTAGAGTGTCATGTGTAATTTGGTAGCAAGCAATTACCATCATCTTCTTCATAATGTTAATATTTTGGACAACCTCCTATTGTGTCAACAATTTGAGGCAAGTACACCTGCATTTCACAGGCAATTGCATAGTCATGCTTTGTGCCTTTAAGATGGACTGGCACCCTCTCCAGGCATTGTTTCTGTGTTATGCCCGATGCTTGCTGGAATTAGTTCCAATTCATAAGTGGGTCTGAAAAATAGATCCATGGAAGTAGTTTTTTTTTTTTTTACCTGTACATTGCACATTAGTGTGTGCTTAAAGTAGATTCAAGGTTATTCTTTTACTGACAAGAAAGCTTTAGTTTTACCCTTACAGTACTGCAATATTTTCCTCCCCACAAGATGGAGCAGAGAGCTGAAGGATGGACCCCACATGTGCATGCTGTTTGTACATGTGTTGTTTTCAGAAGCCCTACTCTGTACAGAGAACATCTCATCTCACTAGGGGCAGACTGTTGATCATATTATTTATCACCACTTCTAATACACTTTAGACATATTAAGTGAAAGTCACAACAATGCAATATTCACTCTTCAGAACTGAAATTACAAACAATGCTAATTACTTTGCGGTTTTCTTTTAAAGATATGGAAATAATTTCTGTGCATAAAATGACTTAGATACAATATATTTTTTCTCATTTATAGTCAGCATCCCTAATCTCTCTGTCTGTATACTCAATTTATTCAATGAAGGCTGCTGAGCGTAAGCATGGCATGAAAATATGTGTAAGTGAACGTACATTGTGCTGCTGCATTAGAATCTGTTGTTCAACTTATTTTTGGGATAGGCATTTAAATGTAAATTTGGGATGGAGGAAAATGTATATTTCGATTTGTCAGGTAGTGCTTATAGTGAGAGGTCAAGAAAAATGACACCTTTTATTGGCTAATTAAAAAGATTACAATATGTAAGCTTTCGAGGCAACTGAGGGACCTTCTTCATCTTGCCTAAAGAAGGGGCCAGAGTTGCCTTGAAAGTTTGCATATTGTAATCTTTTTAATTAGCCAATAAAAGGTGTCATTTTGCTTGACTTCTCACTACATTCATAATGGCTAACACGGTACAACACCCTAGTACTTCAGGTAGTGCTTGAATGGAAAAAATGCATGGTGGAGGAAAGAGTTACAAAGTATGCCTGTTAAAACATAATAAATTGGTCTTAAAGCAAACAGCGAAAAATGCATAGGTTTTGTGATGGGAAATATGTTTTCTGTTTAAATAAATATATCTTTAAGCTCACCTTATAAGCAAAGGGCTGTTCAATACAAAGTAAATTCAACATAATGCATGTCATCATTGGATATGAATTACATTTTGAAGTGTGCATGGATTTATGGATTATGTATTTTTGTATCAGAACCTGTTTTAATTTCCTCTTTGAATTTAAAAACAATGCATGTCGAAACACAATCAGGCAATTCTATTTACGTTTAATTACTACCTTTTTAAGCAAAACAAATAAAGTCAAAGCTTTCACTTTTATAGTTTTTTTTTTTTATTTTCTGAACCTACATTTTTATTTCAGAGTTGCAGAGAAACAGGAGTTTGCCTTAGTGCAAATCAGAAAACAACCCTGGAAAAGTCACCAGATTACCACAGAGCACACTCCAGCACAAATGCACAATTACTAATTTTAGGCCAATTTAGATCCAGCAGTTAACCTAAAACACAAGTTTTTAGCATTTTACATTAAACTAGCATGTTTGTTGAAAACCCATGAAGACATTGGAGGTATTATAAACAAGGACACTTGAGCAGGTTGAAAACTGAACCCAGGTTGTTAAAGGAAGCAACATTAACCATTAGCAGCACCATACAAATGTTTACATCAGTCATGTATTAGTTAAATATGCAAAAAAAGCACTCTGTAATTATAATTCATTTGACAGGAAGACAAGCTTTATACAACTTGTAAAGTACAATGGTAATTTAGTTTAGAATAGATATCCAACAAATATTTTACTGGAAGATGAAAAGAGTTGAAGTATAATATCCTGACTAAGAATACCTATAATGTACATTTGTAGACTGTAGACGTTCACTGACTAATCATGAAACAAAAATCAAGAGGACATTGGAATAAATAACACCAGTCCTTAAATACAAATCACGTCTGAAATTGAATGGTGATAACAGCACTATAATACTGACTAAATAGAACTGAAAGAATGAAGGTACACTACTAAATATAAAGTGGCCTGCTGTGAGTGATTTTGCGTGTGTAAGAGACTGTGGCCTGTGATGGGCATGGCTTCTCTCCAGGATTGGCTTATGCCTTATGCTGGATCCTGTCAGGATAGACTCTTATATTACATCAGAATATGAGAATATAGAAGATGAAAGGATATTTATTTTATTTGAACTCTCAGATGCTTTCTGTTGATAGAAATTAATTACACTTAAAAAAAAAAGAAACAACACTGTTCAGGTACTGTGGCCAGCCACAGACAGAATATGTTGTGTTATATTGCATAGCTACAATCTGTCTCATTAATATTGTATTATATTGATTATGTTTGCATATATTTTGACTATTTAATAAAGTGTGTAATTATGATATTGTTAAGATTTTAATGTATATAATATTTAGTAATTTGTTTACTTGTCAGTTTCACGGAGATAGTCTAGTTAAAATCACCCTTTAAAGGTTAACATCATTGAATTAAAATTGATCTTGTTTAGAACAAAAACACTGTACATAAAAAGATATAGATATTATCCAAAGAAGGAAACATGAGATGATATTTTTCAAAGTAAGTTTTCTAATGTTGCTGTGTATTGATTTATTACTGAACTTCTACACTGTAAATGCATGTCTGTATGCAAGATTTATTATAGATAGATCGATAAAGAAGGTATTACATAACACATACATAGATAAAAAATGTACTAAATAAAAGAGATAGATAGAACTAACTTTTGAATAGGGGCTGTAAGATTGGCCTAAAATGAAACTACATGGCAACCAGAAAAAAAAATCATCTTTGCCATCTCTAACTGTAAATTTTCTCTTACTTTTTTCTGCTTAATCCAGGTAACCCCATGGAAGTGAATGTCTCCCAAAACAATAAGAGTCAACTATTTATTTATGGCAAAAATATACAATCTAATTTTTACAGGCTGGTATTGGCACAAGTACTTGTGTGTGTCTTCCTCTACATCAACTTGGTGATGCTTTTCTCGTTCTTTAAAAAAGAAGCCTTTCGACAGGATACTCGTTACATTTTGTTTGCTCACATGTTGCTTGTTGATACTTTGGTGCTGATAGTAACAGACTTAGGAATGCTCCTGATATACTTCTGTATATTGGTTCCAGGTGGGTATTGTATCTTATTCTGCACATTTATGGAAACCCTTACTTCTTACACTCCACTGACTCTGACCACCATGTGCCTGGAGCGCTACATTGCTATCTGTATTCCATTGAGACATGCAGAGATCTCCACAGTTCAACGCACTCTTTTTGGCATTCTGTTTATCTGGATATTTGGATTCATCCTCTGCAGTACTGATTTTTTCACTGTACTTGCAACACAGCCTGAGAGTTTTTATCTGGAGAGCTATATTTGCAGCTATGAAATAATGCTAATATATGTCTGGCAATCTGATCTGAGATCATACATCTGCCTGGTGGTGTTTATATCAATGTTCCTCTTTATTGCACTGACTTATGTAAAAATTATGCATGCAGCAAGAGCAGCTTTTGTAGAGAAAACCTCTGCCTCCAAAGCTCGAAACACTGTTGTTTTGCATGCTTTTCAGCTTGTTTTATCTTTAGTTTCCCTGATTTGCCCTTTTGTTGAAAAGTTCATTATGCAAATAAATTTTCAGATTTTTTCAGATGTGCGCTACTTTAATTTTCTTAGTTTTACATTATTTCCCAGATGTTTAAGCCCACTTATTTATGGTTTAAGAGATGAAAAATTCTGTTCTGTTCTTCAATTTTATATAATCTGTGGAATGCATAAACCTGTCTCCAAAATTAGAGATGTAGAATTTTGATCAAAGTGGTGCTCCAGTTTATATCTAGTAATGCCACTAACTTTATATTAGATGTATTTGAAGTATAAACTAGCAGTTTCATACTTATACCAAAAGCTGTGCACAAGCAGAATATAATGAATCTACACAAAATGCAATAAAAAATGTGTTCATGTGCAAATGTATTCATGTATCTGTTCATAATGTTTATATACTAATGGAATTTTATTAGTTCTGTGCTTTTTCAACATTTTTAAAAAATAGAACATATGTTCACAATACCTCTTCAATAAAGCCACTCATTTCATTTTATTTAATAAGGAAATTCTAAGAAACTTGCTTGATTTTTCTTTAAGAAAATAGGGTCATTTTTATAATTTTATAATAGGACCTGACTTTTGTTTGTTACAATACAGTAGTTAAGTCTTATAGTTCCCAGGGGATGAGTTCAGTTCACAACCAACCCCAGTTACAGAGATTTTGCATATTCTCTCCATGTCAGCATAGATTTTCCTCATTTATCCAACTTCCTCCACCATTAAGAAACATGCATGTTGGGTTAGTTAGTAACTCTAAATTGACTTGTTTTAAGGAAGTGGATGTGTTAGTGTATTTGTGTCCAGAGAAAGTCTGGTGTCCCAATAAGTGTAAGAATTCTGAAATAACGAGTTACGCCCAATATTTCTGAGATAGATTAGCTCCCTATGACTCTGCATTACAAAAGGTTGGGCTCAGCAAATTTTAAGGATGGGTGAGAATAGTCATTATACATTATAAGGGTATATTTTCTAAAACTGCAGCACCTATGTTATACTTAAATTATAATGAAAAATAAGTCAAGGTAAAAAATTTTAAAAATACAAAATCCTATTCACACTCAAGACTATCTATTCTTGGAAATCTCAGCTAACCACCTACACCTGAATGCCAGCAAAACCAAGGAGCTGGTGGTGGATTTTAGGAGGCCCAGGCCACTCCCGGACCCTGTGATTATCAGAGGTGACTGTGTGCAGAGGGTAGAGACCTATAAATACCTGGGAGTGCAGCTGGATGATACATTGGACTGGACTACCAATACTAGTAGTTATATGCATGCGGCTTCTGTCAAAAAGATTTATGACCTTTAAGCCCTGGCCCTATCACGTCATACCGGAAGTCCCGCCCCGTTGTCCCCTGATGACATCATACCGGAAGTCCCTCCTCGTATGACGCAAGACTGGAAAGTCCGGTCCCTCCACGTGACCTAGCCCCGCCTTGCTTCCCTGCTTGAACCCGCCCCCCCAGCAACTGATTGGTTCAGGAAACTGTCAAGGGCATTTTGATGGATGTCTGACACCTCCTTGAATCCGCCCCCGGCACCTGATTGGTTCAGGAAACTGTCAAGGGGAATTTGATGGATGTCTGTTCCCTGCTTGAACTCACCCCACAGCCACCTGCTTAATTAAACAAACTGTCAAGAGCAGCCCCCCTTCTCCCGAAGACATGTCCAGGCCTGTTACAGACCTGTTGGTGGCCCGCTTCTCTCAAAGACACACGCACAAGCGTTTCAAGGGGCAGAGCTGCCTGCCTCTACAGTTTGGGTAAGAACTCCTGTATCTATCTATTATTTAAAATAATCTATGATTTTAAAGACCTAAACCTTAGTTTAGCACTTGTATACTGTTTTTTATTTTATCTAAGTCAAGCTCCCAGACATTCTCTGTACTGACAAGCTGTCCCTTCACTCTCTCTACACAGTTGACGCGTGAAAGCTGAGACAGCCTCTGCGTGCAGGGGTCGAAGCTCCAAGCGTACATGCAGGCAAGCTGGAAAGACGAGTTGCCGACTTTCTGTCTACACAGCCGAGTACCTGAGTCTGTAAAAAAGATGACAGGCTTTCTAAAAAGCTGACAGTCTCTGAGCCCCTGCGAGCAGGCTATAGCTGTAAAAAAACCCTCTTGCTGCATTCTGTGCAAGCATCTTTATTAGCAGCTGGGCATAGCAGCAAAGAGTATAGTGCAGCCACAGGCCGGGAAACTGACAGCCCCTGCGTGTAAACAGCTGAGTGTAAACTCCACCTCCTCCAACCCCAGGTGTCGGTGGTGCGCTTCACAGCACAGAGACGGCAGGGTAGGGGAAAGGAGGGGAGCAATTCACAGCTCCTAGGCAACAGGTTGCATCCGATTTGAAAAATTGCCTTACCTTGCGGAATGCAGCTTGCAAAACAAAGGATGTTTTTCGGAGACATTCCAAAGACACAGGGCAACAAACATTGCTTGTGTCCGGTTCAAATGATTGGCAAACATTTGCTATCATAAAGCACTTCCAAAATACCGCTCTATAAAGAGAGATGCTTTAAAATTGGTCTAAAACCTTTTTTCATCCCTTTTCAAATATATTTTGATATATAAGCCTTGTAAAAATCACACGGTTAAATAATAGGCAACAGCACCCTTTTTAAATTGCGTATTAAAAAAAAAACTATCTTTGGTGTATAAAAAGTATTTCCCCACACATATATATATATATATATATATTTTTAGATATTTAAATGTGTAAAAGTTAGATCGCCTTCAACGTGCAGTCATTCTGGGAAAAGGTAAAGATGCTTTGGCAAGCCACGAATACGGAGGGCATTCCCAATACATGCAGCACTCGCCTGAAGCTAAGGGTGGTGGGGGGGTGCGTTTTACAGCTCAGGGTACGGGTAGCGATTTACAGCTCCTAGGCAACAGGTTGCGTCTGATGTGAAAAATTGCCTTACTTTGCGGAATGCAGCTTGTAAAACAAAGGATGTTTTTTGGAGACATTCCAAAGACACGGGGCAACAAACATTACAAGCATGTCCGGTTAAAATGATTGGCAAACATCTGAACCGGGCAACGGACATTACAAGCATGTCCGGTTCAAATGATTGGCAAACATTTGCTATCAGAAAGCACTTCCAAAATACCACTCTTTTCTCAATAAAAAGAGAGGATTCCATAACCTAATCCATATCTCCGTTCGCCCTGAGAACGACAAGATAAATTTCAGCCATGACGGTGAGTTTTCACGAACTTCTTAATGATTTCTACTTTTAACGACTAGAACTAAATGAAAAATAATTATCGTTCATACAGGAATCCCTGCAGAAAGCGGTCTGTCTCCGAATCAAGGTAAGTCCCTTTCATGATTCTTATAAACGTTAAACGAGCATGTTTTTAAAAATGGATGTTTGAATCTTTTTTTTATTTTTAGAGGGTTATATCCCCATAGAGTCTTTATTATACAGTTTCAGGTAAGACCCTTTTTAAAATGCTTTAGGCTTGCAAGATGCTTGTGTAGGAGCTTCAGAGCACTCGTGCGTGTGTGCGCGAGTTTGGGCACGCGCATTGTGCATGTGTGCGTGAGCTAGTGTTCACGCTTGTGTCCGAAGCTGTCATTCATTTCGCTAAATGTATTTGTTTTAATACCTTCTAGATTTCCAAAGTCCCGGCGACTTATAAACATATCCAGTGTATTGTTCATGTGTAAATGAATAAGTTTAAGGGACTTGTATCTTAAGAACTAGGTTGACTGATTTGATAAAGTTTTTATCAATCTTGGTGTAGGGATTGAGGTTTCAGGTAGTTACAAAATAACCTATTTAGTTCGAGATTCTGTCTAGCTAACGTAAAATAGAATTTTTTATATGGACAAGCATCTAGCGGAATAGAGTCTGCAGGGTGATAACGCATGAGCTGTGGGTGCATGTGTGGATTGCTTGATTTAAAGAGACAGCATGCATGTTTTTTTAATGAACCGAGGCAAACCTTGTAAGGTTTGGACTTTTTGTTTTTGTTTTTAGAAGCTAATCCTTTACAGAGTAAAGAAGTTACTCAAAGGGTTTCGTCCGGGTTGACCAATCGCAGTAAGTGTCATTTCAGTTTATCGAAGGCATGCAATGTGAAATGAGGCCTTTTACTAAAAAAGTTCATACGTTTTATTTACAGACCCCAGTCCCCCGGGTATTTTAACGCAAGTGCTGGATGGTTCCGAAAATCTAAACCTGTATCGTAACTGGCAAAATCTACAAACCCCTCCTCTCTCTGAGATCGGTGTTCAGCATTCTCTGGCGCCTTCTGGGAGCGGTGTTCAGTATTCTCCGGCACCCTCTGAGAACTGTGTTCAGTATTCTCCGGCGCCCTCTTTTTCTAACAGGTGGCACCGCTTCACTCTGAACACGGGTATCGGCTTATAAACCGATATTCCTTCCGTCCTGAACACCAATGGAGACATCAACAAAGACTGGAGCGGCTGACCGCACGACTTCTCCAATTACTGGTGGACTTTGTAGAATTGGAGGCTCCTGTGTACAACTCCACACTCGAAATGTGTTTAGACTTGATGCATATGAATGCCTTTTACATCCATCTAACCCGTAAATAAAGGCGCCACTTTATATTATTTTTTATGAAAATAATATTCTTTGCAAAATATTATATTCTGTGTTCATAATTGCATATTATATTCTGTGTTCATAATTGTAGCCTTTGATTAAATTTAGGTCATGCCTGAAAACACTTCTAGCGGAAGCAGTGACGGTAGTGGCAGTGAGTGTGAACATCCTGAAGGGCGTAAAGGTAGGAAAAGACCGTCCAGTGAAAACCTGAGACTATTAAAAGAGATGTCTGATAACTTAGAATTGTCCATAAAGCCCCCTAAAATTCCCACCCCTCCGCGATCTCCTCAAATTGTTCAGTCACCACATCCGGTGACACATCCGATCGACAATTTTGATCTCATTAATAATGCGCTCCAGGTTCTAAATTCTGATGAAATAGCCGTAGTTATCGCTCTGCTGGAGCTTTTGAAGAATACCTCTTCTGAGGCCGGAACATCTTCAGGTCCCTCCCAACAACCTAAGACCCTAGATCCGAATGTAAAAACCCCACAACCTTCTACTTCAGGTACCTCTGTGGGAAGTAGTTCCCCGCTTCGACATCACCCTGTCAGCGAAGCGTTAATACAACCTTCTACCTCGCAGCAGCACTCGCCTGCTGATGATTTAACAGGGTCGGATACTTCCGAAACAGACTCTCCACAGCCCTCTACATCGCATCAGCACATGCCTGCTGACGATTTAACAGGGTCGGATACTTCAAATCCTCAGACAGGCTCCGGAGTGACTAAGCCGTCCGGGGTAATCGCGAGTCTCGACTCTCCACAGCCCTCTACCTCGCATATGGACAATCCTTCCTCTCCACACCCATCAGTAAACTCCCTGCAGCCCTCTACTTCGCATATGGACAATCCTTCCTCTCCAGACCCGTCAGTAAACTCCCTGCATCCGTCCACTTCTATAACGGAGCATCCAAAATTTAACAATATCGAGATTAGACACTGTTTCAATCTTTCTGAGGCCTACACACTCGATTCATTCGCCGAAGTTTTTAATCATATACACAAGACCGTTCAACAAATATTAGACAGCTTTACGAGCACTTTGGATCCTAGGGATCTAGTGCAGTTAGAATTAGCTGAATCATTCAACCCCAGTGTTTTTTCCCTAATCCCCACGGGTATGCTTTCTGTGGAGGATTTTTTTAATCAAATTGAATTACTTCTCCAGAGTCATGCTACTATTTTAGCTGATTCCAGTCTGAATCGTTCAGGTGGTGAGGGTTCCATCTGGTGGCGGGGGTCCTAGGCGTAAAGCCCATACCCTTTTCAACGATATAATCATTCAAAAGAAACGGAAACACCTATGGATCTCCTTCAACCCGGATGATTGGTGTTCTTTTGCCAGATGTTTGCTGTCTGTATTAAACGCTAGATTCAGAAACAATCAGAAATTGTGTGAACAAGAGGCTCGTCGATTGCACGTCAGGGTCGGATTATCAACAGATCAGAAAGTAACGTTTTCAGATATTGAAAAGTTTGAGAGTTTAATGGGAATTAATATTATCTTCTGGTACCGGGAACTGAGCACTAGCACACTATTAAAATTTGAAGTGTCAGGGGCCAGAGATACAAAGAAGGCTTTCCTGTTTTTGCATCACGAGCATTATTACGGTATTTTGACTCTAAAAGGCTTTCTGGGATTTTCCTACATATGCGATTTTTGCTACACGGGGTATTCTAACCCTTCACGATATTGTTGTGAGCAGCACTGTGACGTCTGTTTATCTACAGACTGTTGCTGGGTTGACGGGGAGGCTTTTCGATGTTCCGAGTGCCAGCGTTTCTGTCGATCAAGGCTTTGCTTCAAAATCCACAAAATGCGCAAATTGAATGAAAAGACACGCAGGTCTGAAAGTATCTGCGACGTCCATAAAGTCTGCCCCCTCTGCAAACTGAGATACACGTTGAAAGACAATTCAAAACCTCATAAGTGTCGAATCAAACACTGTCACGTTTGTAGAATGGTCCTGAAAAAATCGGATGAAAATCATCAGTGTTTTATTCAAAGTTTACCGCAAAGACCGCTCCAGGAAAAGTACGTGTTCTATGATTTTGAGTGCCGTCAAGATGACGGCATCCACGTCCCCAATTACATCCACTGCATGCATTGGAACGGTCAATCGTGGAGTTGGGCCGAGGAGGACTGTGTCGCAAAGTTCTTCCACAGATATCGATGTCCGAAATACGAAGAGTACATGTTCATAGCTCATAATTCTAAGGGGTATGACGGCTATTTCCTAATGAAATATCTCATTTATTAAGGCCCTGGCCGGTTTGAACATTCTGACCTCTGCCGTGCCGAACATCGACACAAGAGAGCTTCTAGAGAGTTTCAAAACTTCTACCCCGGACGGGGGCTCTGCCTTTGCTGCCTCTGCCTCGGTCCCTGCTGCTTCCGCTACACCTGTGGGAAAGAAAACCAAATCTCGCAAAAAGAATGAATGGATTCCTTATTGAAATGTAATTATATTTTTGTTTAATAAAATATTACATTTGATTATACAGACTGTCTATTCTTTATTAAGATAATGACAGGGCATAGAACTTTGCATACAGGGAAGATCCTGAAAACCTCTGGAAGTGTTCTTAGACAAAGTGTTGATAAATTTTTGAACCATGTCATCGTTCTTGGTGACTTCATTAAAATACAGGTTCATAACCTCTTTATAAGAACTTCCTTTTCCTCTGTGATGCAGGAAAAAAATTAAGTGTTGCCCGCAGACGCTGGAAAACCAGCTTTGAAGCTATCGGGTATGGTGAATAATTTCTTTACAGTTTCTGTTTAAAAAGACGTATATTTCTTCAGGAAAATAGATAAAGTCTGGCGGGCAGCCGTAAGAGTCAAAAAATTCACCAGTTCCGTCTTCTCTGAGATGAATCGCCAACCAGTGCTCTCCAGGTTGGTTTTGATGGTGAGTATTGACGATGATCATGGCCGGGAAATCCGTAAGTATTTATTTCGTTATTCAGTTCGTCCCACGCCAACACTCTGTAAAACAAATTTCCTATGTACGGATTACTGGCCAGGAGTTCCACGATCTGCAGGGTGTTCGCGCTTTTTTTAGTAATCATAAAGGATGTTTCTTCTCTGGTTTATTTCAATAATGTTGTCAAAGACGGCGTACACTATTAGATTCACAGTAGGGGCTGTCGAAAGCGGATTTCAATTCTCATGTTCCCGGTTTTCACCAAGGAGAAATGGTCTCCGCATTCTTGATCGTGCGTCAAATCAAAGGCAAACAGGGTGTATCCCCGGGAGAAGTCAGAACGACTGATGGCTAGAGGCTGGTCTTTCAAGTGCTTTCCGGAGGCCAACACGAGGTTGTAATATTCTCTAGCTGTGATGTCATTTGCAAAATCAGGTTGAAATGGTTTGGCTGGAATCTGCTCTCCGTCCAAATACAAGGCCAAGAATTCCACCTGGTTATGCTTGAAATTGAAGGGGTTTCTGGCGTAATCCCCCGAAAAGGCATCATTATCCACCAGGTCCAAGTAGTCTTCCCCGTTCCCGGTAATCAGAAACTCCAACGGGGCGACTTCCGATAGAGCTGAGAGAGGGGGGACCTCGACGTAGATGCTTCTTTCTACGCTAGTCTGAGTATAAGGTACTGTAAACACGTCCAGTTCGGATTTCACACACTCTTGAGACATTCGATGAACGAAAGACATCTTGAGCTAAAAAATGTTTTTCGATTTCTTTTTTCTGCGGGACTTATCCTTGTGGCAGAGAGAAGAAAATGATGTAAAAGCTGAACGGCGTGTCTTTTTGAGGACAGGTCCGGCTCGTGATCCGGGCAGTCTCTTAGGCTTAGTTTTCCTCATCACCATCAGACCCGACCCCGATTGATTTTCTTCGCTTCCTTGAGTCATCGCTCCTGACATGGCCCCTACCACCACGTCTTTAACAATATTCTTAGCGGCTGATTTAATGTGGGGTTTGACAATTTCGAATCCTCTTTTTAAGAGAGGCAAAGCCCGTCTAAACAATCCGCGAAATATTCCACCGATCCCAGAACCGTACATCACGGGGGCCCCAGAAAACCCAGGGAGACCGTTGCCCGCTTGGGCTTCATAATAACGTAGGGGCTAGGGTCCAGGTAAGATCTCATCTCTGTATTAGTTGTGTATACAACTTTTACAGGGTCTGAAATGTAACTTGACAATGACTTTACCAAACTGAAATGGAACCGGTTTGTTCTGATCCGTCTTTATTTCAATGGTTAAAGTATCAAACTGACTCTTGCTGACCGGAGCGTAGTGCGGCCTGTCGTAGGTGATTGTGGTAATCTTATTCATCTCATCCTCAATATGTACGCATCTCAATGTCGCTGTAGATTTACAAGGTATAAAACCCTGCTCTGATATCCGTGGGGTATGGAGCTTCATTCACCAGACCTATGCTCACGTCCCCATGAGCTCCTAAAAGCCTCGCTAACTGTCCCTTGACATGCAAAGATTCATCCTTCACGGTGCTTACGACGTAGAATCTCCACTCGATAGCGCTGTAGCGGAATCTCATGGTGTTTTCAGGTATTGGAGTGTTGGCTGAACAGTCCCCGACGACTTGGGGTTCTTTTGCCAACGCTTCATTCATCTTGGAGGTCACTTTCTCGAAGCTAGTGTAATGCCCCGATGGAATAGTATAATATTTAACTATTCGCGGGGACACCACAATAAGATTATTATTCGGTTTATCTAGGGTATTCCAGGTGTGCGGATACTGAATTTCAGCCAATGCAACTTCCCAGGGGCCCTGTAGTTCGATTGGGGCGGCTAATTTGACTGTAAATTCGGCAATGGTGTTATTAGGGAAAACATCCCGGGAAAAATTGCTGGGAAGAACGACGTAAAAGCTTTTTCTCTCCATTGTGAAAACCCTGTGAATGAAATACTATTTTTTCATTCTCTGTATTTAATGTCTTGCCTTTAGCTTTCAGGGATCCAACTGTTAAACTTTTCGGGCCATCCGAGCCATTTCACCAAAATATGCTTTTTTCTACGGATATTTTTTTTCACCAGAATCTTTTCAATCCTTAAATCTCTCCACCACCGAAGCCTTTAATTCACTAGTGATGGTAAAATGTTTAATTCCGTGTTTCTTGAGCAGGCTTTGAAATTCCCGATTGAGAAACTCTTTACCGCTATCGGCCTGAAGTTTGACGGGAACTCTACCTTCCTCCAAAATTTCTCGAAAAGCCCTTGTTACTTCTTTACCCGTTTTGTTTTTCAGTGCTCTGACCCAAGAATATTTAGAAAGAATATCTATACAAGTCAGCAGATACTTGTAACCCTGGTTATAGTCGGCCAGGTTTGTCATATCCACCAGATCGATCTGCCATTGCCCATCTATATTGGAAACATACACCTTATTCCTTTTAAAATGGACTCTGGCTGGTTTATGGATCGTGTAGGTGTATTGCCCCGATAACCAATCAGATACCCCTCGGTCCCCAATATGGTGCCCCGCATGCTGGAGAGCTCTTTTCAAGGAATCTTTACCCCCAAGCCCCCGGCGTTCTCAGAGTTATAATATGTTTTTTCCAAGACCTGCTCCATCACCAGTGATAAAACAGACACTGACAACACTTAACCCTATAGAAAACATTTATTTAGGAGTCTGAATTGTTCACACAACTTCAGGTACAGAATTAGCACTCAGTTCTATCATATCATTAAATTCCACGTCATATTTAGTCCACAGATTCATATGACCCTCATGATTAACATTCTGCTTACAAAACTCATTTGCCACACGGCGGGCTACAGAGTAAGAGAATTCATCCATATCATAAAATGACTGCATTACAGTTTCATGAACAGAATTGGTATTATCAAACTTACACACAGTCTATTCAACCACAGCGTGTATTTTGTGTATCGGCAGTAGAATATTAAAATAACCTAGAATTTTCACCGCCAGTCCTTTCAGCCAAGACTTGCGAAAAATCTTCAGAATCCTCTGAAAGCGTCCTTGATGGTAGGTGGTTTCAGGTTCAAAGAGGCAGATATGTCTTCTCTGGCTGGGATGGGCTATCTCGCAGCCTTGACATTCTTTTTTCTGGTCGTAGTAGACGATGATATCCAGCAGACACGTCATCAGCCCTTTAACTATTGCTGAGCCTTTTTCCAGGTTTCAGGCAGCACTCCATCTGGGCAATCCATACCTGTCTCAGACAGTTCAATCAACATCGGTTCCTCCGAATCTTGTCTGATCACCCACGGCTGTCCTGGAGCTAGGTACGAGATGTCCATCTGAGTTGCCTTATCGGAGACGGTGCTATCCGTCAGCACCATTGGCAGAGATGGGTTATCCATTTGATCATCATTAGCAAAGACGGCGGAAGACCACCCAGGACCTGGAGAATGGAATCCGCAATCCGGCTCAAGGTCTCTTGACCAGAGACTGTAAACGGGTCATATACTAAAATACCGGAGGTCAGATTCTTGGGGATCTTGAAGGCTGTCAGTCCTGAACGAGTTATAGAACTGGTAAGATTCAGGCCATGAAGCCTCAGGCCATGAAGCCTCAGACCATGAAGCTTCAGGCTTTGGAGCTTCAGGCGGGACCGCGGAGGGTGTTACGCCGATCCCCGTCATTTCAGAGTCTGTAGCTGTCAACATGCTGGGGGGCTTTAAATGGTCCTCCTTTTGGTCCTCTGACTAACAGGCTGTGTATTTATGATAAAAGGGAAGGGCGTGGCTTAAAATAAAGAAGGGTTTTCCATTGCGTCATCACTCGAATCGAGTTACATTTCAGCCCTCATAGTCCGTTACTCAACCGCTGTTTCAATTTACAGAATTCAGTCCTTCAATACTAAAGCCGGCGGACAGTTTTCCTTGTTGTCCTCCGATAGCAGCCGGTTCAAGGAGGGGGCAGACATCCATCAAACTGCCCTTGACAGTTTGTTTAATTAAGCAGGTGGCTGTGGGGTGAGTTCAAGCAGGGGACAGACATCCATCAAAATGCCCCTGACAGTTTCCTGAACCAATCAGGTGCCGGGGGCGGGTTCAAGGAGGGGTTAGGCATCCATCAAAATGCCCTTGACAGTTTCCTGAACAAATCAGGTGCCGGGGGTGGGGCTAGGTCACGTAGTGGGACCAGACTTTCCGGTCTTGCGTCATATGGGGAGGGACTTCCGGTATGACGTCACCAGGGGACGACGGGGCGGGACTTCCGGTCTTGCGTAATAGGGGGTGGGACTTCCGGTATTACGTCATGGGGGCAGGTTTAAAGGTCATAAATCTTTTTGACAGAAGCCGCATGCATATAACTACTAATACTGATGCTCTGTGCAAGAGAGGACAGAGCCAACTATACTTCCTTAGAAGGCTGGTGTCCTTCAATATCTGCAATAAGATGCTGCAGATGTTCCATCAAACGGTTGTGGCGAGCACCCTCTTCTTCGTAGTGGAGTGCTGGGGAGGCAGCATAAAGAAGAGGGACGCCTCACGCCTGGACAAACTGGTGAGGAAGGCAGACTCTATTGTAGGCACAGAGCTGGACAGTTTGACATCTGTGGCAGAGTGACGGGTGCTGAGAAGGCTCCTGTCAATCATGGAGAATCCACTGCATCCACTGAACAGTATCACTCCAGACAGAGGAGCAGCTTCAGCAACAGACTGCTGTCACTGTCCTGCTCCACTGACAGACTGAGGAGATTGTTCCTACCCCACACTATGCGACTCTTCAATTCCACCTGGGGGTTAAACGTTAACATTATACAATAATATTGTCTGTTATACCTGCCTTGCACTCTCCACCCTGCATTTTTTAACTTGCACTGCACTTTAATCACTATTAAATTATTATTGTTTTTATCAGTATGCTGCTGCTGGAGTATGTGAATTTCCTCTTGGCGATTAATAAGGTATCTATCTATCTATCTATCTATCTATCTATCTATCTATCTATCTATCTATCTATCTAACATTGGCTTCCCTTAATTACCAAAACAGCCAAATCAAAAGCAGGAACTGCATAGACAAAATGTTAGGCACCTGTCAGTGAGTGTGCAAGAAAACTGTCAGGTTCATTCTCCTAGAGCATACATGTGTGTTCCTTGAAGACACTTTTTGAATTTGTTATTTCACAAACTATGAAACAGATATGAAACAGAACTTTTCCTGTCAAGTAAAATGGAAATGAGAGACCAGCCAGATTGAGTAGTATGAATATTAAAGACTTTCTAACAGATTTTTGGATAAAACCCTGTTTATCTGCACCTGTTGTCACTTTTACTTCAGATATCATCACAGCACATCATTATGGAAATCCCACCTTCACACTAAGCATGCAGCTAATGTGAATAGTATTATTTTGTACGATACTGTCACATACTGTTATTTATTGTTGTAAATTAAGTGATCTTTGTCAAATTTAATATGCTTATTAATATGAATATTTATCTTTTATGAATTTTGTTTTATTATGTTTATTAATTTTGATTGCTTTTTAATTTTATCTTTGTTTGACACTGTTGTTTTTTCATTTGTATACTGTAGAGCTGATACTTGCCTATACTGCAAAGTGACATTTTCAACAAGAAATGTCACAAACATAAGATAAATGGCTCATGATATCCTGTTTTTGACTTTGGGATGTGTAGCTTTTAACCATCAGTCGTTTTGTGATTTATTTTACGTATTGAATTAAGCATATATTGAAGGCATTGTACTAAGTAGTTGAGAGAGAATCTCTGCAAATTTCTGTTAGTAACTAATCACCTATGTCTCTAATTAGCAATAATTATGGAGTGAATAGAAAAACAACAACCATACACTCTTTTTGTTTCACAAAAGCACCTAAGGTTATTCAGACATTGTGTTTGATATGAATTGAATCCATTGATGTTTCATAAACCTTCTATTGGTTAATTAATTAATGTGGCTAATTTTTCCTCCATATGTTTAATAGATAGATAGATAGATAGATAGATAGATAGATAGATAGATAGATAGATAGATAGATAGATAGATAATTTTCAGTTTCTTTGATTTTCCAATACAGGCTTAACAATTACTGCAAGATAATTGCTCTGTCTGATTACTCCACAAAATAAATATTTTCAGTTTATTAAAATACTTCTGGTGTTATTATTATTTTTTTTTTACATTTCAAGAACAAGCAGCATATAGGATGCATACAACAGCAGTTTCACCTCCTGATAAACCCCCAGTCTTTTTTTTTTAATTAATTCAACCACTTGAAATATGTGAATGCAATAAGAATCTTAGTCAACTTCATGTGGCCAAGTAATTAACTAAATTAATTCTATAAAGGTGTAAATGGGCTTGGATAGTAATTCCTTTAGAAGCAACAGTTAGATTTTAACTTGCACACACTATAGCTTTAAAAGCACCCAAGCTCTAGGTAAGTCTTGCTTACAAATCCCACAAGATGAAACAGAAAACACAAAACCAAAACTACTAAGTACAGTATAATTAAAATATTACTAATAATTAGAAGATGCAGAATAGCTTGCCTGCTGATGTGACAGTTATTTATACAGGGTGCATTTGTGAGTTTAATTCTGGTAGAACACTGCTGTAAATTATTTGTTGTGGGATAAACGCGCCCGTTATTGGGCCTAACTTCCATTCGGTGCATGTCATTGTCTTTCCATCTCGGTGTTCATTATAAATATTCATAGTAATAAATTGTATCGTTAAATAAAAGAGTTTTACAAAACATTACATTCTTTTCATTAAAATAATTTGCATTTTTAATAAATTGTAATGACGTGTCTTTTCTAAGGGAATAAATAAAGACTGAATGGAGGCAGATTACTACTTTAAAAGACATAAATTCTCCACAGCCGCCTAGCACAAATGATATAAAACCATAACAACAGTCCTGCTTCCTCTCACATTTATAACAGGATAATAAGCTTTGCATGTCTGAATGTAGATCTTTTTTCATTCTAATATAATGAGCATGTATTCCTCTAATTTAACGCTTAACTACATTACTTTATTAAAAAAAGAAAACTGTCTTAATGTGACACATCAGGCATAAAAAGTTGTCTTTACAAATCTGGTAGTTTTAACTTTGTCAATAAAATAACCTAAACTCACCTAACAAGCAACATTATATTCTCAGCACATAAAACAGAAAAAATTTTTTGAAAATCTGATAATCGTTAACAATGCAATCATTTTTTATATAAAAATTATATTCATTACCTTGTATTTGTAGTCTGGAGTTGTAAAATATCGTAATGGACACGATGTGTGAAGCGCTTCCAACGCGTACCAATCGTGGGGTGCGTGGCAATACAAGTAGCACTGCGCCGGACGGCAAGAGGTTGCTTGCATTCATATGCTCCGAGCTAAGGGCAAACTCTGATAACGGTTTTACTACATTCTTGCAGTTTACTGTGTATAGGAAGGGTTTGGATCTACTTAGTAAATACTTTGAACTAGAATCTGTTGTCGCTGTCACTTGAATGTTTCACCCCTACTCCGATACATATTAAGCGCACGACAGGTGGTTTGATATACAGTAGTGCCCATTCTTAGTTCTTGCCAGTAGATTGTGCTGTTTGTTTCATGTATACTGTAATTCCGACAGTTGTTTTTTCTCTTGACTTATTCTTGTCGATTGTTGTACGTTTTGGCGCAAACTGTAATAATATACAGAGTTCAGAAAATAAACAGAGCTTTTTCTAGGATATTCATATGGGTGGAAACTCACTTCAATACATAATAGGTGGTATCAAAAGCAAGACGTTTTTTAAACAGAAGGGAAATGTGTTTCCTTATTGGGTATTTATTAATTTTATTTGCAAAGATGCCAGTTGCACACCATAGACTCTATTTAGATAACCCTTAACTTTTTTATTTCCCAGCATGCACATATGAACTTCCACATTTCTTATAAATCTTACAATATCAAGCACTGTAAACATTACGTGTCCTCTTTTCCAAAAAAAAAATACTTCTATTACTATAACCAGTTACATGGCATTGCCGCAAAAGTACAAAAGCAGAATGTTCTCAATATGCTACAAAGATAACTAATAGTATAGTAATTGACATTTAATACCAATGATCCTTTTAGCAGGTTTCCTATACAATTAATATACATATATTTTATTTAATAAATCGCTATCTAATGAAGAAAGGCATTATAATTGTGACATTTCTTGTCATTACAGACTTGAATACTTTAAATAATTATAAACAGATAACAGAACATTAATATGAACTAAACAACATTCATCTTTTACACTCTTCACAATCACAGATCAAGGATTTTCCTTGGTCATACAACTCTACCCAACCTGGTGGTGATGCAAGTTTGTGTTCATCTGAGTTCAATGTGTGGCCTTCCAAATAGTCTGAAATTGAATGATCTCCATTTGTATCAGTTGTGCACAGCTGGATTTGCATATCATCTGCAATGGGATCTTCTTTTGTGTGCAAGAGATGACACAGATTACATTTGTAGGCATGACCTTCTGGGCTGCTGATGTAATAAGATCTGTTAGGGCTTGCTGGCTTTAAGAACAGGGACTAGTTTCCAAAGGCCATCACCTTGCTGGTACCTGACTGCAGAGCCACCAGGCAAAGGTTGCAAAGGTCTAGCGTCTATGTCATACTTTTCTTTCTGTTGCCCCTGATATTCTTTTTCCGTGCCTGTACCAGGTTTTGGTTTGGTACCTGTGGTTGTAGCTGACTAGCTGTACTGGGAAGGATGGATCACAGCTTATGACTTATCAACAGCTGATTATTTCAATAATTACATCCATCCATCCATCCATTATCCAACCCGCTATATCCTTACTACAGGGTCACGGGGGTCTGCTGGAGCCAATACCAGTCAACACAGGGCGCAAGGCAGGAAACAAACCCTGGGCAGGGCACCAGCCCACCGCAGGGCGCACACACACACACACACCCGGGAGAAAAGAGAACCCGGGTCTCCTAACTGCAAGGCAGCAGTGCTACCACTGCGCCACCGTGCCGCCTCAATAATTACAATATTGTTAAATTACATTTGGGTACTTTCTCTTAACTCTCTGGCCAAACTTCTTGGATTGTTCTTGCCAGTACATTTAGCTGAGGATCTTGTTCTTGTTCCAGTCACTTATTGGCATATTGCAAATTTTGCTATGGATTTGTGCATCCATGCCTTCGGCCAGTGAATTATCACTGCCAGGAATAGGCAATCTGCAACGGGGATTTCCTTTCCAGGTTTGTGGACAATGGTAATGTCATACCTCTGTAGATACAATATCATTCTCTGTAGTCTTGGTGATGCAGCTGACAAGGGTTTGCGGAGTTTGAATTCCAAAGGCTTATGGTTTGATTTGATGACTACACTGTGGCTGTACACATATTCATGGAATCTTTTGCAGCCAAACAGAACTGCATATAGCTCTTTCTCAATCTCTGCATAATTTTGTTCACTGGGGGTTGTGGGATTTAGAGTGTAGGCCAGTGGCCTATTTTCTTGGAGGAGGAGAGCACCTAAACCATGCTGTGTCCACCTGTATTCAAAGCTCTTTGTTAGCGTCATAATATATGAGAATTGGACCTGATTCCTCTGTAATCAGTTCTTTCACCTGCACAAATGCTTTATCATGCTGAGCTTCCCAGACAAACTCTATGTTCTGCTTCAAGAGCATTTACTTCTTAAAGTTCAGGAGTAAATTTGACTAATTAACCGTTCCCAGTAGTGTTTCTAAATCTAGTTTGTTTCCCAGTGCTTTCATTTCTTTGATTGCCTTGATCTTTTCAGGGTCTGGCTTGATCCTGTCTCTAGTAAGTTTGTGGCCAAAGACGTTTACTACCAACACAGTAATAATGACTTTTTCTGAGGTTAATTTTATTCCTTTTTCTTTTGACTGCTATAGCATTGCTCTGAGATTTTGATTGTGTTCTTCCTTTGTGCGAGCATATATCAGTATGTCATCAACAACAGCCACCATACTACCAAGGCCTTCATGTGCCTCATTAATTCTCATTGGAAACTCATCTTGTGCTGAAACAGTCCCAAAAGGCAGCCTCAGGATCCTATACCTACCAAAAACAATGCTAAAGGTAATTAGTAGGGATGCCTTATGACTCGGTTTTATTGAGCAATATCCAGATCTAGCTTCTAGGATATTAAAAAACAAGCTGTGTTTCGACCAGTTTTGGTACAACTTGTTCCAGAGTTGGGGGTGGAAAATGAGTCCTCTGGATAGCTTTATTAAGGTCACATGTGTCTAGGCATTGTCACAAAACTCACAATGAGACATAGCAAGGTTTGGGGAAGCCACCCGTATAATTTGGTATCCTGGCTGCAAATCGTCTTTTAAATGATAGCAATGCTGTGCTCAAAACCGAGTCCAATACAGAACTGAGGGAATAGGGAAAAGGTGGAGGCTTTTAAAGGGGAAGACAGGAAGTGAAGTCAAAGGGGTCAGGCTCATGGAGGTCTTCTGTCATTGGTGCGAACCCGGATGTGGCATCACAGGGGCCGGTGCTGGCAAGGTCTCCTTCCATTGGCTCGGTCCCGGAAGTGATGTCAAGAGGAACAGGTGGAATTGTCTGCAGGCAAGGGAGAAAAAGAGTCAGTGCACTCTGCCACATCCCGGTACTGTCCTTACTCAAGCCCTTTAGCTGCCTCCCATGCGCACGTGTGTGACAAAAACCCTCCCCCCCCAACCCAGACCCATCGGGTCAGGTGACCATGACTGAGAGGTCGTGAAACTGAGAGAGGACATCAGTGTTGATGTGAAGTGTTCCCCGGCGATGAACAAGCGAAAACTTGTACGGCTGGAGGTCAAGAAACCACCTGGTGACCCGCAGATTCGACCCTTGTGCAGGGCCATCCGCTGTAAAGGAGCATGTTCCGTGACAAGGGTGAATTCCCGGCCCAGCAGGTAGTACCTCAGCTGAGTAATCGTCCATTTAATCGCCAAAGCCTCTCTCTCCACTGCCGCATACCTGGTCTCCCGGTCCAACAGTTTCCGGCTCTAGAATGGGGTGATCCGCACCATTGACGTTTTGGCTCAGCACTGCCCCCAGGCCTGTGTCCGAAGCGTCCATCTGGAGGATGAAAGGTAAGGAAAAGTTAGGACCTTTCAAAATAGGTGCAGACGTAAGGGCCTGCTTCAAGTCACTAAATGCAGCACCTGTCTTTTCAGTCCATACCAAAATGTTCGGGGCCCTCTTCTTTATCAAATCAGTCAAGGGCGCCGCTCTCTCTGAGAAGCGGGGCAAAAACTGGCGGTAGTATCCGGCTAACCCGAGAAAGGCTTGGACCTGCCGCTTGGTTCATGGACGGGGCCATTTCAAAATGGCATCTACTTTGGAGCACTGTGGTTTCACGGTACCCCGACCCACCAGGTAGCCTAAATACTTGGCTTCGCTCAATCCGAAGAAACATTTCTTGGGATTGATCCGAAGTCCAGCATCACCAAGTGTCCGCAATACTGCTTTTACCTGCTGTAGGTGTTCCTTCCATGTGCTGGAATAGATGACCACGTCATCCAGGTAGGCAGCACTGTATGAGTTATGAGGCCTTAGCATTTTGTCCACCAGACTCTGGAAGGTAGCTGGAGCCCCGTGTAACCCAAATGGAAGGACAGGATACTGCCAGTGTCCGCTAGGGGTGCTAAACATGGTCTTAACCTTTAACGTGGTCCGTTAAAGGAACCTGCCAGTACCCCTTTGTCATGTCCAATATGGTCAAATATTGAGCCTGTCCAAGCCTCTCGAGGAGGTCGTCCACTCGCGGCATTGGATAAGCATCGAATTGGGAGACTTGATTAAGCTGACGGAAGACATTTCAAAACCTACAACTCCCGTCAGGCTTAGCGACTAACACAATGGGGCTGGACCAGGGACTATGACTTTCCTCGATTACACCTAGTTCCAGCATGTGTTTGATCTCAAGCTCCACTTCAGCCCTTTTTGCCTCAGGAAGCCGATACGGACGTTCTTGGACTATAACCCCAGGTTCTGTCACAATGTCGTGCTCAACCAGAGAGGTCTGTCCGGGGCTTTCACTCACTACCTCCAGGACAGACAGGATAACTGCTGCCGTCGTTGTCTGGGACTTAAATCCTGACCGAATTGTACGGGTTAGGTCTTGGGACATGCTCCAGCTGAGTTCGACAAAGGGACGGTTCTGCTCCCCCAGAGTGTGAGGCCACCCTTTGTGTCTCCAGAAGCTCTATGAGCTCTGCCATGTTCTTAAGCTGCTTGCCCCAGACCGGCTGGGTGAAGCCATTGGGAAGTGCTTTCAGGAGCAGATAGCAAGCTACCTGCTCTATTATGTGGTAGAGCTTGTTCTCATACGGCCGTAGCTACTGCCCTACCATTGCCCAGAAGGACCAGGCTTGTTTGATGGTCAGCCGCTCTGGGTCCAACCTCCACTTTTTTACTTTTTCCACCTGCCAGTCTGGGGCACCCCTAGGTGGTACTTGGGGCTCTGGTTTCACAGGGAGGTGGGCACTCTCCTCCAAGAGAGCATAGTAAGCCCCTTTTGTCTACCCCCTCCAAAGCAGCCCACCTCTGTGAGCCCCTCCCGCACACTCCCTGGCCTCTCTAGGTTGCCTGGTTAAGCGTGCCGAGAGCGGAGCCCGTACCGGGTCTCGCCAAACCACAGGACACCCTCCCCGCCAAAAAACTCTACCCCGGTACGCTCCCACCTGGGTATATTGTAGGTCCTGTCCCCTTCTCCTCCGGGACTTCTCCTTCCTGCCGGCTACACCAGTGTCACAAAACTCACAATGAGACATAGCAAGGTTTGGGGCAGCCACCCGTATAATTTGGTATCCTGGCTGCAAATCGTCTTTTAAATGATAGCACTGCTGTGCTCAAAACCGAGTCCAATACAGAATTGAGGGAATAGGGAAAAGGTGGAGGCTTTTAAAGGGGAAGACAGGAAGTGAAGTCAAAGGGGTCTCGGAACTGTCCTTACTCAAGCCCTTTAGCTGCCTCCCATGCGCACGTGTGTGACAGTATATTCAAAGCTTTTTTGTTTTGGACTTCACTACCACTACTAAGGTGTATACCCATTCTGTACAGCTTGTTCTATGTCATTCAATTAATGAGCTCTAAGTGCAAAGGGGATTCTTCTAGCTGGGCATACAACAGGAAATGTTTTCAGTTTCAGGCGAATATTGCACTCCCCTGGGAGATGAGGAATACCTTGTAAAACATCTGAAAATTCCTCTAAACTTCTGCTGCAGATTTTTATTCTAACCATTTTCTTGGTGCCAGTTTTTGCTGCTAATTAACTTTTTTCCCTTCATTTTAATTCACTTTCTATTTAAGACTCAGATCCCTGAATTGTTTTTTTTTCTTTAATCAGCAGCCTAAATATAATGAGATACAAACAAGCCAACACATGACCAGCTAACCTGTGTTCATCATACAATATCTGAAAATAAAGAAAGGTGAAGGTCTCAGTAATATTGAACTGCTCAGGTTGGTGCTGTACAAAATCGACCATTTTGGATATTTCTTCTGTAACAGAATTAGAGCACCAAAAAATGGATATGTGTTTAATTAACAACATGAACTGGCTTCTGATTACGAAACCTGTTGAAGTGAGATTGGTTGGAGTTTTAGGCCCCCAATTTAGTTGGTTATCTGTTGGCTCATTTTGAAATTTAATTTTTGTTTGGCTACCATAGAAAGAAACAAGAAGCAATTCAGATGACTAAGTTTTAAAAAAGGCAATTAAAATGAAGGGAAAATAAGTTAGTTAACAGCAGAAATTTGCCACTGATTAAGAAAGTCACAGGAAGGAAAACCTACAGCACTGTAACAGCCCTCCAGGATCACAGTTGGACACTCCTGGTCTACAGGACCCTTGAAGCACTACATTTTCTTATACAAAAATAAATAAAACACATTTCTTCTACATTCTAATATGTGGTACAAAAAACTGTCTTGTTTCATCAATGATACCTCACAATTTAAAAATATTACACTACTCTACATGGTCTGATGATTCCCAGACCTCTAACATACAAGAATACTGTTGTTGAAAGAAAACACTGAGCTACTCTTCTGTGAAGACATATTGTTTCTTGGAATTTGTGTGAATAGCAAAGACATAGGTGAGGACATCCTCCTATTATATAGTACTGATATACTTGTTATGCTAACAAACGATGCATAAAATTTACGTGTTGTAGTCATTGTCATTATCTAAATTAACAAAAATGCAGATTTGTCAAGTGGAAAAAGATAAGCTCACTCTTACATTTATCATTACTTCATATCGATCAAATTAGAACCAGGTGCTCCGAATTAGATTTGACCTGCATTTGTGGTGTACCTGGAAAAAGTCTTTGCTGTCCAAAAAGAACATTAAAGCAAAACTACAGTTTTCTATTGAAGACCAGGCTTTCTGGAACAATGTTGTCTGGACAGGTGAATCAAAGATAGAGTTATCTGACCACAGTAACACTAGACATGTTTGGCACAAGCTGAAAAAAGCATTTCAGGAGAAGAACCTCATAACAGCTGTGAAGCATGGTGGCAGTTTGGGATGGCCTGGGCAGCTTGTAGTCATTGAGTCAGCAAAGAATTCTACATCACATCAAAATGTGCTTGAGGAGAATGTGAGGCCATCTGTCTGAAAGCTGAACCTGAACCAAAAGTAAATCTGAATCACACTGGAAAAGTCCACCAAGGATTAGCTTAGAAACAAAAATAATTATGGACAGGTCTAGTGAAAGCTCTGATTTGAATCCATTGAAATGTTGTGAAGGGACTTGAAAGGGCAATACATGCAAGAAAGCACACAAACATCTTGCAACTGAAGGAATTTTCCATGAAGGTGTGGTCAACAATTTCTCAGAGTCAATATCAAAGCCTGCTGGGCAGTTATGCAAGACTCCTACAAGGAGTCATTTCTGCAAAAGAAAGCAATACCAGCTTCTGAGGTCAATGATGGACTTACATTTTCCCTGGTAGACAATTAATTTATTGATATTTTCCTTGTTTTTTATTTAAGTATATCACCTTTATATATAGACGCTGTTTGCAAGAAGCTCTAATGTTTGCCTGTTCTGATATGTAGAACACTCCTTTTTCATGTTTACTTTTTTACATGATGTACAGTAGGATCATAAATTGACTACATGTTTAACAAAGTACTAAATATACTTTAGAGACAATATTAGCATTTGCTCAGGAAATACAGTAAATCTGAGTAGTTTGGAATAATATTGCCTAATTATTTACATAAGTAAATTAATGTTGAAACAAGATTTTTAATAAATAAACAGTGTGAAAAGCATGCCCCTAGACACAGACAGACAGACACCAAATTGTCCAAAATGCACACTTTTATTAAGTCTACAGTACCACAATACCAACAGTTTATCTCTCTCTCTCTCTCTCTCTTTCTCTTCTCTATACAATGACCTCCTCTCTCCTTCTCACAGGCTTTGTCTCCATCCTCCCAACTCCGGCTCAGCTTCTTGAGGGAGGCAGGCCCTTTTATAATGACCCGGATAGGCTCCAGGTGTTCCGCCTAATGTCACTTCCTGGTGTGGCAGAAGCACTCCGGGTGACCTTGGAATTTCTTCCAGCAGCACTTCCTTCCAAGCATGTCCTAGCGCCCCTGGCGGTCTCCAGGGAAAATATTGTTCCATTTCCGGTCCCCTACTTCTTCCGGCGTCCCGGCGGGGACATATGCCTGGGAATCTATGACACTGCCCCTCCCCCAGCTGAAGTCCGTAGAACAAAGCGGCCTGTCCCACGAGGGCTGGTACATTCCTAGACAGGGGCCCGGCATATTGTAGTCCACGGTCCTGCTCTGCAAAGTAAGGAAAAGGTGTGGAGACGCTGTACCGACGACTCCTCCAGACGTCCTCTGTACTGCCAAACAGACAGCGTCTCCACTTGTGCCCAAGGCCGTGGCACTCGTAACATGGGTTCCCTCTTAATGCCCCTTACCTAGAGACATGAAAACACTTGGGAAATCTCTGCTCTGCTTCACTTTCAGCCAGGTTCGGGGCTTCTCTCCACCCCCGAGAGGAGTGCTCTTTCAGCATACGTGTGAGCTCACAGGCTCATGTTTCCTTCTGTTGGGAGACCCTCCTGTCTTTCTATGGGGTTTCCCTTTAATTTGGGGTGCTACAACAGCCTGGATCCTTTTATGGAAAAAATAGGGACCCTGTGCTGTTTGCACTCCTTTCGATCGGTTTACAAGCGGTGTGGCTTCCTTGAAAGGGGCGGTCTGTGTGCCGACACATACCAGCCGGCACCTCCCCCCTTCGTGTTCAATACTCATCTCCCGATCTACTGTATGACGCCCCGATATTGGAGTTTGATCACCCAAGTTACGGCTCCCTTTGCTAGGGCTTCCTCTTTTCTTTCCGGTACCGGTATTACTCACCTGTACCGTTTCAATACGGCTAAAGAATCCTACGTCATACTTCCCTCTCCACTCCTTTATGGCCATCAGGGAAGTCTCCGTTTTCTTCTCCAGTCCATCAATCACTTCTTTAATTAAATGCAGGACCTGTAAGAGCGACTGTACTGGCTGAAGCGCTTCCTCCAGCTCCCGTACAGCTGGCAGCAAAACCGAAACATTAGTTGGCAGCGAACTTACAATTCGTTCAGCCCTGCCGTCCGACTGTGAGCCGAGGACCTCCTGCGCATACTCCGTTGGGTCAATGTTCATCTCAGGATTGACATTTGTTGGTCCCACCCTCGACCATTCAGCAGCGGGCACACAACACAATCCTGTGCCTGTTTTTGGGAGGGACTTCCAGTCTTTCAACGCTCCCTCCACCCTATGAGAGGACTCGATCGGGGAAGAGTCTTCCAGGTAGCTTCCGTCCCACAGTCCTTCTGCCGTCAGTAACGGCTTGTCTTCATCTTCCTCTGAAACCCCCTCTTAAACGGTGATACAATGGGAAACAAATACAGTTTTTTTATCTTTGCTCGGTCAGCTGCTGGATTGCTGCTGCCTCCGTGCCTCTTGATCTGCAGTTCACATGCCGCTTCAAACATTTAAAAGCCTGTACAGCAGCTGTCCTACTCTTTGTCTTTTATTTCCAGCCCAGGCGTGGTTAAATCTCTTGGCACAAAGTCTCATCCCACAGGACGTGAGTTCTTGATATTTTTTAGCTTATAATTTAAAAACGGAATAAGAATTTGAAAATCTAAACATCACATTAAAGTTCGATAAATTCTGAAAAGAATGATACCAAACATATACATGTAGGTTTTAAAATAAGCCCGATTTAAAGAATGGAAAAAAAAGTGGCATAAAAACATCACATAAAATCGCTGTACAAAATCGTTGTATTTTTAGGCTTTAGATTTTATATATATATATAGAGTAGATAAAGGATGTATAATTAGTATTCACCCTGTTATCTTTAATATGATAATTACTGAGTAAAGTTGGAAATATGATGCATAGAATTTCTGTGTTAACAGACTGCCACAAACTATGAATGCTAAGGTGAAGAAATTAATTTAATTCTTCTACTGTTAGTTAAATTCTATTCAGAGGAATACAGTGTGGGAAATCCAGTATATTGTTATGTAACTATTTTTACATTAACAGTATATGTTGTTTCTCCTTTATTTACAGACTGAAATCATGGACTTCAATACTTCCCAGACAAATACACGTAAGGTGTTAATACTGTTTCAATCAACTATAGTGTCTAATACTAAGGTGGCATTTGCACAGGTGTTAGCCTGCATCTTACTTTTTATAAACTGTATCATGCTTTTCTGTTTCTTAAGTAAAGATTTCTTACAACAGGATAGTCACTATATTTTGGTTGCTAACATGTTGCTTGTGGACACTGTGATGCTGTTAATGGTGGACCTGAGAGCATGGGTGTTGTAGTTGGGAGAAAATGGGTAATGATTACCCAAATTTGTTTTTGAAAGGAAGGGGTTCACAGAGACTGCTTATGTATAGGGCCCAGAGTTCTGTGCTACACCCTGTACCTCAATGATGCTGGATTGCAAACTTGAACTACTGCTGCAGTCCTAGAAACCAGTGGGTATCCCAGGAGTTGGGATCCATATGGAAAAACAGCCCCTGCAGGGGATTGTAGCTCGTCAACAAAGATAACTCCTACCCCAATGGATAGTACCATAGCTAAAATATTGCCCATTTAAAAGCGACGGCCTCTCGCTTAATCACCACATACCTGATCTACCAGTACAACAGATTCCAGCTGAGGTACAAGAGAGGGTCTTCGGCTCTCAGGCCAGTGTCACAGGCGTTGGTTTAGAAGAAAAAAGGTAAAGCAAAGTTAAGAGTGATTAATAGGCCAGTATCTCCATCTTTAGGGTCAGATAACCATCAGCAGCACATTTATTCATTTCAAAATAGGAGCACTGTGCCTCATTGGTGAGAAAGGGGGGCATGTTTTGAGCCTGTTCATGTCACATCCAACACTGCCAGCCAGAGTCCTTTTAAAGATCAATAAAAATGTCTTGACATGGACACATTGGAACCAAGATCTGTGACGGGCCTTGGCCCCTAAATATGTGGCGTGTTTCAGCAGCACTCTGCCATGCGTCAGTGTCTGCGAATTAGTTTCATTTTGCATTTACCTGGAGCTGTTCAAAGAGCTGAACTTTGACTAGGTCTGTCTGATCACCTTTTCTTGCCAAGTATGTGGGAAAGGTCACAAAAAGTCACCAAAGAGTGCTGGGGCACCAACCAGAAAACCCTGTTTAATGTAAAAAGAAAAGAATGAGGAGTACTTGGCGGTACTACAATAAAGCCATTCAGCAATGGCTGAATGAAAGTCTCTGTCAGGAGTAAGGTTGAGTTTATGTGGGAGCTCTGACATCTATTAAAGGGCTCTGTCATTTGTACTCCAAGGTGGGGCGACTTGGTCGATTATATATATAGAAAGCAGCCGGAACCTAAAAGAACAATGAAAGTCAACGTGGCTCTGAGGTGCATGTGGACTGTAGCAGAAACGAAAGCGACTGAGGCTGTTTGATGAGGTGTTGCGTGCGAGCACATGAGCAGGCAGTGCTCATGCCTCGAGAGCGAGGGTAGACGCTGGAGGAGGGTTAGAGTTGGCGGGCGGGACTCTGTCGTGCATATCCCATGACGCAGGAGGAGGATTAGAGTTGGCAGGCAGGGCTCTGTCGTGCGTATCCTGTGGTCATAGTGTTGGTGGGCAGGGCTCTGTGAGTTGGCGAGCGTGGCTCTGTCGTGCGTATCCCATGGTCTCTGTCGACAGTACCCTATGATAGGGGGATTTAGTCAATTATATATATACAGGTAGATGTTTCTTGTTTCTGAACCAAGTCAACATAGAGGTAAAAACCTATAAATGAGCATCATGCTTTTATTCAGTTTCTATTGCTAGAAAATAATACTCAATGAATTTAGAGATTCATTTTTGCCTGGTTAACAAGTGGCAGGACAAAAGAATGGTGGAAAAATTCTAGCCTGGCAAGATGGGTCTCAAAGATGGTAAGAATGTCTTTCTAGCCCGCAGCACAGACAACAGAAGAAATGGTTGCCACCAAAGATGTATCTTTAATGGAGAATTGAAAGGTAACATTTTGTGAGATAGAAGAGACTACACAAATTAGTTATGGGTCATTTGAATCCATTCTTTATTAATTAAACATTAGCAAGGATCTGTGCATGTTGGGTGTCCAGAAAAATTGACTTCTGAAATGTTCCAGAAGGAATCTCAAGGTATTGTTTTCAGTGTGGAAAAAATTTAAGAAGTGCTTCATAGCCAGAAATGAAACTTTAAAAGCTTTATTTATTTTTTTTATTTTAAATTATGTGTTTGTTTTTATTTTGTCTGTATTTTTAAAGGCTTTGGAACATCCCAAATTCAGCCCCATTCTCTTTTTATGCTTTTAGCTTCAATTTGGATTAGTTGATCCATCCATCCATCCATTATGCAACCCGCTATATCCTAACTACAGGGTCAAGGGGGTCTGATGGAGCCAATCCCAGCCAACACAGGGCGCAAGGCAGGAAACAAACCCCAGGCGGGGCGCCAGCCCACCGCAGGGATTAGTTGATACATTTTCTTATTTTTTTTTCTGTTTCGTTCTTGTATGACATCATTTTTTTGGTGGGTGCTCACATTTTGAGAGATATATTGTTGTTAACCATGTGAGCCCAGAAGATATACAGTATTATTGAGGCATCATCTTCTACATTTAGTATCCAAGATTATAAATAAAACATAAACAAACTCTGTAATGTTCATTTGCTAAATAAGGAAAGAATTATTAAAGAGACAGGATATTGGCTTTGGTTAATTTTGACTTTGAATTCTGTTTGGTGTTTTGTGTTCTGACAATTGGACATTTTGACATTTCTGGTTTTGATCTTGTTTTAAGATTTTGTTTAGCTTTACCCTTTTTGCTGTCATCTTCTAGTCCACCTTGTTAAAAATTGTCCCTTGGCACATAATTTATTCCATCAATTCATGATAGGTGCATGATATTGACCAGGAGTCCATACCACAACAGACAAAATTAAAACATGCTCATTCTGTACTATGGCACGATCAAATACTGGCATTCTCTTTCAAGCTACTTTAATATTCAAGAAATCATTAAAAAAATACATGTGGTACAAATTACTTCACAAATCATTTCAAATTGCACACTTTTCAAAGTTAGCAGACCCTTACACCACAAAACTTCATTAAAAAGTGGAAATCTTTTGCTCTACCATATCCGCTAAACATTATCTATACTAATAAAAGGCAAAGCCCTCACTGACTCACTCACTCACTCACTCACTCACTCATCACTAATTCTCCAACTTCCCGTGTAGAAGGGTGAAATTTGGCAGGCTCATTTATTACAGCTTACTTACAAAAATTTAAGCAGGTTTCATTTCGAAATTCTACACGTAACGGTCATAGCGGTCGACAACGTCCGCAATGTTGAACTTTCTTATTTATGGCCCCATCTTCACGAAATTTGGTAGGTGGCTTCCCTGCACTAACTGAAACCGATGTACCTACTTATTTCGGTGGTATGACGCCACTGTCGGCCGCCATATTGAACTTTCCAACATCACTAATTCTTCAACTTTCCGTGTACGTAGAAGGCTGAAATTTGGCAGGCTCATTCCTTACAGCTTACTTACAAAAGTTAAGCAGGTTTCATTTCGAAATTCTACACGTAACGGTCATAACAGTCAACAACGTCCGCCATGTTGAACTTTCTTATTCATAGCCCCATCTTCACGAAATTTGGTAAGCGGCTTCCCTACGCTAACCGAAACCAATGTACGTACTTATTTCGGTGGTATGATGCCACTGTCGGCCGCCATATTGAACTTTTCAACGGTCTTTGTTACTTATGGGCCCATCTTCAAGAAATTTGGTTAACAACGCTAACTGAATCCTACTTACATACATGTATACGTCCATAGTCTGCAGCTCGGTCACCGTGTTGGGTCCCCCATCCTAACGCCTCCCACGTTGTTGGCTGCCTGCCTATATAAGGCCGTCCGTCGCTCCAGTCTCTACATTCCCTTCCTTGCTTCGCCATAGGATTCACGTCTCCCTGCTGATAACTACAGCCTTTTTATTTAATCCACGGCTTCTCCACTGTTTTATTGTTCATTTATTACGATTATAGTTATTGTGTAGGTATTTTAGACTTACTTTACATTGTTCAGGTACCCATTTCCATTATCATTCCAACCGTACCCCCATTAACATGTCTATCGCGGTGATCACCATCGATCAAAGAACTGTCACTTACCGAGTGGTTTCCATGCCCGGAGATGGCATCTACCTTTTCCATTCTCTTTGTTACATATTGCACGGCCATATCAGGCTCACCTTTGAGGAACATTGTGTCTTATGTATTGAATGACTGGGACTGGTTCAAGGTGTGGACTGATGATGGTACAGGAGATAATTATTCTACACAGGAGCACTAGAAGAGTGAAATGCTTAAGCCCTTCACCTATGCATCTGCATGTGAGTTGATGGCTGCCGGTGAATTGTTCGGTTGTCGCTTTCAAGTGTACCGAAATGGCCAAATATTTTACACCTTTTGACAACCGCCAATGCCTCTTAAACATCTTAGACTGACAGGTGACGATTTCAGTAGTGGACACTTTGATGTTTATGAATGTTTAAACTCTCAAAAGCTGGATGTAAAGTTATCGATGAAACAGGTTGTATACTTACAACGCTTGACAGATGCCGAATGTCTCTTCAACACAAGTCCTACAAATACTGTCGTAATTGAAACAAACCATGAAACTCAAACCGATTATGACAGCAGATTTGAGATTTGAAACAAGATTACTGTTCACATGGCCAACTGTACGTTGCATGCTCAAGAGTAAGCTCAGCGCACAGCTTGGTCATATTACAACCGGAGGGCCGAACTCACAATGTGGTATACAAAGAGATCCTTAACAAATAATTATTGGTATAATTTCCCTGTTTAAAAAGGTTTAATTTTCTTCTTAATAAAAATTTTAAGGCAGTATTTCGCCGCTGCGAAGTGCGGGTATTTTGCTAGTATGTAATAAATAATACTGTTTACAGAATATTGTGCGAACCCTTTAGAAATTATTACATATGTCCAAGGCATCTGATTTCACCCAATATGGCATATAGCCTATAATAGCCAGGGTGTGCTTAGCAAGTGTCACACACATGTGATTGGGAAGCAGCTAAAGGGCCTGAATAATAGCAGTTCTACTCCAGACCAGGGGGTGGCGAGGTACACTGACTTTCTCTCTCAATCCTCTGTAGACTATCTGTGAGAAATCCTGCAAGGTTCCAGTGTCTATGATGACGCCACTTCCGGTTCCAGCGCATGTGATGACATCACTTCTGGTTCTGGTCCCGATGATGTCACTTCCTGTCTCAGCCTTTAAAGCTGCCATCTTTAACAGCCTAAAATCAGTTCTGTTTTGGACTCTGACCTGTGAACAACTCTCAAAAAATTACCCATTTGCAGCCAGGGCATAATATACACGTGCTGCTCCAAACCTTGTCTTGGATTGTTCTTATGACACAAGATTGAAATTTCTTATATTATTTTATTTTAATTGCCTTCCTGTGCACCTTGTGATTTGTTAACTACACCATAATTATAGAGCTGCCTTCCAGTTTCTGCAGACAGTTCGTAACATTGTGCCGATATGTTAAAAATTAAAGTGCATAATTCATAAGCTTGAATGTGCTCTGGTATGGGCGAATTTGTGTGTGTATAGGATTATATTTGATTTCTGTTTGTTTTGTTGCAATTTTCAAAATGTATTTTTCACTTATAAACCCCTGAAATCACCTACTCCCGTATTTATTTGTCTCAGTATTTTAACCCAAAAGAGTTATTAAAATATATTGGAAACATTAGGGCACAATATTTTTCTGACATCAACTAAAGAGCACAGATAAGAGGAGAATACGCAACATAGAGCGAGGTCATTAGTGGAGTCCTTCAGAGATCTGTCCTTGGACCATTACTTTTTCAGATTTATATTATTAACATTGATTCTGGTATAGATGGCAAATTGTGGAATTCACCAAATTACACTAAAATTTAAGGGATGGCAGACACTGAGGAGGCAGCAAAAATAATTCAAAAAGACCTCGAGAACCTTCGAGACTGGGCAACCACCTGGAAAATGCAGTTTAATGTAGTTGGTAGTGCAAAGTGCTACATGTGGGCAGAAGCAACATCAGTTATAAATACAAGATGGGAGACACTGTCATATAGAAAGCAGCCTTTGAAAAGGATTTAGAGGTATATGTTGACACAATGTTTTCATCAATTAAGCAATGTACAGAAGCAATTTAAAAGTGAAATAATATGTTAAGTTATATCATTAAAACTGCTGAATATAAGTCAAGGGATGTTATATTAAAACTTCATAATGCAGTTCTAGTAACCATGGTACAAGAAAGACATAGCAGTACTTGAAGCTGTGCAAAAGAGAGCAACCGAGTGCATCCCAGGACTTAAGAACATGTCCTACTCTGACAGACTCAGAGAAATAAAACTGTTTAGTCTTGAGAAGAGGAAACTGTTTGGGGACCTAATCCAAGTATTTAAACTCCTCAAAGGCATTGATAAAGTAGATCTAGTGACATTCTTTTGCCTTAAGGGTGAATCACAAACTCGAGGACATCAGTGGAAATTAAGGGGATGCGCATTTAGGACTGAAGCCAGGAAGCACTTCTTTACATAAAGAGTTTTGGGACTTTGGAACAAACTACTGAGACATGCAGTTGAAGCCGAAACCTTGACAAACATTAAGAAAAATCTGGATGAGACATTGGTACAGCTTAGCTATTAGCTAAAACAAATGGGCTTGCTAGACTAAATAGTCTCCTCTCGTTTGTCAAATTTCTTATGTTTAGTATGTATCTCCCAAAATTCTCACAGTCTTATAATGTTATTTAGTTAATTAGTTAATAATAATTAATATAATAATTAATAAGTAAATTAATTGTTAAACTCTCATCCTTCTACCTTTCCCAATATAACTACTGACTAAGAAAAACTTTATTGATAAATTTAACACAATAAGGACTAACCTTTTGCTTTTCACTCATGCAATTATGAGGCAAAAATATGTTCCAATGTCTTGAACTACTTTCAGCCCGTGTCTCTCCCTTATCTAATTTATTTAATGTTACACATGAAGCTGATAACCAGCTCAGTGGACAATATTCTCTTACAATTTTTAATGGATGTAACACAAACAGTAACACCAAGTATTCTCTCCATAAGCAATAGCTGTTTTGGTACTGTTCCATCTAATCTTAGGCATGCTGTAGTAGAGCTGTAGTAGAGCCTCTTATAAAAAAAGCCTAACTTAGATCCCTCAATTCTAAAAAAATTAGACCCATATCTTAATTACTATTTTTATCCTCGTTCTTAATTAAATATGACAAGGCTTATCAGTCAGGTTTCAGGACACATAATAGTACAGAATCAGCCCATCTTAAGGTGTCCAATGACTTACTCTTTGTTGTTGACTCTGGTTGTTTTGCTATTTTTATTTTGCTAAACCTAAGTACAGCCTTTGATACCATCGATCACTCAGTCCCTCTTGGATCGTCTTATGAATATAGTTGGTATTCAAGGTACTGCTTTAGAGTTGTTTAGTTCCTATTGTCACGCATGTGCACCAGAGGACTCCTTCACAGGCTCAGTACAGGTAGACAATAACCCACCAAGATGAAAGGGGGTGCTGCTGCTAACTTTATCTTCTCTTTTTTCTCTGAGGAGCTGCCCAGTGAGGTCACCTAATCTTGCCCTTTCTGGTCCGACTGCCATAAAAGTTGGGAGTCCCTGGAATCTTACAAAGCCGTAGAAAGCATAAGATGGAGCAGAGTAGTGATCTTTTAGTTTATGAGAAACACGAAAGTGGAGATTATTGCGAGGACACACATTTTTATTTACTTTTTCAAAAGTTTATCGTTTGTCTGGTGATGAATAAAGGGGACCGCACAGTTTTCATCCCAAAATTCTTTAAGTTAGGGACTATAGTTCCACTGCCTGACTACACTAAACAAGAGATAGGACATTTTCAGAGAAGATTAATGGCTTTTCTTCTTCGTCATCCCCTATCACCTGTAGGGTTTCATTTTGTGCACTGTCTTGTTCTTTGCATATGTTTCCATTGAGTCCAAGACTGCTGTTCCAGTGCTGGTTGCAATGCAAATGGAGTCACTTACTGACCCCATTTTTAGTGAGTGAGGCACAGCATGCGTATCATGATTTAGGTGAAGAGCTGGTAGCTGATTGTCCCATCTTGAAAAGGGAAATCCTCACCCACTACAGACTGTCCACATCCTGCCTGGCCCAGCAGATCCAGATCCCCTTGACGGACATGGTAAAGGAAAAAAAAGCTTTCCCCAAGTGGCCACTGACAATACCATGTCCTTCCCTCTGGGCTGCATGGGGCTCTGGCAATTTTCCAGCATCTGCTGGACTGACTGCTCCAGCCCAATAATGCCTGTAGTGTTGTCTATATTGATGATATTGTCATCTTTTTACAGCACCTTGGAAGAAGACCTACTGCAAGTTCAAAACATCTTCCAGGTAACCAGCAACACCGGTCTCCGGATCAACCCCAAAAAGTGTTATTTTGGGTTTATTAAGGCTAAATACCAGGGCTATGTGGTGGGTGGTGGATGAATCAAGCCACAGGGGTCAAAAATATCAATCATTTGGGATTGGGCCCAGCCACAAAGAAAAGGCAACTCCAGGCTGTCTTGGGACTAGCGGGATACTACTGCAGATTTGTGCCTCACTTCTCCAAGTGAGCTGCACCTCACACCAAGCTGATGAAGAAGAGGTCAGCCAACATGGTATTGTGAAACTAAAAGACAGAAGCAGCATTCTGTGAGTTAAAAGAGGCCCATCTACTCTGGTATTAATAATTCCTGATATCTCTATTCCCTTCCTCCTCCAGACCAACGCCTTGGACACTTGCCTCAGCACTGTATTAAGCCAAGTCGTCAATGTACCTCAGCCGGAAACTACTGGACCATGAGAAGACATAAGTGGCAATTGAATGAGAGGCCTTGGCCATCAAATGGGCAATCACCCAACTGCAGTATTACCTTTTGGGATGTAAATTCATATTAGTCACAGACCACGCCTCGCTGCAGTGGCTATGCTGGTGTTGAGACTCAAACCAATGGACTTCTCGTTGGTTTTTGAGCCTCCAGCCCTACACGTTTCAGGTACACTGCCATGGGAAGCTTCACACCAATGTCAATGCTTTATCCTGCATCCATGACCTCACAGTTAAGTTTGTACGCCCCTCTGAACTCAAACAAAGGGGGAGGGGGGTGGCATGTTACACATGTGCATAGGGTGTTACTGGAAATGGCGTTTTACAAGTTCAACAAAAGCCACAAGGCGGAGCACCGAGTAGCAATATTTCCTTTAGTTTATGAGAGACCCCAAACCAGGAATTAGTGTGAGGATACACATTTTTCAATCTCTTTTCAAAAGTTTTTTGTTCATTTGGCGATGAATAAAGGACACAACCCTTTTGGTGTCCCAAAATTTCTTTAAGTTCAGGACTGTTGCTCTGCCACCCAACCACACTAAATGAGAGATATGACTTTTTCAGTGAGGATTAGTGGCTTTTCTTCTTCGTCACCCCTGTCACCTGCAGGGTTTCATTTTGTGCCCTCTTTTGTTCTTTGTATTTGTTTCCATTAAGTTAAATTTTTTTTTTCTTATTGTCATATGGAGAAGTTTAAAGGTAGTAGTGTCATATTTTTATTATAGCATTTTAGTGGTTTTGTAAGGTTTGTGTTTATGTTTTATTTATGTATTAATGCATTTACTTATTTGCTTATTTATAATTTTACATTTGTTTATACAATATACAGTATATTGATTTTATGTTAAAATTGGTCTCATTCGGTGTTTATGTACAGCACTTTAGTCAACATTTGTTGTGTTTAAATGTGCTTTATAAATAAAATATTGATTGATTGATTGATTGATTGATTGATTGATTGATTGTTGATACAGAGTTTGGAACACTCATTGATCATTTCTTTCATGTCATCAATTTTGCTTTGCTGCCTGTCCATAAATCCTCTCCATTCCTAGCTAGCACTCACCACATTTAACCTCTCTGTGGATGGGGAGAAGTGGAAGTAAAATTGATAAAGACTGAGACTGTAAGGCTCAATCTTTTCCTTTGATGTGAAACACAGCAAATAGCCTCTTGATGTGAAGATGTGACTGAGGTGGAAATGGAGATCCTTATATTATAGGACCTACATGGACCACAAATATACATCTGTAACTGAACAGGTCCACTTTTTTTGGCAGGTGTATTCGTTTCTTAGGTGACTGGGAGACCCAAACTGAGTAAAGAGTGATCACCTGACAATTACAGTTTTAACTATACTTTCTTAAAAAAAGTGCTTTGGCATGCGAGGTGTGACTGATTGGCAGTGAGACTGCACTTTAACACTAGGCTCATTTTAAGTGGGGTGTGACATTCAAACCCTGATTTTTCTTTAAGGAGATACAAAGCTTTGGAGCATGTTGTTTTATCTGTTATAGCTAAAAGTAAAAATTACTCTACCATGTCACCCTGAAAGTGAAAATCTTAACTTAAAAATGTTTATCTGCAAGAAAGAAGAAAGGGACCTATATTTAGAATAGGCATGCTTATGTTTGTCCACTCAGGTCTATATGCTGTTTTTTGGGATCCATTCTTTTGTTCCCCTTTCAAAAATACAGTGTGCTGATATAAGTGGTGAAAAGGTCTATCAAGAAAAAAAGAGTATTGCTGGAAGTTTAATTTCTTTTAAATTGCTAAGTAGAAGAGATTAAAGCATAATCACTTGGAATGGTAATTATAAGACAAGCATGTGACAACTTACTGGGCAAACGTTCATAATAGAGCTGTTAGGAATGGGCTTGGGTTTTGCCCCTGGTCTTTCTGGTACAGTATCCTGTTTTTTGCCAGGCTCATTCTGTCAGGGTCTGTTGCTTGGCTATATTTAATGGACAGCAGTCACATGATTTGGTGGCATAGAAAAGAGTCAAGCATAAGGACTTGGGCTTATAAATTGCATTTTTGCCTTTGCGATAGCTGTTACACTTGATTCCTTGACCCTCACTTTGCTTTGTTTTTTTCAGTATTCCCTAATGATTTTTGCCTGCATTTAGAATTCTGTTTTTTGCATGTGTTTACAATCTGCTTTGTATTGTGCTTTTTGCTTGCCTGTGGTCTTTTTTCCACTCTCTGTGTGTGACCACCTGCCTGAAGTCTGGATTTTCTTTCTGGATTTCAGATTTATTTAAATAAATAATTTGCACTCACATTGTCATGTCTGTATCATCATGGGGTTTTCACCAATCTGAATTTCAATATGAATGCATGTGGTCAGTGACACTTCATATAGCAGGACCTTGCAAAGCATCCCTCCAACCTGCTGTTGGCCATAGAGGAGCTGGGACTTCCACGTCATGCTGTGTGTGCTTCCATTTATAGACAGAAAATACATTACAATGCATTCTCTAACTCTCTGTCTTGTAGTTATTGTAGTTTCTAACCTTATGTAGCTGATAACAAAGATAAATTATCTTACTGCTGTAGGCCATCACTAAAAATCCTTTTTTGAAACTAACAACACAATTTAAATTTTATAACTGACAATGAGCTAATGAATGAGGCTGATGAAAACACTTTGCATTATTGATGCTTAAACACTAGTCACAAAATTCTTTAGAGAGTTTGTAAAGAAAAATAACCAATTAGATAGATAGATAGATAGATAGATAGATAGATAGATAGATAGATAGATAGATAGATAGATAGATAGATAGATAGATAGATAGATAGATAGATAGATAGATAGATAGATACTTTATTAATCCCAAGGGGAAATTCACATAATCCAGCAGCAGTATACTGATACAAAAAAACAATATTAAATGAAATAGTAATAAAAATGCATGTAAAAGCAGACAATAACTTTTTATAATGTTAGCATTTACTCCCCCGGGTGGAATTGAAGAGTCGCATAGTGTGGGGGAGGAACGATCTCCTCAGTCTGTCAGTGGAGCAGGACAGTGACAAAAGTCTGTCACTGAAGCTACTCCTCTGTCTGGAGATGACACTGTTAAGTGGATGCAGTGGATTCTCCATGACTGACAGGAGTTTGCTTAGTGCCCGTCGCTCTGCTACAGATGTTAAACTGTCCAGCTTTATTCCTACAACAGAGCCTGCCTTCTTAACAAGTTTGTCCAGGCGTGAGGCGTCTTTCATCTTTATGCTGCCTCCCCAGCACACCACCGCTTAGTGATCCCCCGCTATATTGCGGTTCAGCTATCGCGCCCCCACTACATCGCGGATTTATTATTATTATTATTATTATTATTATTATTATTATTATTATTATTATTATTATTATTAGGGGGCTCTGCCCCCTGCTCATTTCACTCGCCCATCCCCAGGTTTGGTTTACCAGATAAACAATTTAAAGAGATTGTTATTTTCATGGGAATTGTTACATATGCATTATTTTCATTTTTACTTTAAAACTTTTTTAAAAACAATATTTGTCCTTTATTTCCTGCCCCTGGTTAAATTTGTTTCTCGCGGGACTTATAACGCTCCTATAGTTGTGAAGGGGGTGTCTGAACGCACGCTAAAGAGATGCGATCGGTTCAGCTGGTGTCTTGCTGCTGCAGCTGACTAGCTGTGTGTTGTGCTTGTCGCACTTTGCATCAATCACTTAAAAGCCTGTACAGCAGCTGTCCTTTTGCCACTTCGCATCTCTGCTGCTAGCATTCTGAAGGAGGAGGAAGAGGGACGTGTGAGTGCTGAACGCATGCTAAGGATTTGCACTCGGATCATCTGCTAGCTTGCTGCAGCTGCTGCAGGCAATCTGTGTGTTCTGCTTGTCGCTGTTTTAAGAGCAGGGAGCAGCTGAAGTTTGTCTGCCAAAAGCATTCTAACAACTGCTAGGTTAGATGTCAGTGAACTTGTTTTAAATTGTTTGTAAGTAGGGCGTGATGTGCAAAAGTCACCATCTCAAGGGTTTTGCTTCCTAAGGTTGCAATGTCTAGTCTTGTGTGTCATCAAAGAGTCTCTCCAAGATGATCTGGTCTTGATTGCTTCGCTTAAGCCCCCCGGAGGCACGCTACGCTAATGCCACTTCGTGTCTCTCCCACTCGCGTTGTGAAGGGGGGGAGCTGAACGCACGCTAAGGAGAAGTGGACGGATCAGCTACTGGCTTTCTGCTGTTACTGCCAAGATGCCTGTTCTGCTTGTCGCTCTGCGTGTCGATCATTTAAAAGCCTGTACAGCAGCTGTCCTTCTGTCTCACTGCCTTGTCTTGCGTGACGTTGAAATGTCTCTCGCGGGATGTCAAATTGTCTTCTGAGAAGATCAAGCCTTGTCTCCCTGGTCTCCCTGGCAAGATTTTTTTTTATAATAGAGAGATGTTACTCATATCCTTAGCCCGACATCCACATATCATATGTGTTTACAATGTGTGTTTTAATAAATTTACATGTGTTTAAAGCATGTGGAAGAGGTATTTTAAGGCTTAAACTACAAAAAAAATATGTTTATTTATATGGTCTTTCTAAATCGTGGATTTTCACCTATCGCTGCTAGGTCTGGAACGTAACTTCAGCGATAGGTGGGGGATCACTGTACTCTTCTCAGACTAACAAGTGTTTTATCCAAATCATTCTAATGGGGTTTTTCCTCTGAGAACTGAGCTGAAAATGACTCACCACCAAAACAAATACAATTGGTTGTAAATTATATTGTTTAAAAATTAATGAGCATTTTAACAGATAGCAGGAGAATTAACAACACTGAACGCCTAATCTTACTCCAGGGAAAATATTTATCTAACTTCAGTCTATAATGTACGTGCTAAATGTTCTCTACTAACTTGGAATTCTTGTTGACTCCTTAGTAAATTTTAATTCTTCAGTGTTTTACTACTGTAATTCAACCAGCACTTTAATATCATTTAATATTTTCTTCCTATTTGTGCCATCTAAATGCTGCTTAATAGATTTTTTTGAATCAGTAAAAAGGAAAATGTATTAATCATTACAGTACTGAAATAAGTGCAACTTACACATAACTTACACAGGAGAAATTAAAAGAAGAACTGTACCAGAAAGAATGGAGGTTCACACCAGCATGTAACAGACCTGAGGATATGTCCACACATTATGGTCATAATCACAGTGCACACTTTTTTAAAGGGGCTCTAAGAAGACTTAGGAAAGAGATGACTACAAGCTCTGGATTGGAGTGGAAAATAGAAAAAGAACTTCTTTAAATTAAGGGGAACACAAGGGGACAATGCATGTTTTGATACAAATTGTTACATGTCTGCCTCTTCCTTGCAGCTCGGAAGCAGCCAATCCAGAGAAAGAATTTATATATATATATACACTCACCTAAAGGATTATTAGGTACACCACACTAATACGGTGTTTGAACCCCTTTCGCCTTCAGAACTACCTTAATTCTACGTGGCATTGATTCAACAAGGTGCTTAAAGCATTCTTTAGAAATGTTGGCCCATATTGATAGGATAGCATCTTGCAGTTGATGGAGATTTGTGGGATGCACATCCAGGGCACAAAGCTCCCGTTCCACCACATCCCAAAGATGCTCTATTTTAGTACAATGAACTCATTGTCATGTTCAGGAAACCAATTTGAAATGATTCAAGCTTTGTGACATGGTGCATTATCCTGCTGGAAGTAGCCATCAGAGGATGGGTACATGGTGGTCATGAAGGGATGGACATGGTCAGAAACAATGCTCAGGTAGCCCGTGGCATTTAAACGATGCCCAATTGGCACTAAGGGGCCTAAAGTGTGCCAAGAAAACATCCCCCACACCATTACACCACCACCACCAGCCTGCACAGTGGTAACAAGGCATGATGGATCCATGTTCTCATTCTGTTTATGCCAAATTCTGACTTTGAATGTCTCAACAGAAATCGAGACTCATCAGACCAGGTAACATTTTTCCAGTCTTCAACTGTCCAATTTTGGTGAGCTCGTGCAAATTGTAGTGTCTTTTTCCTATTTGTAGTGGAGATGAGTGGTATCCAGTGGGGTCTTCTGCTGTTGTAGCCCATCCGCCTGAAGGTTGTTCGTGTTGTGGCTTCACAAATGCTTTGCTGCATACCTCGGTTGTAACGAGTTGTTATTTCAGTCAAAGTTGCTCTTCTATCAGCTTGAATCAGTCGGCCCATTCTCCTCTGACCTCTAGCATCAACAAGGCATTTTCGCCGACAGGACTGCCGCATACTGGATGTTTCTCCCTTTTCACACCATTCTTTGTAAACCCTAGAAATGGTTGTGCGTGAAAATCCCAGTAACTGAGCAGATTGTGAAATACTCAGACCGGCCCATCTGGCACCAACAACCATGCCACACTCAAAATTGCTTAAATCACCTTTCTTTCCCATTCTGACATTCAGTTTGGAGTTCAGGAGATTGTCTTGACCAGGACCACACCCCTAAATGCATTGAAGCAACTGCCATGTGATTGGTTGATTAGATAATTGCATTAATGAGAAACTGAACAGGTGTTCCTAATAATCCTTTAGGTAAGTGTATATTTATATATTGTCACACATATTTGATTAGGAGGCAGGCAAAGAACCTAAAGACCTACTAATCTCTTTTCATTAACAGAAAATCAGAGGAAAATTAATTACCTCCGCTTCTGGGTTCAAAATGGCCGCGATGACATCACTTCCGGTCAGACATGATGACGTCACTTCCGGCTCCACAAGATCACCTCATTTCCGTCGACTCCTTATGACATTGGTTCCGGTTCCTGTTTCAACGTCACATCCTTCCAAGCATTTCCTGTCCCATAATCCCTCTATCTATAAAACCACCATCTTTACAGCAGTAAAATGTTCATTGTTCCCAAAAAGACTTTGAATCAGTTTCTTTATTTATTGTCTGTACGACAATATATGGGGACGGTCCCCAAACCTTCATCTGTTTTTGTATAGTATTTTTTCTACTTTATTGGACTTTCCACAATTGGCGTAGTCGGCAGGATTGTTTTTCATCATTTTTCAACATGTTGGAAGAACAGGACCTAAACACAGTATTGAGTACCATCATGGGCAATCTCCAGACCTTAAAAATACAGATGGGCGAAACTTAGACCCAAATAGCAGAAGCCGAGTCTGGCACCGCTGCAGGAATACAGACGGAGGCCGCTCGGTCACAGCCTATTCAGCTGACTACACTGACTGAGTCTGATGACATCGAGACATATTTTTTGATTTTTGAACGTACCGCTAAGCGGAACGCATGGCCAGGTCGGAATGGGCGTACCAACTGGCTCCCTACCTGAAGGGGACAGCGCAGAGAGCCTACTATGACCTAACTGAGGAGCAGGCTGCTGATTATGACGCTCTGAAACTGGAGGTTTTTAAACACAACGGCGCATCTTCAGAACAGGAGGCAAGATAATGGAGGGAGTGGCAGTTCGATCCTGAGAGGCCGTTAAGAACCCAAGGCTTTGAAGCTTGGGGAAAAGTTTGCCGCTGGTTACAGCCAGACATCAACACCTCCCACAAAATGGCCGAGCTACTAGCATGCAAGACATTCGTTCATGCCCTCCCTGACCATATCGCCCAGCAAGTCCGGAAGCATAACTTTGAGGATATGGATTCCTTAATTAAAATCACGGAGCGTCACTGGGCGGCATGTAAATCAGGGTGGTCAGAACAGTTCTCTCGTAGGACCCCTAGAACCCTCATTAAAGGGCTTTAAATATATTCTAGTCCTAGTGGATTATGCCACTCGCTTCCCCGAAGCTGTTCCATTGCGCTCAGCTAATACTAAAAACATCGCACAGGAATTAGTAGGGAGATTCGTTCGTGTTGGGATCCCCAAAGTGGTTTTAACGGACCAAGGGACTCCCTTCACTTCAGAGACATTCAGGGAAGTAGCCAAATTACTCAGAATAAAACATCTGAAAAAGTCTGTCTACCATCCCCAAACCGATGGGTCTGTAGAACGTTTTAATCAAACTTTGAAACAGATGTAACGTAAAGTAGTTAACACAGTTAACAAGGATGGAAGAAACTGGGATCAGTTGCTTCCTCTCGTTTTGTTTGCTTATCGGGAAGTACCTCAGACCTCTACTGGTTTCTCTCCTTTTGAATTAATATATGGAAGACAGCCCAGAGGACTTTTGGATATGCTAAAAGAAGGATGGGAAGAGGAGGTCCTCCCTACTTCAAATATTCTTGAATATATTGCGCAATTACACGATAGGCTAGAGAAAATCTGACATATCTATTCTCTAAAAGAGAATTTAGAAAAAGCACAAGCAGCACAGTCCCTTTATTACAACAAAAACACCACCATTTCGGAGTTCGTCCTGGGTGATCGTGTTATGGTATTAGTCCCGACTTCTCATTCAAAATTGTTAGTACATTGGCAAGGCCGTTATGAAATTAAGAAAAGGAAAGGACTCGTCGATTATTTGGTTAAACAACCCAATAGTCGACCGAGTGAACGCGTATATCATATTAATCTGCTGAAGCCATGGAAGGAAAGGGAGTTTGATCCCTCTTCCGGTCACCCTCGTTCTCTTTTTATGTCATGTGCCCACCTTAATTTTGGTCCCGATTGACAGCTGAACAACGACAAGATTTTGAATTGGCTATCTTGTCTGTCCCCAAAGTTGTGGATGAAATACCTGGACGAACTGCGTTGATTGTTCATGACATCATTACTAACCCTGGAGTGATTGTCAGAGAGAGACCTTATAGACTCCCGGAAGCAAAGAAAGCAGAAGTAGAGTTGGAAATTAGACGAATGCTAGAATTAGGGGTTATTGAAGAAAGTTATAGCCCTTGGTCTAGTTTTTTAGCCCGATGGGTCATGGAGGTTCTGTTATGACTTTCATCGACTTAATCAGGTCTCTAAATTTGAATACAGATGTTCCTGGGAAAACCCCTGAAAAACGTTGACAGACTACCTTCATATTGCTCCTTAACTTATTTACACTCTCGCATGATAAACCTCTCGCGTGGTACTCCGCATACTTAATTGATTGTTTTGCTTTCTCTCTCTCTTTTTCTCTCTGACATTCTCTGCTCATGATGGAACTGTCATCTCTGTCTTGTCATGGAGTTTAAACTTTTGAAAAAGAGACAAATGTTCATTTTCAGTGTCTGAATAAAGTTAATGTCTCTACAACCTCCTGTGTTTCTGTGCAAATCTGTGACCTAAGAGTGACAAGTGGTACCAGGAGTGGTTGCACAGATGGATGCCGAGGAGTTATTTCAAATCGCTCAGAATGTCCCGCTTCCTTACGATCCGGAGGATGATCCGGTTCCTCCTCTTCCAGAAAATCTTAAGATTGTGCTGACGAAGATGGGTCCTTCGGATGACCCAGTGATGTTTCTTTTAGCTTTTGAGCAAGTGGCGACTTTGTTGAGATGGGACAAATGCAACTGGGCCGTTATCATCACCCCTTTTCTGTCTGGGGATGACTTACTTTCCTTACGGAATGTGCCTCGCGATAAGCTCGGCGATTACGATTTCCTGAAGTGGCAAGTTGTTTTACGTAAGACTACTATCTTTTTGGCTAAAAGTTTTGCACTTAATAACTGGAGACTGAATATGGACGGTCCCATCCGTGCGCAAATGCAAGATTTGATTCATAATGTACATTGCTGGTTTGAGAGAGACGAGATGGAACGAGTTGTGGAAAAAGTTGTCATGAATATAGTACTGGCCGGAATACCTGCAGTTCTGCAAGATGAGTTTCTTCATCATGATGTTGAATCATTAACAGCTGTGGCCAAACGCTTAGAAGGTTCTCAGACTGCTTGTAGAAAAAGCGGTGGATTTGATGCCCAGTATACTATTTTACAACCTACGAGAGAGCGCCCAGGGAATACTTGTCGCTTCGACCGGAGCATAGAACGTCAACGGGCTTCAGGACCTGACAATCAGATGTCGCCAGGAAGGCCTCCGGGGGGGCCAGTTGTTAATGAGGTGCCTGTGTCTGGAGAGGCTGTAGGAGGCAGAGAAGGCCGTGGACGTCACCGAGGATATTTCGGCAATGGAGCTGAACGAAGATGTTTCCGGTGTGATCAAACTGGTCACTTGGCGAGAGAATTTTGCCTGTCTCCAGCTCAATCGATGAAAATTGGATTGGCTGAGGTCTTTTGCTCTCGTATTCCCTATTCATCAGTTAAAAAAGATGGCTTATTGATCTCGGTGAACTTGGGGGGCCACGAGATCTCAGCATTACTGGACTCGGGCAGTGACCTTTGTGTTGTCAGACGAGACTGTCTTAACGTCGGATGCCTTAGTAACACTGAGACTGTAAAGATACATTGTGTACATGGTAATCTTAACGACTATCAGACATTGCTTCTTCCACTGACTTATAAGGGTCACCACTTCAAAGTTTTGTCTGGCATTTTGGACACCTGCCCCTGGCCATTACTGATAGGCAGAAGGAATGCCCTTTTTCCTAGACTAATTACTGAATGTCGGACACCGGTTTTCAAGTCGCCTTTTAAGCCTAGAGGGGGGTGGAGAAGAAGAAGAAGAACTGGTGGCGGTCAGGGAAAATTTAGAGCCACAATTAGATATTGAACCCGATCTCTACAGCGAGACTGAGGGAGACACCCCTCCCAATTTCCCAGAGTGGCAGGCAGGCCCCTCTAAATCTTTTCAGATTGCAAATGCCTCCATTCTCAAACCAAGCATTAGCGAACAATCTAAATTTTGTGCGGTTGCAGCATGCTGACACCTCATTAGAATATGCATTTAAACAGGCTTGCTCTGCCAATGACTCTTATTACCAAGAGCATGAATCCGGGGCTTGAAAACCCTGCACTTTTTAGAAAAGGACAGTTGCCTTTTCAGAGTGATTTCAGATCATTTAATAGGGGAATTTATTGAACAACTAGTTGTACCTGAAGTACATAGGGAAACTCTTTTGCATCTGGCTCACTCTCACATCTTGGGAGGGCACCTAGGGGCTGATAAGACCAGAAAGCAGTTATCAAAACAATTTTATTGGCTGAATATGGGAAAAGATGTTATACGGTTCTGTACTTCATGTCCTGACTGCCAGATCGTCTCCGCTTATAAACCTCCTCGGACTCCCCTTTGTCCTATGCCTATTTTAGAAGTTTCCTTTCAGCGGGTGGGATTAGATGTTGTAGGCCTTTTGCCTAAGACTAAAAATGGGTACAAATATTTGTTGGTGTTGGTTGACTATACAACACAATATCCAGAGGTGACTGCTTTGAAAACAGCCAATTCCTCCGCTGTAGCCAAAGCTCTGTGTGATATTTTTACTCGCATTGACATCCCTAGAAATATTTTAACTGATCAGGACACACCTTTTACTTCTTGCGTGATGAAACAATTGTGTGACAGCTTTGCTATTAAGAAACTGAGTACCACTGTTTACCATCCACAGACGAATGGTTTGACTGAGCGATTTAAGACTTTAAAACAGATGATCAGGCAAGTGCTCATAACGATCCCACATCTTGGGACTCTGTCCTGCCTTTTGTTATGTATGCAGTACGAGAATCGCCGCAGGCGTCCACTGGCTTGAGTCCGTTCGAGTTATTATTTGGCAGGTGCCCGTGAGGCATCCTGGATGTTGAAAGAGAGGAATGGATAGGAAACAAGACAACAGCTAAAGGGCAGAGTTTTGCTGATCGGGTAATTTCATTGCAAGACAGAATTTCTAAGCTTTCTTCTATTGCTGTGGAGCATCAACAACAAGAGCAGGAAACTCAGAAACGTCTTTACGATAGGCGCAGTAAACTCCATGAATTTGAACCTGGTGATTGTGTTTTGGTACTGGTTCCGTCTGACCTGCATAAATTCCTAGCTAAATGGCAGGGCCCTGCCATTATTGAGGAGCGTATGGGACCGGTAAATTACAAGGTTAGAATACCAGGCCGGCGCAAACCATTCCAGATTTTACATGTTAATCTCTTGAAGGAATGACATGACTGGCAGGGGATCTTCACTTCCTTGGCTGCTGTCTCACAGACAGATGTTGTCATTGGAAATGATTTGCCTGACTCACAAAAGACAGAATTGTTATCTTTGATTGAGCGGAACACTGATGTCTTTTCAGACTTATCAGGCAAGAGTAACCTTGCCGAACATAAAATCACTAATGAACCTGATTTTTAGATACAGATGCCACCATTTCGGATTCCAGAAGCGCGACAAAATATTGTGCGCGAAGAAGTTAAGAAGATGCTGGCATTAGGTGTAATTCGTGAAAGTGACTGGTGTAGCCCGGTCGTATTAGTCCCAAAGCAAGACGGTTCGGTTCGCGTCTGTATCGATTTTAGGCGCTTGAATAAGGTTTCTAAATTTGATGCTTATTTGATGTCCCGTTTTGACGAACTGTTGGAAAAACTGAGTCAGTCGAGCTATATCTCCACGCTAGATCTTACGAAAGGTTATTGGCAGGTGCCTCTAGAGGCTGACAGTTGTGAGAAAACAGCATTTGCAACTCCTGATGAACTTTATGAATTTACGCGACTCCCATTTGATCTTCATGGGGCACCTCTACCTTTCCAGCACATGTTGGATCATATCCTACGTCCTCATTCTGAATATTCTGGGGCATACCTTGATGATGTCATGATTTTCAGCAATGATTGGCAAACACATTTAGAACGTCTTCAAGCTGTCCTTGAAAGCTTCAGACAGGTTGGCTTGACTGCTAACCCTAAGAAGTGTAAACTGGGTATGTCTGAGACTAATTATTTAGGTTATTATATGGGCCGGGGTTTACTTTGGCCATAGTGAAGAAAAGTGGAAGGGATGCTTGCTTACCCGCAGCCAAAAACGCAGAAACAGGTACGCGCTTTTCTGAGGCTGGCTGGTTATTACAGAAGATTCATCCTTGACTTTCCACATAGGCCTGCTCCTCTTTCAGAGCTTACTAGAAGAAGGAAAAACCGCCCTATCTTATGGAGAGAAATTTGTGAATGTTCCTTTTGTGATTTGAAAACTGCTTTGTCTTGTCGATTTCTTTAAGGATTTTGTTCTACAGTACAGACGGACGTGAGTGCATTTGGTGTAGGCGCCGTCCTGTCCCAGGTTTTTGATGGAGGAGAGCACCCTATTAAATATCTGAGTAGGAAATTGCTTCCTAGGCAACGCAATTATTCAACTATTGAGAAAGAATGCTTAGCGATTAAATGGGCTTATGGGGTCAAAACTTCACATTAGTGACTGATCATGCTCCACTTCAATGGTTATACCACCAGAAAGATACAAATTATTGTCTCATTAGATGGTGTTTGGGCTTACAACCTTACAGTTTTACAGTCAGGCATCAACCTGGCTCTGAGCACGTTAACACAGACGTATTGTCACACCTGTTTGAAACTGATTTGAAGAGTCACTTGATTCATGAGAATGTGAATAAAGCTGAGGGAGGGGGTGTGAGCTGGGGGGCTGATCGCTCCCCCAGAGAATACAGACGTTCCTGGGAAAACCCCTGAAAAATGTTGACAGACTACCTTCACATTGCTCCTTACCTTATTTACACTCTGTTGCGTGATAAACCTCTCGCACGGTACTCAGCATATTTAAAAGTTTATTGAGCACCTGTCAGTATTGGAATTGATTATTTTGCTTTCTCGCTCTCTCTCTCTGACATTCTCTGCTCCTGATGGAACTGTCATCTGTGTCTTGTCATGGAGTTTAAAGGTTTGAAAAAGAGACAAATGTTTGTTTGCAGTGTTTGAATAAAGTTCATGTCTCGACAACCTCCTGTGTTTCTGTGCAAATCTGTGACCCAAGCGTGAGAATATATATTGTGGTGGATTGCTGGCATGTTACTCCGGCCCTCATCCCCAGGCCGCCAGGAGGAGCCCTCCCGACAGCATGATCATGCCCCGAGTTCCAGCAGGTCATCATGGACTTTGTAGTGTTTTTACACAGCCCTGCTGGATACCTTGGGGGCCACCAGGCGTCGCTGTAGGGGGGCTCATAGGCTCGCATGTGCCCTATAACCCGGGAGTACGTCATAGTCATGTGACGGGAAGAAACAACGTGCTCCTGGGGTGAAGAAAAGGACTGTTTGCCTTGACCCGGAAGGAATAAGGAATTGTGGACTGATTGGACAGGAACACCTCTGGGTCAGGGTGTATAAAAGGATTGTGGAAAGGCCCAGACAGTGAGCTGAGCTGGGAGGTAATAGGGCAGTGTCTGGGCGAGGAGGAAAGAGTATTTTGTAGTTTATTTGTGATTTATGAGTGTGGAGTGGAGGGTGCTTGGTGCACTGTATAATAATAAAAATAATAATTATTATACTTTCACCTGGTGTTCAGAGTGGTACCTGAGGGTGTTAGAGGTGGACCACGCCTCTATCTGCTACAATATATATATATATATATATATATATATATATATTATACAAAAAATCCTGGACAGAAACAGTAGGGCGACGAGATGTGATCTTCATGCTAAGATCACGGAAGATACTTAAAAGACCCGCGAGTCTAAAGAGATTGGCCACGGAGGTCTCACGGGGACTTTGAACATGAGACTTTGTGCCAAGAGATTGACTCAGGACCGTCTCGCGATGACGTACAACATGAGATTCTTGCAAGACACGCCCTACTTACAACCAAATAAGAGCACGGGCAGCAACACATTCATTCGTGTTTTGGCTTTGAACACGTACAGATCCAGGGCTCTCAGCGCATATAAAGGCAATATGTTATAAATGAAATGTAGACGACTAAGCGAAGAAGAAAGCGGAGAAAAGAGACTCAAAAGCGTTGGAGAGACAAAAAAGAAAAAGAATAATCTAGGTGCAAATTCAGAAAATAATTAAAGTAATAATCAGACGTTGGCGCTATACACATGCAGAGCAGGTTAGAGATTATGAAAGTAATGATAAGTAATAATCAGCCCGGAACAAGTGGAATTTAAAAAAAAAGCACGTCTAATCCGGACATTGGCGCGATACACATGCAGAGCAGATTAGAGATTATGAAAGCATGGAATTCGAAAGGCTCAAAAAAAAAAAAGCGTTGGCGCAAGACACATGTGGAGAAAGTTAAAGAATATGAAAGCAGGAAAATTAGAAAGTATAAAAAAAAAGTAAAGATCGCAGTAGCGCAAACAAATGAAATTATTACTCGAAAAAGGGAAAATAATCACCACGGACCAGGTGTCATTGAAACAAAAGCAGGACAAAGCGAGGTCAGAAATAAAAGACAGAGTAGAAAACAAAGTAAAACGTCATAAAGAGGTTAAAAAACAAGGGGGCCAAAAACATGCAAAATTAGAGGTAATGAAAACTGGAATTCAAAAGACTCAAAAAAAAGCAGGCGCAAAACACATACAGAGCAAGATACAGAATATGAACACAGAAAAAACTACAGTATCAAAACAAAGTAAGTAAACATTGCATTAGTGCAAAGAAAGAGAAATTATTACTCGGAGAAATAATGAAAAGGTGACTAGAGATCGAATATATGGACATAGATGATATGTCAGAAGTATGTAAAAATTATAAAGCTTTGAAATTTAAGTCAAGAGAATTTCAAAAACGGAGTTTACCTCACATGCATTTATTGGTTACTTTGCAAACAAAATTATTAACTGCTGATGATGAAGATCATTTTGTGTGTGCTAAAATTCCAAACAGAGAAACCTATCCTGAATTATGGTACAAAGTCATTAAACACATATCTCACTGACCTCATTAAAAAGATTCAGAACATTGGGACTTGAAAGATTCCAAATATTGTCTTTACAGGAGTTCTGAAATAAAAGCGAAACTAATGAAATAGCAACAATTCAAAGAAAAAAAAAAAATCTTAAAAGTGTGTATCTAGAAAATCAAAATTTGGGTTGGCGAGCGAACCGAGCAGGGGGCAAAGCCCCCTAGTATATATATACACTCACCTAAAGGATTATTAGGAACACCTGTTCAATTTCTCATTAATGCAATTATCTAATCAACCAATCACATGGCAGTTGCTTCAGTGCATTTAGGGGTGTGGTCCTGGTCAAGACAATCTCCTGAACTCCAAACTGAATGTCAGAATAGGAAAGAAAGGTGATTTAAGCAATTTTGAGTGTGGCATGGTTGTTGGTGCCAGACAGGCCGTTCTGAGTATTTCACAATCTGCTCAGTTACTGGGATTTTCACGCACAACCATTTCTAGGGTTTACAAAGAATGGTGTGAAAAGGGAAAAACATCCAGTATGCGGCAGTCCTGTGGGCGAAAATCCCTTGTTGATGCTAGAGGTCAGAGGAGAATGGGACGACTGATTCAAGTTGATAGAAGAGCAACTTTGACTGAAATAACAACTCGTTACAACCGAGGTATGCAGCAAAGCATTTGTGAAGCCACAACACGAACAACCTTCAGGCGGATGGGCTACAACAGCAGAAGACCCCACTGGGTACCACTCATCTCCACTACAAATAGGAAAAAGACGCTACAATTTGCACGAGCTCACCAAAATTGGACAGTTGAAGACTGGAAAAATGTTGCCTGGTCTGATGAGTCTCGATTTCTGTTGAGACATTCAAATGATAGAGTCAGAATTTGGCGTAAACAGAATGAGAACATGGATCCATCATGCCTTGTTACCACTGTGCAGGCTGGTGGTGGTGGTGTAATGGTGTGGGGGATGTTTTCTTGGCACACTTTAGGCCCCTTAGTGCCAATTGGGCATCGTTTAAATGCCACGGGCTACCTGAGCATTGTTTCTGACCATGTCCATCCCTTCATGACCACCATGTACCCATCCTCTGATGGCTACTTCCAGCAGGATAATGCACCATGTCACAAAGCTTGAATCATTTCAAATTGGTTTCCTGAACATGACAATGAGTTCATTGTACTAAAATGGCCCCCACAGTCACCAGATCTCAACCCAATAGAGCATCTTTGGGATGTGGTGGAACAGGAGCTTCGTGCCCTGGATGTGCATCCCACAAATCTCCATCAACTGCAAGATACTATCCTATCAATATGGGCCAACATTTCTAAAGAATGCTTTCAGCACCTTGTTGAATCAATGCCACGTAGAATTAAGGCAGTTCTGAAGGTGAAAGGGGGTCAAACACCGTATTAGTATGGTGTTCCTAATAATCCTTTAGGTGAGTGTATATATATTAGTGCTGGGCGGTATACCGGTTCATACTGAACACTGTTTTTTATTTTTGTTATGATATGAATTTTTCTTATACCGCAACACCGGTTTAAATTGCCTAAACAACGTTCTGAACGTGGCACAGCGGGAAACTGTTCCAGTGGGGACCTTTTTCACTGCTACACCGCTAATCACATACAATGAAGTACATGCATAAGTGGAGGTGTTGTGTGGGGGCTCTTTTTCACTGCTACTCCGCTAAATAGGCATACAACGGAGTATATGCGATAGTGTAGGTATTGCATGGTGAAAATGGACAGAGAACATTCTAAAACTGAAGCTGTAGCTGAAGATAAAGTTGAATATGATGACACAGAAGAACTTTTGCCAAAAAAGTAGTCTCGTCCGTTGCCTGGAGATACTTTGGTTTTAAAAGGACCATTATGTTCAAATGTGTGAATACTGTTTCTATACTACTGGATAATATTGCAAGCCAAGTTGTACTTTGTTTTTTTTCAATACAGTGTAATGTACCTGGGTAATGGGTAATAGTGTGAGGAAATGTTGACTTTATTCTCGACATTTCCACTTTAATCTCGACGCTTATGACTGGAATAAAGTCAACATGTTGACTTTATTCTCGCCGTTTATGTCAAGATTAAAGTCGACATGTTGACTTCTCGTAATTTGTCATTAAAGTAGAACATCGTAAACTAAACTTCATTGTAAAATGAATATTTAATTTACTAGATTTTCTCAGACCCCGTCATAAGTTACATAGCACATTAAATGCTTGGTGTTAAGTATTCCCCGAGCCATGTTAAATCGGTATGTGCTTCTTAAACTGACTTCCTCTTGTACTGAGGGGGCGCCAGCAGCGGTCACCGCACAGAATACATTCACTTCATGATATTCCTGCTCCCTGAACATTTAGAATGCTAAGGTAAATACTTGATATAATTTTCATGTGGCCCTATACGTAGGGCTATACCATAAATAGCATTATAAATGCAAGTTGCAGTTTTATTATTTATGTATATAGCTTAGCTTGAAGCATGGTCCATATTAATGCAATTTGCCTAAATAAAGGTTCAGTTGGTAAAGATGTCATCACCAAGTTACACTTGTTTTTTTTTATTTTATTTTTATTTGGTGAATACTGTGTAATGCACCTAGTCTTGAAGTAATAGTATTATTACTGGAAGTTGCACTATTATTTATTTTATTGTTATTATTTAGTTAGTTTAATTAGTTTAAATATTATGCAGTTCAAAGATGGTAAAGTTGTTTAAAAAGTCATTTTAACGTGTCAGTGGACAGAGATTGTTAACCTGAACAGAAAATGTAGTTGGTTTACAAAAAATATTTACTATTTATTCCTTTTCTAAGACATGTTCAGTGCAATACAACGTTTGACAAGAATCTCTGGATATTTTACTATATTTTACTTTATAGTAGTAATTGAACAATGTACATGAGAAAAGATGGTGTTTTACAGGGGAAAATGGTGGATAGAAATGAGATAGCAGGAGATTACGTCATGGCTGTCAGACGAAAGTGATGTCATCTTTGAAAGCCAGAAATGTGTTGTCCTTGGGAGTCAGAGGTGGAAGTGACGTTTGGACGCCATCTTGGGAAGTATAGAAGGTATTTTATATTTCTTTTTCTGATGACAGAGAGAGAGAGAGAGAGAGAGAGGTGTTAGTACTGTATATCAACCACCGTCTTGCAATATTTCACTCACCTCCGGGTTTGTTGACTGCCTCATCATCATGCCCAACTAGGATGCCCCTGCACTGTATCTTCATGGGAAGCAGCCCTGGATAGTGCAATACCTCCCCCTGGACGCTAAATTGTCCACCCCCTGGGCTGGAGAGGTGCCTCGGGTTCCTGCAGGGCTCCACGGGAGTTGGAGTTGAGTGCAGCCCTGTTGGGTCCCGCAGGCACCACCAGGGGGTGCTGCAGCTGGGACTCCTGAGCCCCTGTGGGCAACATATTCACCACACCCGGAAGTGCAGCCGGAACACAGCAATCAAGCACCTGGAGCATTTCTGAGTGAATTATAACAGGAGCCAGCAGCCGCCACTCCAGGAGCCAGAATCGGGAGGAGGAGGATAATGCTAGAGGAGGAGTGGTGGTGGAAGAGAGAAGGAAAGTGCATGATTTATTTGTGTGTGTGCTTGAGACTGTGTTATGTCTGTGGGTACAGGGAAGGCGTTGCCCACAGACAAAGAAAAATAAACTCTTAGTCCTCTTAGCCCTGCAGTCCCTGGCTCAAGTTTTTCAGGTCCTGCAGGAGATGAAGGAAGGACTGGAAAAGGAGCTCGATGCGCCATTGGCAGCCATCACGGAGTGGTTAAAGCGGCACGGCGTGAGTTCCTCTAGCCTGCAGGGCGCAGCGGTACAGGTGAGTTGCACCTGTGCCGCATACATGAAAGGGGAGTGCAGAGTGCAACAGCGGCAGCTGTGATCAGTCCTGCTTGCCCAGCAGCCACACCTCCTACAAGAGACGCTGCCACGATGACCAACAGACAGGTACTTACCTATCTCAAATTTAAAAGTATTATTTTTTTCCCCTAACACTCTTGCTCACTCACTGCTTTTGCCTCCAATTAAGCACAACACTAAAGCACGTGGATTCTACAGTATACTACTTCCTGTTTGCAATAACTGCGCAGAAATATGGGTAATACTATTTAATGGGTAGGCTCACATATTACATACAGGTCACATACAGGTTCATACAGAAACATTATCATTACCAACAAAAATTACAATTGAGGTTGGCCTTTTGCACAGTGTTTTATAGCAGGTTTAGAAATTTCAAATTTAAAAGTATATTTTTTTCCCCTAACACTCTTGCTCACTCACTGCTTTTGCCTCCAAGAAAGCACAACACTAAAGCAGGTGGATTCTACAGTATACTACTTCCTGTTTGCAATAACTGCACATAAATCTGGGTAATACTATTTAATGGGTAGGCTCACATATTACATACAGGTCACATACAGGTTCATACAGAAACATTATCATTAAGACACAAATACAGCACAATTCCAGTTGCCTTTTGCATGTGTATTTAAATGTTTTCAGAAATTTTTTAGTATACCAATAAAACAGTTCCTGTTAAATCTATATCAGAATTAAAATTCAAAAATTCACACTAATAGTATAATCTCCTTATTTACCTCCAAATTTGAATTAACATAAAGAGCCTTAATTTGAGGTGTCCTGGCTTGGCAGGAAAACAGATAACTAATTTTTTGAGAAATCAGGGAGATGTAAGCAAAAGTCAAACAACACCCCTTTCCACTGACCTCATGATGTCTACTGACTTCATAGGAAGAGTCACCAGAGAGATGAATGTAGCTGCTGAGGTAAGTAACCCTCTCGACAATGTCAACACTCTCTCCGCAGACATACACACTGCTGATAGCTGTGCCCAAGAGATCATTAAAGTTCTGGATCTTTGTTTTTGTCCCGGACACTTTCAAGCCCAGACATTCAATCTCCTCGATCAGTCTTTCGAAATCCCCGATCAGAGCCTCCATTGACTCCACAAAGATCAAAGCATCATCGGCAAGGTCAAGATCAATGAATCGTTCTTCACTAACAGATGCCTCACAGCAGCTGGACCCCAACACTCTAAGCTGCCCTACACCCAGACCATGCAAGCATTAAACAGAGTAGGAGCAAGAACATACCTCTGATGAACCCAAGAATCATCTGGGAAATACAGAGGTTCTGCCTCAGCACTCACGATACCAGTGTACAGGCCAGCCATGATATCCAGCAACTTTGGCGGGATCCTATGAAGTCTCAGGATGTCCCACAGGAAAGGTCAATCAACTGAGTTAAATGCTTTACTAAAACCAACAAAGTCTGCAAAGAAACTCTGCCAATATTCACGTTAGCTCTCCATGAAAATCCTCAGTGCCAGGATGCAGTCGATGGTAGACTTCTTAGCCATCAAATCAGACTGCTCCAGTAGCTGGTAGGTGAGCAAGTGATCATGCAACCTACTGAGGATGACCCTAGCAAGGATTTTACCAAGAGCAGTGTTATTCCTCCTGTAGTTGCCACAATCGCAGTGATCACTCTTCTTTTTCCAGATAGGGTCAACAAGGTGAACACAACCCTCAGCAACCTTCAAGGCCTTGTCACGGAAGGTCTCCCCCATTACATTAGGATCAGCATTCGCACCCAGGTCTGCAGGTTCTTCACACAAACTGTGTGCAGATTCATTGGAAACAGCCTGATCTTGTAATATGGCCAAGTCCAGCCTCATTCTCCTAGCAGGTGGTAGCCTACTGGATCTAAGTTGTATCTTCAGGGAAGCAAAAACAATCTGTGGTCAACATTCACAAACTGGGCACTTCTGTAGACCTTGCAATTCTGTAAGACCCTCCAGCATCTGCCCATGAGGATGTGATCAATCTCCTTCACCACACCACCAGTATTGGAGTACCAAGTCTAACAATGCAGCTTAGCCTGACCTTTTGCAAAGTCAAGGAACATGGAGCCTCTTTCAACACAGTCATCGGACCCATGGCAACAGACACAATTCTCATAGGCAGCCCTGTCAGTGCCAGTGGTTGCATTGAAGTCACCCATGAACAGAGGAATGGCATCTCACAAGCACCCATCAACCACCCAGAGAAGTTGTGAATTAAATGTCTACTTGACCAAGTCATCACTGACCGTGGCCGGAGGATACACTGAAATAACAAACAATGTCTCCCAGAGAGTGCCTTAATCTTAGTCTTATAATACACTTGTTGAAAGGAGTGACATCGGACACCATTAGGAGCTGATCTGCCACATCAACAGCTACTCCCTGAGTATGACAGCTTTCAGAGCGACCAAGTACTTTAAATTGAATATCTCTGGTTGCCAGCCACACTCTTTGACCTACTTTCAGAATCTTTACCTTCTTGTTCTTCCAATCCACAAAGCGCTTAAAAGTCAGTTCTGCTTTCTATAAATTTTTCTGAACAATGTCTGATTTATCATGAATTTTTTTAACATAATCCCCGATACATGGAACAGTATGCAGAGAGGACGGTGAGTTAAACAACCGGGGACTGAATCCAAACTGATATTCAAACTGAGACGTCTTTAAACATGACTAAAGCAGTACATTTGTAGAAAAAGTCTGCCATAGGCTATATCAGTCAAATCATCCTGTTTAGAATTTACTGTATAATGTAGTACTAGGGTGTTGTACCGTGTTAGCCATTATGAATGTAGAGAAAAGCCAAGCAAAATGACACCTTTTATTGGCTTACTAAAAGGATTACAATATGCAAGTTTTCAAGGCAAGACTCAGGCCCCTTCTTCAGGTAAGATGTAATACAGAATCTGGAGTTTATATACACTCTAGGATAAGAAACAACATTGGTAAATCTCCATCCATCCATTCCATCCAGTTTCTAACCCGCTGAATCCGAATACAGGGTCACGGGGGTCTGCTGGAGCCAATCCCAGCCAACACAGGACACAAGGCAGGAACCAATCCTGGGCAGGATGCCAACCCACCGCAGGACACACACAAACACACCCACACACTAGGGCCAATTTAGAATCGCCAATCCACCTAACCTGCATGTCTTTGGATTGTGGGAGGAAACCGGAGCGCCCGGAGGAAACCCACGCAGACACGGGAGAACATGCAAACTCCGCAGGGAGGACCGGAAGCGAACCTGGGTCTCCTAACTGCGAGGCAGCAGCGCTACCACTGCGCCACCGTGCCGCCCATTGGTAAATCTTTAAATGAGAAATCTTAAATGTAAAAAATTAATAGATTCATTAAGGCTAGGGTTAATTTAACAAGACAGAGAAGTACAATGTATGGTCAAGATCTTTGGATAAGATAACTGTCCAAAAAAGTCTTTTGAAGTTTCTAATGAATTTTTCAAAACAATTTGGGTCTGTAGTCAGGTTGTCTGTGTCATTCTGAGAGATGTAAACAGTCCTCGTATTTGGCTATAAAACTCTTGTCTTTTTTCAAGCCATGTTGTAATGTATTAAATTTTAACATGAGTTTAACTTCTCATTCTTTTCTCTCTTGCTGTGTTTTGAAGTTGCCCATAAGCACTGTGACTTTAAAATCCCTCTCTGCATGAAATGTCCTGACACTGCACTCTATGTGGGAGAAACTGGACAAACATTCTGCCAGATAATGAATTTACACAGGTTCCACATTAAAAGTGGCAACACAGAAGTTCCTGTATTGGGTCACTTCAACAGCCATTCAACAGACACTGTGCGAGGGATTTTAAAGTCACAGTGCTTATAGGCAACTTCAAAACACAGCAAGAGAGAAAAGAATGGGAAGCTAAACTCATGTTAAAATTTAATGCATTACAACATGGCTTGAATAGAGACAAGAGTTTTATAACCAGATATGAGGACTGTTTACATCTCTCAGAAAGACACAGACAACCTGACTACAGACCCGCATTGTTCTGAAAAACTCATCAGAAACTTCAAAAGACTTTTTTGGACAGTTATCTTATTCAAAGATCTTGACCATACATTGTACTTCTCTGTCTTGTTAAATTAACCCTAGCTTTAATGAATCTATTAATTTTTTACATTTAAGATTTCTCATTTAAAGATTTACCAGTGTTGTTTCTTGTCCTAGAGTGTATATAAACCCAGGGAACTCCAGTTTCTGTATTACATCTTGCCTGAAGAAGTGGCCTGAGTTGCCTCGAAAGCTTGCATATTGTAATCCTTTTAGTTAGCAAATAAAAGGTGTCATTTTGCTTGGCTTTTCTCTGTATAATGTAAACATTTTTCAAGGTCTTGGTTAATTGTTTCAGTTTGCCCATTGGCTTCCAGATGATATCCAGATATTAAGTGCATCTTCACCCAAACTGTTCACAAAACGCTTAACAAAACTTGGATATAAACTGCACACCCCTGTCAGACATAATAGGAGATGAGAACCCATGCAGACACACTACTCTGTGTAAAAAGACATCTGCCAGTAATTTGGCTGATAGTAGCCCCTTTAGAGGAATGAAGTGAGCACTTTTAGAAAATTTATCTACTAAGACCAGTGGTATAACCAATGGAGGAAGACAGATCTGTGACAAACTCCAATGGAAATGTGCTCCCAGTGATGTGATGGAAGAGAAAGAACTAAATTCCAGAGGTTTTCTTAGAGCCACAAGTTTCATAAGTGGCTACATATTCTTTCACATCTGTTGTCCAGCTCCTCCACCAAAATGTTGTTTTTAGTAAATTCATCGTCTGGGCCACCCCCAGATGTCCAAACATAGACGATTAATGGCACAGATCCAGTACTTGCTTTCTCAAAGCAAGAATTAAGAAAAACTAAGAATTTGGTTCAAAATACCTTCTATACCTGGTACATTAAGCATGCCAATAATTTTTTCAGAATCAATAATAAATGAGGGATTATGTATGAGTTAATGTGAAATGGAATTGGCTGAAGAATAAAGCCCATCAAGCCTGGCAGCATTGATTCTTTTTGATGATTTTCAATACATTAAGTTTTTAAGATCAATGTACAGTAGATAACAAAAGGAAATTTGGCTCCCACTAAACAATGGCAACACTCCTCCAAAGCCAGCTTAATTGCCAGTAGCTCATTGTTTCCTATGTTGTAGTTCCTCTCAGTATAATTTAATTTCTTTGAATAAAAAGCACACAGATAAATAACTCCTGTTTTGAGACTTCTTTGACAAAGTATTGCTCCAGTTCCAATACTACTTCTACTTCCATGATAAACGGCAATTCTGTATTAGGGTGACATACTATAAGATGGGGCCTATGGTAAACAATTGTTTTATATGTTCAAAGGCTTCATTTGCCTCCTCCATCCATTGAAATTTAGGTTGAGTTTTCCTGGTTAACGAGGTTAAAGGAGCTATAACAGAATTAAAGTTTTTTATAAATTGCCAATAGTTATTTGCAAAAATGATAAATCTCTGGACCTGTTTAACATTCTCAGGTAGTTTCCAATCTAGAATTGCTGAGACATTAGTATTTTCCATGGTTAAACTGGTCCGTGAAATGTGATACCCCAAGAACAAAATCTTTTCCTGGTGAAACTGACATTTCTCTGTTTTTACAAATAGGTTATTTTCATGAAGGTGGTTAAGAACTTCCTTAACATGCTGCACATGCATAGTTAAGTCTTAAAAAATCTAAATAACATCTATATATACTAATACACACTTCTCCAATAAATGTCTGACAATGTCATTAACAAAGGACTAGAAAATGACAGAAGAACTAGCCAATCCATATGGCATTACTCGGTATTTGTAATATCAAGATGTGGTATTAAAGGCAGCTTCCCAACAATCCCCTTCCTGAATTCAAATATGATTATATGCACTTCTTAAAACTAGTTTTGTAAAAACTGTAGAGCCATTAACTTGATTCAGAATTGAGGATATAACTGTAAGTAGTAAGGGGTAATTCTGTTTAACTCTTCGTAATCAATACAAGGTCAAATACCCTGTAACAAAAAAGAATCCAGGCCCAATGGGACTTTTGGATGATTATAAAGCCATTCTGCAAGTTCCCTATTTTATATTGCTCCACTGCTGTCCTGCTCAGGCTGTGACAAGGTGTAAACCTTGGCAGGATTGATACTGTATTACAAATAACTGGTTCAAGTACTGTCCTCAAGCAATTCTGACCACGTTATGAGCTCCATTGTATGATATCTTTAGACTCCCAGTTAAGAACTGGATTGTGCTTGTGTAACCAGGGGTATCCAAGGATTATTTGAGGCAAAGGAGACGAAAAGGACATTGTTTCTTTGTGAAAGATTCCTATCCTGACTGAGAGTAGAGGTGTAGCATAATCTAAATGTCTGAAACCAATGGACTGACCATTCACGGAAAGGACTTGAGGTTTATATTGAAGATGTACTGAAGTGATATATAAACGCTTGAAAATAAAATTCTTAGTTGTTCCTCAATCAATTAGAGCATCAGTGACAGTATTATTAACCACACAAGGAGCTGCACAAAGATCTTTGTAAAGGGTCTGACTTCACATTCCTATCCTTCCAACTGTGATGTAGAGTTTTTCCTTTAACCTGTGTAGGCTTGTGGTACATCGTGTCTCTCCAGTATGATGATAATCTTCCTTTGCTGTTGAAGGAGCTTTGCAAACTCTGCATTTCTGTGGTGGCACTGTCTGACGTACTCAGACCAGAGACTGGCCAGATCTCTGTTGGTGGATACACCTTTTATTGGTCTGGTCACTTTGATGCTGTGGTGGATTGGCTCCTTCCGATGGTGTCCGATGTCACTCCTTTCAACAAGCATATTGTGAGACTCTGGTTAAGGCACTCTTTGAGTCTTTTGTTTCAGTATACAAGTTGTATGCTCTGACCTCAGTGAGTGATGTCTCAGTGAGGGAGACATTCTATTCACAACTTAGCTCAGTGGTTGATGGGTGCATGTGAGGTGACACTTCTCTGGTCATGGTTGACTTCAATGCGATCACAGGCACTGACAGGGCTGGCTATGAGGATTGTATCGGTCCCCATGGGTCTGGCAACTGTGGTGAAAGAGGCTTCACGTTCACGTGGTTGTGGATCACTGGGTCCTGGTTCCATAGCCCTGAGCCACATTGATGGACTTGGTACTACACTGGTGGTGCAGTGAAGAAGACCGATCACATCCTTGTGTGCAAATGCTGGAGGCTCCTACAGAACTACAGGGTCTACAGAAGTGCTCAGTTTGTGAATTCTAAGCGCAGACTTGTTGTTGCTACTTTAAAGATCCAGCTTATGTACTGTAGGCTACCAGCTAGAACACAGCTCTGAGGGCAGAGAAGGAGGCATTTGTTAGAGGAATCTGTGAGTAAGTGACACACTTTCTATGGTCTAGTGATGCACGTCCTGCTTACAGAGGAATCAAAGCATTGTACACATTTGAATCTGTTCCTTAGAGAGTTGTAGAGAGAGCAGGTGATGGAATGGTCCTTACAGATAATTCTGCAATGGTGACCCACTGGGCTGTCTACTTTGAGCAGCTGTTTAAAGCTGATCCTCCAGCTATGATGTTGGACAGCTCTGGCTCCACAGTTTTTGAGGGGGATTCTCCAATTAGTTGTGTTCCAACCAGTGGTGAACCACCTAAGGGTAGGGAAGGCTCCAGTGTTCTGTAGTATCAGGGGTGAACCTCTCCAGGCTGGTGGTACAGTTGTCCTCCTGGCATTGCAAGCAGTCTTTGTTTCCATTTAGGTGAGTGGCATCAGCCCAACTGACTGGCAAATAGGATTTTTTGTCCCTATCTGGTAAGGGAAGGGTGATCATTTGGATTGTGGCAACTACTGGAGGAAAACACTGTTCTCTGTGCTGGGTATGGCCCTTGCTAGGGTCATTCTCAATAGTATCAGTGATCAGCTGCTCACCTACCAGCGACCAAAGCAGTCTGGCTTTACGTCTAAGGACTCTACCATCAACCGCATCCTAGCACAGAGGATTCTCATGGAGTGCAAATGAGAATGTCGGCAGGGTTTCTTTGCAGCCTTTGTCAATATTTTCTGGAATCCCCCAGAAGTTGATGAAATGTCATGGCCTGTACACTGGTACTGTGAGTGCTGTGCAAAGTGGGAGCAGAACCTCTGCATTCTTCCCAGTTGATTCTGGGATTCATTGGGATGTGTTCTTGTTCCTACTCTGGTCAATGCTTGCAAGGTCTGGGTGTTGGGCAGGGTGGTGGGGTCCAGTGGCTGTGGGGCATCTGTTGGTGAAGAAAGGTTCACTGATCTTGACTTAGCCAACGATGCTGTGATCTTTGTGGAGTCAATGGAGGCTCTGATTAGGGCTCTCGAGAGATCAAGTGAGGAGACTTAGTGTCTGTGCTAGGATAAAAGCCAAAATACAGGCCTTTAATGACCTCTTGGGTATAGCCATCAGCAGTGTGTCTATGGAGAGACTGTTGACCATGTCAAGAGGTATACTTACATCAGCAGTTACAGTTCTTCCTACGAAGCCAGAAGATGGATTGGGAGAGCATGGGAGTCATGAGGTCACGGGAAAGAGGTGTGAGGTGCTCTTGTTATCTTTGCCAAAGGATGAAGGTCCAAGTCTTTAAAGTATGGGTGCTCCCTGTTTTGCTATATGGTTGTGAGACATGGATGCCATCCAGTGACCTGAGATGAAGACTGGACTCCTTCTGTACTGTGTCTCTTTAGATAATCCTTGGATACCGAATACACACATTACCTGCATTGTGAGGGAGCATCAGTTATGGCACTACAAACGTGGTGCAATTCCCTAGGGGTAATCCTCATTGTTGAAGACCTGAGCAGCTGGACCAGGCCAAGGGAATGCCCATGTAACACCCAGCTGTTGCACATAGAAGGTCATTTCCGGAGGGTGGGACTGGACCTTGTGTGTGCCTGAGGAGTTGCCAACTGGGATCCTGAGCTGTTTTATCATGTGGTGGGTGCGGCAATGAACTGTGCATGCTCCCCAACCTGACTTGACCTGTTTTGAAGCCTGACAACAATCTAATAATTTGTCAGCTGCTACTTCTGAATGGACAGGTATATCAAACATTTTCTGAAAGTCCTCAATAAACAAAGCCAATGAAAAGCAGCACAGGTTGTTAGTGTTCTACATTACGGAAGCCCATTGAAAAGGTTTTTTATCAAGCAGTGATATTATAAACAATATACATGTCCGATCATCCAGATGTGTTTTACGTTTGGCTTCAAAAACCATGCAACATTGATTTAGGAAACCCTGACACTCATTTAGGATACCCCAAAAAACAAATCAGATGTGGAATCTGAGGCTCATGATGGCGGCTGCAACTTTGAGCAGTACCCTAATTTGTCAAGGTAATAACCACAAGCATTAACTGATTCATCGCCCCTGCCATTTGTTCCACAGTGCCTGCAACTCTCCAACATCTTTCTTTAGAGTTTTTGTTTCCCCCATATAACTTTCATGTCCCTGAAACTAGGCTGCAAGACGGGGTCACTTATTTTGATGCAGCAGCAAAACAGATAACTAATTTTTTTCAGAAAACCAGGAGATGCAAACAAAAGGCAAACAAAAGAAAATAAAAATAAACCAAAGGAGATTGAAACCCAGACGAGAGGCAAAATTCACACAATAAAGACACAATAAGTTGGAAATCAGTCAAGACATAAAAAGTAATCACATGAGAAGTCAAACTGAAAATAAAAATTTTATCCACAGGTCAGATAAGGATCAGAGCAAAAGGCTGACCTTTTATTCCATTTGCTAATAATAAAGGTCGGACCCTGGAGACCACACCCATAGAAATGTGGGATATGACCCTGACAACGGTACACAAAATGGCTTCTCTAATAGGAATAGTCTGCATCAATATTTAGCCTAAATCATCTCATGAGGTTCTTTGTGGCTTGCTGGAAAGCAGTCTTTTTTTAAATCTAAGTTCCAGCAGTTGTCATTAATATTTCCAGATTATGAAATCACTTGAACATGGCTACAAATAGAACTAAAAAGGTAAAAGCAGTTTAAGATTGAAATCCATCCACTTCTTTTAAGTAGGTGAAGGGATCTGTTGATTTTGCCAGTTGCTGCAAAAGACTCATTAAGGACTTTAGTTCCATAACTGCCCCTACAAAATCAGCCACAATAAATAATAGCAAGAAATGTATTTGAAGTTACGGGGCAAAAGAAACCTATCAGTATTTAAAAGCTCAGTTTACTTCCACATCAATACAGCAGGATATCCTGATAGCTCTCCCATTTGAATTAGATGTTGATATTGTAGTGGATGAAATTTTCTCTCCTAGAACAGAAATAAGCAATTACAATTAACCAAAGAAGATTGGCAACACTGGTTAGAGAGAACTGAAATGACAAGTGTTATTTTTACAGATCATAAGAACCTTACGTATTTAAAATCAGCCAGGCATACTGACCCTTACTTTTTAGTTGTTTTAATTTCCTAATCTCATATCAACCCAGAGAAAAAAATTTAAAAGTGAATTCTCTAGCCTGACACTTTAGTAACAATAAAGCTAGCCAGAATCCAGAAAACATTATACCTAAAGCTTCTGATCTTTTGAAACCTCTTTGGTGAAGCTGGATTTTTTCAGAGCCGATGGATAAGATTAAGCCTGCGCTACCACCACCACCTACTCAAAGTATTATGATGCTCCAACAATGATGGATGGATTAAAAGCCAGAGGTTCACGTGATCATCATCATCAAGTCCTTCCATGAGAACTCTAAATCCAAAGAGGACTGTTTCATTTATGATAGGTAGAATGCCCAGAGGGGACTGGGCAGTCTAATGGTCTGGAATCCCTACAGATTTTACTTTTTTCTCCAGCTGTCTGGAGTTTTTTTTTTGTTTTTTTTTCTGTCCACCCTGGCCATTGGACCTTACTCTTATTCTATGTTAATTAATGTTGACTTATTTTATTTTCTTACTGTGTCTTTTATTTTTCTATTCTTCATTATGTAAAGTACTTTGAGCTACTTTTTGTATGAAAATGTGCTATATAAATAAATGTTGTTTTTAATCCATTACTGAAAAAAATGTTAGGCTATCTACAAAAATTGTTGTCAGTTAGTGAGTGTTGCTTTATGTATTATATATACTGTATATACTGTAGGTTCATAAATTGAATGTTTCATTAAGTGCTAATTATATATTAAAAGTAAAATATTTCAGTTGTATATTGAATAAATCAAGTATTTTGTAACAGTATACAGAGAGTGCAGCATACATGATGCTCTGGATGTAGGCCATTGCCTGTTTGTATTGCTCATGGGCCTTCAAACGTGATTATGACCAAGTCTTAATTGCAGCCTGCACTCTGCTAATAATACAGTAGTATCTTGATTATTTTGGCACAATAAACACTTAATCACCAAACTGTTGTGATTCTCTCACCCAAAAACATCTAAGAGGTGTGAGGCCACCAAAAATAATCAGAGAAGCAGGCCTGAATCCCACCAGCCTGCCTATGAGGAAGAGCACCAAAAGTCAGCCTAGCTTGCACTTGAATAGCTGGGTTGGGCCTACACTGAGCAAAAATGTGCTTAACTCTTAAACTTCAAAAATATTCATGGAATTGTTCCAAAATACTCACAAAATGCCATGTTAGGGAGGAGAAAAACATTAACCCCTTGGTTCAGAGCAAAGCAAAAAAAAAAAGAAAAAAGAAAAGCTCAATGAGCAAAAAGAAGCACAAAGGGCTTTCCTAAAAGGCAAAGAAAGTCTAAATACAAGATTCAGAAATCATAAACCAAAAACAGAACAATACAATATCAAAAGCAAATAAATCAGATAAAAAGCAAAAAGGAGACATTAAGCAAGCACATACAATATGCCACAGAGGAACTTCAATTCCCATTAGCCTTTATGTGAATGGGAGCCAGAGGCAAAGCTACAGGCCCCCACATTCAGAACCTTGTTCTCCCCCATTGATAGGCCAGGTCCCTCCCCCCAAATACTTCTATTTGATCTATGTAAGTCCAAGGGGACCCCCACACTGCACCTTTCATCGATTGTCAATGAATCGAGCCACTCTAATTTCTAAAAACAACTTCTCCCAACATTAGAGCAATCAGCAATGAATTGATTCACATTGAACTTAGATTGAATGTCAATGAATAGAGCTGCTGCGGGGGACTGGCGCCCTGCCCAGGGTTTGTTTCCAGCCTTGCACACTGTGTTGGCTGGAAATGGCTCCAGCAGACCCCCGTGACCCTGTAGTTAGGATATAGTGGGTTGGATAATGGATGGATGGATGAATAGAGCTGCACTTATCTTCAAGAGGGGGGGACCCATGGCAAGATTATGCCCTTAGGTCTACAAAAAGGTTTCAATTTTAAAACAACTGATGGTTTGCCCACCCAGTTGTTTCTAAGTCCCACCCTTTAAATCCCTCAGTGCAGATTGACAGGTTGGTCCTGTCTCTTGGGGAACCACCACCAAAACACAAGGAGCATGGTAGAACAACGATCTACATATAGAAACCAAACAATTGACAAAAATGAAAGAAAATGCATAATGATTTAAAGAAAAAACATAAATAACAACATTAACATAAAGAATAAAAATGAAAACATTTAAAATGAATAAAAAAGAACTAAAAAAGAATTTAAAGATAAGCTGGGGGGAAACCCTGGCTTAAATTAATCACAACTTTTAACAGTTACTACACTACTGACAGACTACACTAGAACATTAGAACACTCTAGACGATAACAGGTCATTCAGCCCAACAAAGCTCACCAGTTCTATCCACTTATTTTTTCCAAAAAAACATCAAGTCAAGTTTTGAAATTCCCTTACTGTCTACCACACCACTTGGTAGCTTATTCCAAGTGTCTATCATTCTTTGTGTAAAGAAAAACTTCCTAATGTTTGTGCGAAATTTACCCTTAACAAGTTTCCAACTGTGTCCCCGTGTTCTTGATGAACTCATTTTAAAATAACAGTCTCGATCCACTGTACTAATTCCCTTCATAATTTTAAACACTTCAATCATGTCACCTCTTAATCTTCTTTTGCTTAAACTGTAAAGGCTCAGCTCTTTTAATCTTTCCTCATAATTCAACCCCTGTAGCCCTGGAATCAGCCTAGTCGCTCTTCTCTGGACCTTTTCTAGCTGCTATGTCCTTTTGTAGCCTGGAGACCAAAACTGCACACAGTACTCAAGATGAGGCCTCACCAGTGCATTATAAAGGTTGAGCATAACCTCCTTGGACTTGTATTATGTGTACATGTGTACACTGTGCTGTATAACCTAACATTCTGTTAGCCTTCTTAATGGCTTCGGAATATTGTCGGGAAGTCGATAGCTTAGAGTCCACTATGACTCCTAAATCCTTCTCATAAGGTGTACTCTCGATTTTCCGACCACCCATTGTGTATTCAAACCTAACATTTTTACTTCCTATGTGTAATACTTTACATTTACTGACATTAAATTTCATCTGCCACAAATCTGCCCAAGCCTGTATGCTATCCAAGTCCTTCTGTAATGATATAATGGATTCCAAATTATCTGCTAATCCACCTATCTTGGTATCATCTGCAAACTTAACCAGCTTGTTACTTATATTCCTATCTAAATCATTTATATATATTAAAAATAGCAGCAGCCATAGTACTGACCCCTGTGGAACACCACTCAACATCGGCCAGTTCTGATGAGGTTCCTCACACCATCACCCTCTGCTTCCTGTGTCTAAGCCAATTCTGCACCCATCTAAAAACATCACCCTGAACTCCCACTTCTTTTAATTTGATGCCCAACCTCTCATGTGGCACCTTATCAAATGCTTTCTGAAAGTCCAGATAAATAATATCATAAGCTCCACTTTGATCGTATCCTTTTGTTGCCTCCTCATAGAATTCCAACATGTTAGTAAAACATGACCTCCCTCTTCTGAACCCATGCTGACTGTTCAGAATAACTCCTGTCCTTGCCATGTGTTGCTCAATCTTATCCTTAATAATTCCTTCCATTAATTTTCCTGTGATGCATGTTAAGCTTACTGGCCTATAGTTGCTTGGATCTGCCCTGTCACCCTTTTTATATAATGGGATTATATTTGCCATTTTCCAGTTTTTCAGAATCTCTCCAGTGCGCAGTGACTTCCTAAAAATATGTGTCAAGGGTTTATATATGTACTCACTAGCCTCCTTAAGAACTTGAGGGTAAATATTATCTGGTCCTGGTGATTTGTTTGATTTCATCTTATTTAATCTGAGCAGCACTTCTCCCTCTACAATTTCCAAATCCCTCAGTACCTCCTTAGTAGTCGCGTTTACCTCTGGGAGGTTATCCACTTGCTCACTTGTAAACACCTCAGAAAAATGTAAGTTTAGGGCATCTGCTATTTCACTGTCTGTATCTTTTAATTCCCCTTTACTATTCCTGATGCACTTGACCTCCTCCTTGACTGTTCTTTTACTACTAAAATACTGAAAGAATGTCTTAGGGTATTCTTTCACCTTATCTGCTACATTCCTCTCCAACTGTGTTTTAGCCTCCCTGATATGCTTCTTAATGGTTGCTCTCATGTTCTCATATGCTCTGCGATTCACTTTGCAGTCATTAGTCTTATATGCCTTATAAAGCAGTTTTTTCTTTTGCAACTTCTTTTTTAAATCTTTATTAATCCACTGTGGAGTTTCTGTCCTGCATTACATGTAAAGCATTTTTAAACCTGTTCCACTGCTCCTCGACTGTCTACACACTTAAAAGCTTATCCCAGTCTATCCTACTTAGACTTTGTCGCATTTGCTCAAAATTACCCCTACCAAAGTTCAACTTAACAATTTTAGTCTTTGCATCTGCACTCTTACAAAATACTGAAAACTGTATTATATTATGGTCACTTGCCCCTAATGGTTCAATCACCTCTACACCCTCAATTCTATCCTGATTATTACAGAATACTAAATCCAGACAGGCTTCACCCCGTGTTGGTGCTTTAACATGCTGTGTTAAAAAACAGTCACTGATTACTTCTAAAAACTTCTGCTCTTGTGCTCCTCCATCCTCCACCTGCAAGGTTATCCCAGTTAATATTTGGATAATTAAAGTCTCCCATGACTATAATATCTCCCTGTAAACTTGTCTTTTTGATATTACTAAAAAGATGTGTTACTGTCTGAATTGGGTGGTCTATAACAAACTCCTAAAATAAATTCTGCTATTCTATCCTTCCTAAAAAATGTGTATCCCTCTATGTTACACTCATCCCCATCTTTGTTATTTAGCCAGGTTTCCGTTATTGCTATAATATCATAATTATGCTCTGCTACATACAACTCCAACTCACTTACCTTATTTTTGATATGTCTAGCATTAAGGCAAGCTCTTTTTAATGTGTTACTCCTTCTACATTTAAATGTTTTCTTAGAATTTACATTACTACGCATTTTTATTTCTACACCGTTGTTTGTACTTCTAAACCTGGCCTGTCCTAAACTCCCTGCACCCCCCATTCCTTAGTTTAAACAACCCTCAACTAGCCTACACATATGCCTCCCCAATACATTGGTGCCCCTCCAGCTCAGATGTAACCCTATCACAGTGGAATAGGTCCCATTTGTTCCAAAAGGAGTCCTAATGCCCCATAAACCTATACCCTTCTACCCTGCACCAAGATTTGACATTTGATTTGACTAAAAACTGTAGCTTAAATTACAGGCAAAGGTAAGACTGCCAGCTAGTATAGGAAGTGGTAAAGCTGCCCAAAAGCCAAAGGACTATTCTTTCACATTTAAGAGAGCTTATTTTTCTTGAGGGTGGTTAGTGCTTCTGATTTATGGATCCACTGTCTTTTGTTACACTCCCTTGCATAGTCATCTTTGTCTTTGTGGAGTTTACCAGAACTCTATGTGTCTGCTTTTTTTTCTCCATGTGCTCTTGTTTTTTTTCTGCTTTTGGTTTTTTATCCCAGATCCCCAAAGACATTTATATTAAGTTTATTGATGGTTCTAAACTGGCTGTAATGAAAGTGTTTGAAAGTGGGACCTGTAATGGACTAGCACCCCTTTCAGAGTTGCATTAGCTTTTGCCTTGTGCCCAGTGCTGTGTGGATAGGCTTAGACTCTGTTCAAACCTGAACTGGACTGAGATGGTCCAAGAATACCATACAGATGTATCCATTATCATTTAGGTTATTGTCTAATAAGAATTAAAATTGTACTATACAGTAGATATAAACTACGAAAAAGTAAATGCTTGTCATCTAAAATAAAGTGCATTCCCATAAGACCTTTGTAGTGATTACATTTTTTCATTGGAAGGAAAATTATATTGTTATTTTAAAGGTAATCAGAATGGTAGTTATTTCATTATTTATTATTCTTTTAGTCTTTAAATTGTCTCAAGAGAAATTTTGCTAAAATAGACATCATTAAAGCTAATAAATTATTCAGTTATTGTCTTGTTAGCATCATATTCCACATTCAGTAATGTATAAATATATTTGGAATGTTTTCCTTTTCTGTCAGTCTGGTTTCTTAAAAGTGGACTGGGGACTGGCATTTTGGCATGGTGGCATTTTTACATTGTAGAAATGTTATTTAATACCAGCTTGATAGAAGTTAATCGTTCTGCATAAATTCTGTATTTAGCATCAAATTTTCCATTTCTATATTCTCCTAATATTTGCATTAGTGATTATTTTGTTTAATTTGGTTTACCATCCCAATTAGGCTGTATTGATTGGCAGCTCTAAACTGGCTCAAGGTGAGTAGGTTGTACCATATAATAGACTGGCTTCTCATTCAGGGGTGATTCAGCTCTGGGTCTGATGCTACAGAATATCCCACCATACCAAATTGAAAAAAATAGGTTCAAAAAATGAATGGATAGCTGAAATGGGTATGAAACAAATTTCAAAAGTGCAGGATCTTTATATTTGTTTGGAAGAAAAATATACTGGATTGTTAGTATTATTTCCTTTTTAAAAAAAAACAAAGATTCTTTATAATCGTAAGTACGGTACTGCATACTTTATGCAGCAAAATACTCTTTACCATAGAGAAAAAGCATACTGCATCATTACTCTTTTTCTTCCATTGCATTATCTGGTGAACTTTAGGATGCAGTCATAATGTTACAATGATTTTTCTTATGCAGAATGTAATTATTTTCTAAAATTTTGTCTTAGTGTCACCCTTGCCACATTGTTCAGCAAGTCCAAAGGAAAAGCCTCAGTCATAAGGTATGGCAGCCATTTCCTCTATTTAAACAATGAGTGTGATAGAGTGTGTTTACTGTGGGGAACAACCATCGTGAGTTAACATTCTAAGAAATGCATGTGAAAATGAATCAGAATGTAATTTTTTTTTCTGATACAACAAAATAATCTGGAAGCGTAAGTGAAATATATTGGGCATCTTTAACCACTAAATATAGCCACCTTTGTAAAATATACATTACTGTCAGAAAATTGTGCAGTATCTGAATATAAGAAATGATGATTAAAATTTACTTTGGTTACATCTCTAACCACCTAATTAAATATAATAAAAACATATATATACAGTATATATATATACTATATATATATATATATATATATAGATATATATATATATTTACCTTGATTCACTGCTTATAATATATTAAGCAGAATTGTTTTTCTCATGAACAGTTAAATTATTTGAAAGTGTTCAATTTGCATTACTTTACCTTTAACGTGATGATTTTTTTAATAAAAAAATAAATGTAATGTACAGACTTCAGTTAACAGTCTCCTACTTTTTCTCCCATTATTTTTTGGTAAATACTATTCAGATGTATGAATTGTAGAAAATAAACTGCTCAAAAAATTAAGATAATTAATCACACATCAGATCTTGATTAGTGAAATATTCAAGAGGAAAATCTGTACTGAGTAATACTGTGTAATTCGTTGAGAACAAAATGATGCAACAATAGGCCAGGGAAACCAAAAATCACCAACCCATTGACGGCTGGATTCAAAATCATGCCAAAAATCAAAAACTGAAATCACAGGCTGATCCAACTTGTGTGAATTTCATCACAACTTATAATGTAACTCAGTTGTATGCCCCTCATGTGCCTGTATGCACTACTGACAATGTCTAACCATGCTCCTGATGAGATGGTAAATGATGTCCTGGTGGATCTCAGTGTGAACCTGCAGTCATCTGTGAAACGAATGGGGTCCCAATCGAGCTGCACAGTGACAGGCTGTGAGCACAGGTCTCACTAGAGGACATCGGGCCCTCATGTCAATCTAATGGAGTTTGTTTCTGACACTTTGGTCTGAAACATGCACACCTGTAGCCAGCTGGAAGTCATTTAGTAGGACTCTGGCAGGGCTCCAACCTTCTTCGCACAAAGGAGCAGACACCGGTCTTGCTGTTGGGTTGATGTCGTTCTATGGACATGTTTGTCTCTCCTCATGTAACGGCCTGTCTCCTGGTATCTCCATTATCCTCCTGTGCCTGTCCTGTGACACACAGTAATTCTTCTTGTGACTATATGTATGAATATGCCATTGGGGAGGAGCTGAAAGACCTGTGCAAACTGAATTGGTTGCAGGTACCGCCTCATGCACCTAGCAGTGGTAAGGACACTACCAAAATGCAAAACTAGAGAAGAATCAGTCAGGAAGGATAAGGAGAGAGAAATTGTATGTGGCTGCCACCTACGAAAACATTCCCTTTTTGGGGGTTGTCTCGCTGTTGCCTTTCCAGTGCACCTGTTCTCACTTTCATTTGCACCAAAGCAGGTGAAGTTGATTCACAATCTCTTATGCTTCCTAACTGGACAGATTGAAATCCATGAAGCTCAACTGACTTGAAGTTTGACTGTGATGATTAAGTGTTCCCTTAATTTTTTGAGCATTGTATATTATTTATTTAGCCATTATTGAATCTATAGTATATATATATATATATATATATATATATATATATATATATATATATATATATATATATTATTTATTTATTTATTTATTTATTTATTTATTTATTTATTTATTTTCCTATATTCACAGACTCAAATCATGGACTTCAATTTGTCTCAGAAAAATATAAGTAAGGTGGTAATGCTGCCCCAAACAACTATGGTGGCTAATTCTAAGATGGCAGTCGCACAGGTATTAGTCTGCATCTTCCTTTATATAAACTGCATTATGCTTTTCTCATTCTTCAGTAAAGATACCTTTCGACAGGATAGTCGCTATATTTTGTTTGCTCACATGTTGCTTGTGGACACTATCATGCTGTTAATGGTGGACCTGGGAGTACTAATGTCCTATTTCTACCTCCTGCTGCCTGCTGGTTTGTGCATCCTAATCTGCACCTTAATGGCCATCCTTTCTGTCTGCACACCATTGACTTTGACTGCCATGTGCCTGGAACGTTATATTGCTATCTGCATACCACTGAGACATGCTGAGATCTCCACAATCCAACGAACTATGCTTGGTATTCTGCTTATTTGGACTGCAGGATTAATTTTTGGTTCTGTTGATTTATTTATTATACTTGTAACACAGCCACATACTTTTTACTTAGTAGATTATATCTGTAGTTATGAAATGATGCTTCTGTACATTTGGCAGTCTTCCTTGAGATCATCATTACGCCTTTTACTTTTTCTAGCAATATTCATTTTTATACTATTCACCTATGTAAAAATCATGTATGCAGCAAAAGCTGCCTCTGCTGAGAAAACCTCTGCCTTTAAAGCTCGCAATACAGTCATTCTTCATGCTGTTCAACTTCTGTTGTCTTTAACTGTCTTCATTTGTCCCTTTGTTGAAACAGCCATTATGTGGGGTGATATTCAAACTTTTTTAAATATACGCTATTTTAATTTTATTATCTTTACTTTGTTCCCTCGATGTCTAAGTTCACTTATTTATGGTGTCAGAGATGATAAATTTAACAAATTGTTTCAAAGTTACCTCATGTGTGGACTAAGTAAAATAATAATGGGGAAATAAGAGGAAAATATTCTCTTATTTCATAAAAAAAATCTAAAACTTTGAATTGAATAAAAGTCTTAGCCAGAACATGTGACCTGCTATGGATGTGATATCTCCTACCAGTGTTATAGGATTATCAGAAAGATCTAATGTATCATTTTAAAGGTTTGTGACAAGTTATTGAAAATCTTGCCTGAAAGTTCATTGGCTGTTTGACTTTTTTTATGAAGTTTTTTTTTTTTATGAAGTGTGATCATAAATCATTCAAAATGCCATGTTTGTCAAATCGAATATGACTATACAGGTAGAACAGAAGTAAAAGCTGGTTTTGTAAGTTTCTTAACCCAGTTATCCAGAGCAGCCAGGGTTAAGAGAAATGTTGAGGCTCTACTGCTAATCATCAGAAACAATTAGGAACAACACTGAACATACACCCTCAATAGGGCTAATTCAGCGCAGCTGTTCACCTAAACTGCAGGTCTTTAGACGGTTGGTGGAAACTCCAAACAAAAGCCCAAACAAATAATCATGACTTTTTTTCAACAGTTTCAGACTAATTAGGATCATAGACAAAGCCTCTTCTTTATTCATGTTTTCCCTGATTTCACAAAAAAGGACACAATATATATACGGTGTGGTAGAATAAACGTCAAAAATACACAAAGTTTTGGGGACCGTCCCCGTATATTGTCATCCAGACAATATGAGAAAAATGCAGTGATTCAAAGTCTTGAAAGTACAATGAATGACTTTACTGATACAAAATGGCAGTTATATAGCAGAACAAAACATGTGACAGGAAATGGTTGGCATTGCAGCAGGAACCGGAAACAATGTCATTCTGATGTGCCGGAAGTGAGGTGGTTTGTGGGTGCCAGAAGTGACGTCATCAAGTCTGGCCAGAAGTGACGTCATTGGGGCCATTTTGGAACCCAGAATTTGCTGGATTATTTTTCTTCTTGTTTTCTGTTGATGAAAGAGAGTTCAGGTCAGGTAAGCACCACGTGACAACCCCTTATCTCGCGATGTTTTACTCACCTTTAGGCTCTTTAACTGCCTCCTAATCACACATGTGTGACAACGGAAAGATCAGAATTCACAGCAATGTAAAAGTCCACCCATGAAATGACAGCACGTTAAAAAAAAACTGCCACAGGTGGTGCATCCATTTCAACCTGTGGACTTGCATTCATTTCCTAGTATGTAAGGAAGCTACATTGCCTTGAAGTGTTTCTGATGTGCATCTCTAACCATTAACTAGCTTCAGTATTGTCCAGATGTTTCTTTAAAACTTTCTTTTAAAAACTCTAGCCTTGTATGCCAAATTTAATATTTATACAACTATAACAGTCAAATATGTGCTATGTAACAGGCACCTTAAAATTTCATCAGAAAACCCAAACAAGTAATCAGGCATTTTTATCAAGATCTTCAGACAAATCAGAATCATGGACCAAGGCTCCATTTCATTGGTGTTTACTGTGATTTCACTAATAAAAGGAAAAAAAACGCGATGAAAGATGAGAATACAAAAAGCTTCCTCGGGTGATATAACAATTTCAACTTTGCATTCATGTCCTGGTAAGGAAGAAAGCATACATTGCTTTGAAGCTTTTGAATAATTTGTGAATTTCTTTCCAACATGCTTCTCTAACCATTATAATGGAGACAATTTCTTCTTCTAGTGCAAGGGCAGTGATGTCATGAAATTCAGGTTAGAGGGAACGTTTGTATACTGTAAGGTCCAACACACTGGTAAAATCACCACCCCATAAACAAGAAACCAGGGCTTCAGCCAAAAACCCAGACTTGCCAGTCAAAATCACCCACAACCTGAGTTGCTAGGCTCCCATCTGTCCAGACATTAGCACAGCCATGCCAGTGAGAAGCCTAGAAAGCACACATGTAATCCAAACAAGGGAATCTCATATAATCTGTCCCATGCAGAAAAAAGTGATTTTCTTACAGCTGGACTCTTCAAGAGGTACTTGCCAGTATTCCTTAGTGAGATTGTGGGTAGACATGTAAGATACAGTACTTGATGGAACTTCTCCAAAAGGACATAAAGTAGGCATCAAATTTAGATACTTTATTTAATCTTCTAAAGTCAACACTTAAACAAATAGTTCCACTGGTTTAGGACAATTGGACTACATCAGTCACTGTGGCTTTCATGTACAGTACCTAATTCAAGCATCTGGTTTAACCTCCTGACAAACCAAAACTTCATGAGCTCCCAGAATCCTCAGGAGATGCATATGAACTATTGCATTTACTTTACCTGGTTCAGTAATAATTTTCTATTCAGGAAGGTTTGCTTTCCCCTGGCAGAGCAGATAAAACACCCTGATTTCTAAGGGTATAAAAACACAGCTATTAAGTCAAATCATCAGCAATGGTAATAGTGGATTCCACAAGAAAACTAGTGTCAATGTCAATGTCAATGTCAATTTATTTATATAGCACATTTAAAACAACATAGTAATGCTGCGGACAAAGTGCTTTACAATAATAGAATAAAAGAAAAAACAAAAACAATAAAACATAAATAGTAATAAAATATATGAACGTAAGATAAGATAGATAATAAATAGAAATAATGTTATATTTCTAGCATGCAAACCAACTATTTATAAAGGTCACAGCATTCTTTCAGTAGATAGCATACAACAATTGAACTGGTTTTCAACATCCAATAATCCTAACGTTATGATCTGCAGGGCTTACACATTATTCAGTAGTACCATGACCATGTGTTTTGATCTAGATCAAGAAGAAAAAAGAACATGTATGCAATCCTCTATATGAAATTTACAAATCTTACTTTTCTTATCATATATGCATCTTTTATTTTCTTGTCCATGTTGTAAATGTTCCCTTGCAGTTTGACAATAATTTGGACAACGTCTCCTGAAAGTTCTCAGTTAAATGCCATTTTGGTTTTATTATCATCAAGTAAACTTTGTTATCAGTTCTCTTTCAAGAGGCCCAAGAGCCCTCAAAGCAGCCTGCCAAAAAGTGACTTAAGTAGATTAAGACCTGTAGAAGCCTGTGGACATTAATGCACTACATACACAGAAAAATATGAAACCATGCCCTAGGACCTGAGATCATCATGAGCAACATGTTGTATTATCTGTTTTATTAATTTTTTTCGTCACACCTTTAATTTCATAATGATAAATGCTAGTTGTTTATTCTTATCAGAGAGAGTTGTACTCAACTCTTTCATCAATTTAAAAGTTAAAGGTGTACCTTGATCAGTCAGTATTTCCCAAGTAATTCCCATGCAAGTGATAATCTCAGTCAGGGCTCTCTTGACATTGCCGGAGTTTGCCCTATTCAGAGTCAGGCTTCCCAGAATACTTAGTGACACAGGCTATAATTACTAACATTTTTTTCAACACCTTTCTTACTTTGAGTTAGAGGACCAACAAAAGGGACATCAGTGATATTCATTGTAATGTGAGTCAGAAGAAGGCAAAAAGCAGGAAACTAAGCAGTAATTAAGACACAATTTGCAAAATCTTCAGCTAATGTTAGCAGTAGCACTTTAGCTCTCTAGTTTTAGTAGTTCCCAGGTGCCTTGCAAGAACATGTGAAAGAGCCAGGAAACAACTCTTACAAAAATGAGGAGCCATTAAAGCACACCTATAGGTCTATAAAATGTTTTCACCTCTTGGATATTTTCGCATTTTATTGTTAAACAAAATTAAATCATAGTTGTTTTAATTTGTCGTGACCCTGATCAACTGAAAAAGACTCTTTAATGTGAAAATAGAGCTCTGTAATATATTTCAAATATAAAACACAAAATAAATGATTGCATAAGAATTTGCCCCCTTTAAGTCAGTATTTAGTAGTTACATCTTTGGTAGCCATGACAGCGCTGAGTCTGTTTGCACAGGTCTCTTTCTTTCTCTCTTTCTTTGCACATCTGAAGGCTGCCTTTTCCGTCTTCTTTGCACAGTTGTTCAAGCTCTGTCAGGTTTTTTTTTTTCAAATTCAGACAGAAATTCTCAATTGGATTAGATCTGCCTCTGCCTCTGCCTCTGCCTCTCCAGGACATTCAAATTCTTGCTTTTAAGTCATTCCTGTGGTATCTTTGCCTTTATACTTGGGGTTGTTGTCTTGCTGAAAAACTGTATTAGGTTTTTCTCCAGGATTTCTCCATATTGTGCCAGTATATTGTTTAATGCTGTGGTGTCCAGGGGAGGCAAGTTGAGGTCAAAAGACACATCTGTACAAAGTTATCAGGAAAGCTTGCTCCCCCACAGGGTGGACACACTAACAGCTGTTGTGGAAAATGGAACAGTGGGAAAATTTGATGTTATCATGAAAAATCGCCTCCATCTCCTCCAGGAGTAGCTCTCTTGGATCATTTCTTAGCCACTGGTTCATTCCTCCATTGTGTGCTAAGAAGCACATCTGGGGTTCTTTTCTGCCACCTGCTATCAAGCAATTCCACACTTCCTCCAAAAGCCCCAAACTAAATGCTTATATTCTTTAAATTCATTTTGCACTTTCTGCAGAATATTTATTTAAACTATTTACTTATTTGTTTACACTTCTATTGATTGATTGTATTATTTTTCTTGTGAGTCTGTATCTTTGTTTTTATGTTTCTACTGCTGTATGCATCTAAATTTTTCCTTGGGATTAATTTACTTTATCTAATTTAATCTAATCTGATCTATATTTTTCTACAGCCATTTAAACTGCACAAGCCTTCCAGTGCCTGCTGCAGAGAAGCTTTCCCACAGAATGATGCTTCCACCACTATGCTTCATCGTGGGGATGGTGTGATTTTGATAATGTGTGATGGTACATGGTGTTTACTCTGATGACCAAAAACCTCAATTTTGGTCTCATCAGACAATTGAACCTTCTTCCAGCTTGATTCAGAGTCCCCCAAGTTCCTTCTAGAAAGCTCTAGCTGAGATATAATGTTTTTTCTCTTTTCCACTCTTGTATAAAGCTACAACTAGTAAAGAACCTGGGCAGCAGTTGTATATAGGATGGAGCGAGATTATTTAAGGCTTTGTAAACTTTAAGCAGTATTTTCAAGTCAATTCTAAATGGCACAGGTAACCAGTGTAATGGCATCAAAACTGGAAAGATGTTCTCAGATTTTCTTAACTCAGTTAAGATTGTGGCAGCTGCATTCTGCACTAGTTATAACCGACTGATGTCTTTTTTTGGGTAGTCCGGAGAGGAGTTCATTACAGTAATCTAGTCGATTAAAAACAAAAGCATGAACTAATTATTCAGCATCTTACAAAGTTATAAGGGATGTAACTTTTGCTATATTTCTTAAGTGAAAAAGTTCTGTCCTAGTGATCTAATTAATATGTGATTTAAGATTTAGGTCAAAATCAATAATTATCCCTAAAGTCTTTTCCTCTGTCTCAACTTTTAAGCCTAATGGATCAAGTTTATTTCTAATATCCATTTTTCCCAATCACTAAGATTTCTGTTTTCTCCTAATATAGTTTAAGAAAAATACTACCCATTCACTCAGAAACACAAGTAAGACATTGGGTCAGTGAACCAAGAGAATCAGGGTCATTAGGCGCTATTGATAAATACAGCTGTGTGTTGTAGGTGTCTGGTCACACTTACAGGTAATCTAACCTAGACACCGTTAAAATATCCGACTACGCCACCCAGTTTTATTAAGGGACTGGGAACTCTTGAAATTTACCAATAATAGCAGAGAGGTTTCTTTAAATTGTGCGCTGCACACAATGAAAGACACAGCAGCAATTTCAGGAAAAGTAACAGTAACTTCTATTACACAAGACAATATAAAGTACATTTAAAAAATAAACAATCATTAAAATCTACCAATATCTGGAATGAAACCTCTTTTTTCAAAAGGAAAGAACACAGTTCATACTTTAAATGTCCGTTAAAAACATGAAGTGGAGGCTACAAACTTTTAGTGGTGCAGAGTCTAGTTTGTGCACTGTGTTACCTAAATAATCGTCCAACTGTCCATGGATGCACTCTGTTCACCGGATACTTGTTTCCCAACGTATTTTTTGTTGAATCGTTGAATCCCTGTTAATGTCTCTTCACCGTTCTTTTTTTCACACTCTGGGTGGCTTGTGTTGCTGCAACTTAGGTATGCCTTGCTTCTCGTTCGCCAGCTTCATTCAGTCCTTCCATGCAGCTTCCCTCTCTCACTGGACCGACAACCAATGTCTTCTTGTGGAACTGTCTCTTTCTCCCAGAAGGTGTGTTGCCATCCTTGTGCCTCACATCGTACTTACCACGTACCCTTGCCTGCCAGTGAGCCCCTGTGTGCAGTGTGAGTGGTCTTGACTGTGTTCTCAGTGGACTGTCCCCCCTGAAAAAAAACCCCTGCTATCTCCCGCCGAGAAGTTCAGTACCTGCCTAGATCAACATGACGATGGATTAAACAATGGCGCATACCAAATTTCCTGGGCTTAACAAATAATATAAACACAGGTTAACAAAAAGTATTGTTGCCAACTATCAATGAGTACACATATGCTGAATTGAAACCAATATTCCCAGACATGTAAATTTAAAAAGTCAGGTAAATACAAACATTTTCCGAGGAAGGGGTAGTTCTATTATCACAATTTTGTATTGTTTGTATGTTTAAGCAGTTCAAACTTCAAAGAGGGTGACTTGGCTTGCAAGGCAGCAGATGGAACACTAACAGAATTACTCAGGAAATTTGTCTTTCAGCTAATCACCCCAGTCCCAACAATGGGTGCCTATTGCCCCCGCATCTACTGGCCTTTAAATTTACTATTTACATGGAGTTTTTTTGCTTAAGAAAAAAAAAATCATTCGTTGTGCAAAAAATGTTCCCATCTGACATGTGTGTCATCATCATACCTGTGGTAGTTCATGTTATGCCTTGAGATAAACTGACCTAATGGAAGCATGTAGATCGAAAACAGCAGTGGACCCAGGATAGATCCTTATGAAACACCATATACAATGTCATGTGTCTTCGAAAGTACTGTATAATTACCGCAACTAACAAAGAATTTTCTACTTGTTAGGTAAGACTCAAACCAATTTAAGACACTGCCAGAGAGGCCCATACACTGACTAAGGCAATTAAGACAGTCTTGGAAGACCTTTTTACCTAATGATGAATTTACTATGTCAATCACACTATCAATTAGCACACTGGATACTTTTTTGAAAACACTTGTTGGTTTTGGGTCAAGGACACAGGTAGAGGGTCTCAGTTGAGAAGTTATTCTAAATAGATTGGATAAATCTATCCTGGTTAAAAGAATTTAATTTGCTTAAGATGAAATACCAGGGTCCAATGGGATCAGTATTGCAGGGATCTACTATATTATTTCTAATATCATTAACTTTGTGATTAAAAAATATAGCAAAAGCTTCACAAGTTTCACTGGAGTCATTCCATTGAGTGACCTGGGTTTAGCAAACACTCAATAGTACAGAATAAAGCTCTCGAATTAATGGCATTGTTTTGTTTTTTTTTAAATTTTAGAGAAATAGCACTGCTTTTCAAGACAAATTATGAAGTTGTATTCTGTTATTTTAGCATTCAGTATTTCAAAGTGGACAATCAATTTAGTTTTTCTCCATTTACGTTTCTCCTCTCCATCATGTTTTCTTTAAATCAAAGACTCTGGGTCTTCCAGGGTGTAACAGTGCTGGAGGATTTTTTAACTGTCTTTTTAGGAGCGACTATGTCAGCGGCAGCTCTCACTTTAACATTAAAATTTACCACCTTACCATTTACTGTACATATTTATCACTGTAACCACTACAAAAGGACTGGTTGTTTAGAATGTTTGCAGATGAATCAAAGAAGCATTTTTTAACAATATGCTTCTCATTAATTTTATCTATCAGTATTTCTGTATTAAATAGGAAGAGAAAATGGTCAGATAAACCGATATCCATGATCTGCCAAACATCAACTTTTAATCCTTTAGTAATCCCTAAATCTAAGCCACTTTGCAGTTATGTTCTTTTCACTTCCCAGGGTCTGTATACTTCTTATATGCACTGTAAGGAATTCTATCAAATCCCATCTTGATCTGAGGTTTCTTAGACTGAAAATATTTTGACTTCAATCATTTTTTTATCATTTATAATTCATTCCCTATAATTCTGGACCAAGCCTTGTAGCACTCTTTTGGACCTTTACTAGTGCAGTGATGTACTTTTTAGTATTACAAATGAAACCTGAAAAGTGCAATATAACTTTAGTGTAACCTCTCTTCAAGTTAACCTTATCAGAATATTCAACATTTTAACTGACATAGAGTACTTCCTAGTAGTGGAAGGTTAGGAGTGTATTAGAACTCTGTAGGATTTGATGTTTACAGCCGCAGCCCTCAGACATTTGTAGAGGGCTATACAGTATCTGCTAATTTATGTTGTGAGTAATTTTTCAATTTTATTTTGCCTGAATTATTATTACAATTTTTTTTTTAAATTGTTTCTAGACTTTGCACTTATCCCTTTGGGAACCAACATTTGCAGAGTACGGTATGCACTATTGGTTGCATTAATTAAACTGATTCTGTGTAATCAAAGCCTTTTTAAACTATGACAAATTGGGAGTATTAGATCTTAATTCCAATTCACTGCTGTTATTCTTAGTTGATGATTTTTTCTAAAGCAAGAATTAGGAATTTCAAATGCTTTATGTCTGTGAAAAGAGTTCAGTGTTGGTAACATATTTTTAAAATGAAAATAAAGATTTTCCTTTCATGACATCAATACACTTGAAGTATCACTCAAAATTAAACTATTGATGTGTAAATAAAATACAAATACAGTACAGCATAAGTCAGTATATACAAAAAACCTTCCATCAGCAAAGTTCAGTATCTACTTTGCCCTGTGTTACATGCCAATAATGAAATCATTACATAATTTTGTATGAGTGAAAGTATTTTCACTTTTCACACAAATTTACTAGCAAAAATAATACAAAAGTAACTTTATTTTTTTCAAATACTCAGGAGTTCACAGGGAATGAAATTACCAGATATTTGATAAATGTGTGTTAAGTAGTCATACAAAATGCAAAGTCTTTACTTACATTTTTAAAGTAATTCAATTTTAATATATTACATTGTTTCCAAAATATTTTGATCCTGTTTTGCATACTTTTTATTTGGTGTCAAATTCCATAAATATATATGTATGTAATTAAATCTAAATGGTGCAAGAAAGTAAAGATATCACTAAATAGGCTGCCTAATAACAGCTGAACCTTAAATATGTAAATAAAAAAATCAATACTGTTTTTTCTTTGTATATTACAACCTTTGACACATAGAATGTGGTACCATGTGTAAAATAAGATTCCCCTTTTTAATAACAATATCTGTATTTTAGTTGGAGCACTAAACACTTTCTAAACCACTTAATTAACTTGTAAAGATACCTACATTTCCATCAATATAATGTTTTTTTAAAATAGGTGAACTTACAAGTACGCTTCAAAAAAGTTTCCACATTTTCTTGCTTGCATGTTACTGTTAAGTATTAAAAAATTGAAGCATCCTAACATTTCATATATTAATGAAATGATCAATACTAGTGTTCTTTTTTTTAATGAAATTTATAGTTGTTTTTTTAACAGATTTTTTCAAAGGTTCTGATTCACACAAACCTATATGTTTACTAGCTGAGCTACCCGTCTACTACGACTTGATATCTAAGTATTCAACAAAGACCTCAGTGTTAATGTTTGCAATGCACCATGCAATTCATATGTCTCTCTTATATGCCATCTGGTATGAGATTCGTAAAAGTGCTGTTAATGTTTTTGACGTGCCATCTTTTGAAATGACAAGGACATAGCAACCGGATGGACAAAGAGACAGACACACAGACACTTACTCTTTTATTAATGTGGTTTGAACCATCAATGAAAGACATTGACTATTTAAATCTGTATTGTTGAACAAAAAATGTTGATCAAAATGTCTTTCATGATTTTTGATCAAAACATTGCCATACAACTCTAACCCACACAGAAAATCTGACACATTAGATGTTCACACTTTTAGTTTAAATATTTTTGCGTTATAAAACTCTTTTTAACATATACACTCTAAAGCAGTGTTTCCCAAACTCAGTCCTGGGGGCCCACTGTGGCTGCAGGTTTTTGTTCCAACCAGCTTCTGTTTTTAATTGGACTCCTGGGCTAATTAAGTGATGTGTTATTTCCCAAGTTCTGTGTTTTGAGAACAATATAGAAATTAGAAAACTAAGTTTGGAAAAAAAAAATATGTATATATTAAAATGTACCAAGCAGTTATATAGGAGTAATGTATTGTAGCGTCTTCCCAGACGTAATGACAATCCGAGACGGTCACTTGGTTAGTCCTTTCTTTAATAAATAAAAAACGGTTGCTGTTGGCCGCAACCACGCCGAACAGGCAGAACTTAAAAAAAACAATCCCACAGCGAGAGCGACATGACCGAACTTCTCTCCTGTCTCCACCCTCCTCGTTACAACCCAGCGCTCCCGCCCTCCGCCTCGGCTCCACCCCCCCATCCCTCCGGAACCTCCTTTACCTTCCACTCTATTACATGAAAAATAACAGGGACAACAGAATAAATAACTGAGGGATGCAAATCACAGAACACAAACTGCAAAACAGAACTCTACAATAAAGAACAGAACGCTACACTGCTCCCTCCCCACTAAGACCCTCGTCCCGAGGGTCCCACAAAAAGTCCCTGAGGTGCCCGGGGGTCTTCTCAGTCTCCGAGGCCTGCGGGGTGTGAACGCAGGTGGCTGTGCCTGTGGTCCCGCAGCAGGAAGGTGCAGCGCAGGGGGGGAAGTCAAAGGGTCAGCAGATGGAATAGCAGCTGGGAAGGGGGTGGTGGCCACCTGGTCCCTTTGAGAGGGCATGGGCCGCCTAGGGCTCTGTTGAGGCTGACCAGTGCCCCTGTAGGGTGCCAACCTGTCCCTGTGGAGGGCCACCCGCCTTCCCCTAGGAGGGAGCTGAACTCTATAAACCACCTCTCCCAGTCTTTCGTGCACTCTACAAGGGCCCACCCACTGGCAGTCCAACTTAGGACAGAGACCCTTCTTTTTTTTCGGGCTATAGACCCAGACCAGATCCCCGGCCTGGAAGTCATGACCTTTAGCCCGCATGTCATAACACCTCTTCTGTCTTATGCCTGCTTTTTGTAGCTGGTCACGGGCAAAGGCATGAGCTGAATCCATTCTGTGCTGGAGCTTGCTAGCATATTCCGGCCCTGGCGGAACAGCGGCACGTCAGGGGTCTCCCAAAGGTCATCTCCGGTGGTGTGCGCAGTTCTCGTCCCAACATGAGCAGGGCTGGTGTGCATAGGGTGGAGTCCTGTACCGCAGACCTGTAGGCCAATAAGACGAGGGGGAAGGTGAGTGTCCCAGTCCCGCTGGTGCTCTGCCGTGAGGATGGCTAACTGTTTCACCAGGGTTCGATTGAAGCGTTCAACCAAGCCGTCGCTCTGGGGGTGCAATGGTGTGGTCCGGGTCTTCCGCATGCCCAGGCGTACGCACATGGCTGAAAACACAGCCGACTCAAAGTTCCTTCCCTGGTCACTGTGGATGGTCTCTGCGGCTCCAAACCTTGCAAACATGCCCTCCACCAGGGCATCAGCCACGGTCTCTGCCTCCTGGTCTGGAATGGCATACGCCTCTGGCCACTTGGTAAAGTAGTCCATTGCAACAAGGATATAACGGTTCCCCTTATCTGTACAGGGGAACGGGCCCACTATGTCCACCGCGACTCTCTCCATCGGGCTCCCACTGCCATCTGCTGAAGTTCGGCACGGGACTGATGAGGGGGACCCTTGTGCGCTGTGCAGAGGTCACAGCGATGGCAGAAGTCTTCCACGTCCCTCCTGACCTGACCCCAGTAAAACCCTTGCCTGATGCGACGGAGAGTCTTTGCCACCCCAAAGTGACCAGTTCCTGTGGCACCATGGCATGCCTGGAGGATATAGTCCCTCAGGGACCGGGGAACCACCACCTGCCACCTCTCCTCTCCAGTGGCCGGCTCCTTCCAGGCCCTCTGCAGTACCCTTTCTCTACCCTAAGGGCATCAAATTTCTCAAATAGTCCTTTGGAGGCAGGAGAACACCCTGCCACCTCCTCCCACTGTGGTTTGCGGCCTGCCTCCACCCAGCGTAGCACCGGCTGTAGATCAGCGTCTAGCCCTTGTTGAGCTCTCCACTCTGTTTGGTCCAACATTTGAGTCAATCTGCAAACCGGTCCACCCCCCTCACATGTAGCATCTTGCTCCTCCTCCCCCTTGATCTCGGCCTCCCTGGCCTCTCTCTTCTCACAGTACTTGCAGCCCGCATGCACACAAGGCGTCGGGACATGGCGTCAGCATTAGTGTGCCGGGTTCCGCCCTGTGCTCCACTGTGAAGGAATACGATGCCAGCTCCTCAAGCCAGCGGGCTATCTGGCCCTCTGGTTCTTTAAAGGACATCAGCCACTGTAGGGCAGAGTGGTGGAACGGACGGTGAAAGGGAGGCCGCACAGGTAGTACCTGAAATGTCCTATGGCCTTAACAACTGCAAGGAGCTCCCTGCGGTCACGCAATAGCGCCGCTCAGCTTTGTTGAAAGTCCTGCTAAAATAGGCCACTACTTTTCCCCTTCCTCCCTACTTGGCTCAGCACCGCCCATCCCAACACCACTGGCATCCGTGTCAGGATGAACGGCCGACTGGGGTCGGGGGTGAGGATCGGAGCGTTGTCAGTGCCATCTTCAAGGAGCTGAAGGCCTGCTCGCACTCTGGTGTCCACACAAAGTCACAGCCCTTTCCTGCAGGCGGAACAGGGGTGCAGCTATACAGGAGAACCCCTGGACGAACCGCCTGTAATAGGAGGCCAGCCCAAGGAAGCTCTTCAAGTCCTTGATGCTGGTAGGCGTCGACCAGTCCCTTACCGATGGACCTTGTCCTCCAAAGTGCTGATTCCCTCACCCCGATCCTGTGTCCCAAAATTCCAGTTCCTTCCTCATGAAGCAGCACTTTTCTGGGTGCAGCTTCAGTCCTGCTGCTGCTATCCTCTGTAGGACTCTCCTCAGCGAACCCAGTGCCGCCTCGAAGGAGCCCCCATGCACAAGAATATCGTCCAAATAAACCAAGCATTCTTGGCGGGGAATGGCATCCAGGACCCTTTCCATTAGCCGCTCAAATGTGGCTGGGGCGTTACAAAGGCCAAAGCTGAGGACCTTGAACTGCCACAACCCCCGCCCAGTGCAGAAAGCGGTCTTGGACGGGCCTCTGGGCTGAGTGGGACCTGCCAATAACCGCTGCGTAGGTCTAATGAGGAGAACCATGATGACCCGACACCAGATCCAAGGACTCATCTATGCGGGGTAGCGGGTACGAGTCTTTTTTAGTCACACTGTTCAGAGGCCTGTAGTCTACGCAGAACCTCATTTTCTGACTCTTCTTTTTGTGGACCATCACAACCCCCGAAGCCCACGGGCTATTGGACGGCTCAATGATCCCTGCGTTGAGCATTTCCTCAATCGCCGTGTCAGCGGCCTCCTGATGTGCCAGGGGGAGGCGGCGGGGGCGTGTCTTGATCGGCGCGTCCCCTGTGTCGATCTCATGGTGGACCAGGTGTGTCAGGCCGGTCTCTTCTGAGAGTGCGAAGATGTCCTTGAATTCCCACAACACCTGCCACAGCTGCTCTTGTTGCTCGGGTTGCAGGCCATCACAGCTGCGCCTCCAGATCTCTTTCACCGCCGTCAACCTGTCAGCCTCCCCGACACGGCTGTTGGACCAAGGACTGTGGCTGTACATCTCCCCTGGTGTGGATGACAGGGTGCACGGGACAGGCGGGTCCACCTGCAGGGGTAAGTCCTCCATCTGATGGGTCCCGCTGCTTTCGATGCGCTGGAGGTGAGCTTTGGGACTGCGCAGGTCGGACCATCTGCACCATGGGACCCCGGGAACTGTAGTGTGTTTTTCCCCAAGTCCAGTACACACCGAGCTGCCCTTAGAAAGTCTAGGCCTAATATGCACTCATCCTGTACAGCTGCAACCCACACCTTAAAGTCCACTACTAGGCCACCTACCCGGATGTTCACCAGCCCCCGCCCCAGCATGGGAGTTAACTCCCCCGTCACAGTTCGAAGCTTGACGGATGTGGCTTCCAACTGCGTCCCTGCTGGAACCATGTCGGGTCTGAGGAGCGTGGCAGTGGAGCCCGTATCTATTAGAGCTACACAGAGCGCCCCCTTCAGGGTGATAGGGACATGGCAGAAGTCCCCAACATGAGTCCAGCCAACGACCCTGATCCATTCCGCGCCGTCGTCTGCTTCTGGGGAAAGCTGAGCCATACTTTCCCGGCTTTGCAAGTGGGCTCTACCCCCCGACGGACCCACGGAGTGGGACGGATGAGTAGGGGTCTGCGCCGTCCCTTCTACGCAGACCCTGGGCGTTTCCCTGTCGGTCAGCACGCTTTGGGCACGTGCGCTGATGTGGCCGCCCTGGCCGCACACCCAGCAGACAAGATCTCCGGCGAGGTCGGCCGCTCTGCGGGGGCTGGAGTGACACAGCTCGAATCATCTCTGTCAGCTCGCTGACCCACGCCGCCTCTCTGGTCCTTGAATTTCGCTACCCACGGCCCTTGCAACAGGGCTACAGGTGAAGGCATCAGTCTCAACCGTAGCTCCCACCAGCTCCCTCTCCAGCGCTATCTCTAAAGCGTTCTGCAGCGTCGGGTGGGCCAGCTGCGTCTGTACCGCAGATCCCTCGGGGACAGAGGCCGGATGAATTGGTCCCTTGCAAGCTCGCTCTGCACCACGGCTGGCATGTGCGAGTAAGCCCTCCTCGTCAGTGTTTCAATCTCTGCAGCTAAACGCGGAGCGCTCCCTGTCAGTCTCTGTCTATTAGCTAGTTCAGAGCGCAGGACAGCGGGCTGATTAAATTGTCCAAACCGCCGCTGCAAGGCCCCAACTAAGGCCTCATAGTCACCCCGTTCTTCTGGGCTAAGTAACAGCAGACAGCGCGAGGCATCATCCGTGAGGCACAGAGCCAGCTGAAGTGCTTTGATGTCTTGGACCATCCCGCAGCCTTCGCCAGCAGTTCAAATTGGGCATAAAAGGCCTCCCAGTCAGTCTTACCAGAATATTTCGGCGTTTTCATCTGCGGCTGGACACATAGGGGGCCGCCATTTCTGTTTCCGTTCGGCTTCCCTCCTTCCTGGTGAGTATTTGCGCGCCAGCGCCGTCCCCCGCCAACCCCGCGCTGAATCCGGCGTCAGCAGCTAGCTTCCTGGCCGTCTGCCTCAGGCGAGCTCGTGCTCCGTATCCCAGAGAGCGTCTATCCTACGTCCCGGATAATCAGCGTTATCACCGTACTCCACCTCCTCCTTGACTTTTGGTCGAGCGCCTGCGTTGTCCCGCTGTGCGGCCATGCTGCTCACGGTGATAGCAGGGTTAGCTGGAAGCTGCTAGATAGCTCACCCGAAAGCCGAGCACAATCCGCCGGTGTTTACTTCTGACACCAGTGTAGCGTCTTCCCAGACGTAATGACGATCCGAGACGGTCACTTGGTTAGTCCTTTCTTTAATAAATAAAAAACGGTTGCTGTTGGCCGCAACCACGCCGAACAGGCAGAACTTAAAAACAATCTCACAGCGAGAGCGACATGACCGAACTTCTCTCCTGTCTCCACCCTCCTCGTTACAACCCAGCGCTCCCGCCCTCCGCCTCGGCTCCACCCCCCCATCCCTCCGGAACCTCCTTTACCTTCCACTCTATTACATGAGAAATAACAGGGACAACAGAATAAATAACTGAGGGATGCAAATCACAGAACACAAACTGCAAAACAGAACTCTACAATAAAGAACAGAACGCTACAGTATATTTTTCTTTTTAACAATATTTTCATCTTGATTTTCATTCTGCTTTTCTAGGTGTTTTAATTGTTTCATTCATCCATTATTTACTAATTAGTGGGTCTGATGCTAAAGTACTTGCAGCCTTTGATTATTCAGTGTTGTTTGCCTGGGTGTCTGCTCTGCTCATTTCTAATTGTCATTAATAAGATACAACGAAGGGGGAAAACTGCACAGAGAAAGGGCAAAATATAATGAAATCAACAAAAGAGAGTTAAGCATTTAAATCTATAGCAAAAGCAGAAATATTTCTAAATGTCTTATAAATGTAAAAATCATGCTACTGTGCTTTTATGAATGTAGAATAAAAGAAAAATAATACCAGCTAATTAAATGAGATTAGTGCTATCAGGTGTTGTCACTGATTAGGAATCGGGTTGGAACAAAAACCTGCAACCACAGGAGGGCCACAGGACCGAGGTTGAGAAACACTGCTCTAAAGGAATGCTATTTTGATAAATACGAGAGACGTTCAACAAGTTTCCACACTTTTTTTTAGCTATTCATTAAGAATTTCAAAAACAAATCACATGACTTTTCTTCAAAGTCACCTTCGTTTGTGACACAATTTTCCCAGCGTTGTACCAGCTTCTTAATGCCCAATTACTACTCTTCCTGCCTTCACCGTTTCCAACAAAAATATAAAAGTGCGAAAACTTTTTGAACTTCCCTTGTACATGGCTCTTTTTTACACCAGAAAGCTAAGTGAGGTGTGACACAAACAAACAGTGTAATTAAATTATAACAAATTAAAATTTTTTGCATTGCTACTCTTTGATGTAATGCAGAATCTGAAAATCAAAAGAATAAATTATTTTTTGCAATTTTAAAATATTTTTTATTTAAATTTAATTACATTTGCATCACTGTTTGTGAATTTTCTCTTTATCAGAATATAAACTTTATGCCTGCATGTCTTCCTACCCAGCAGCGGAGATGGATCCAACTGCAGCTACTGCTTCTAACATTGACTCCTTCAAGAAGGGCATACACCACTTGAGTACACTCTTGCAAAATATATCTTTTTAACAGCATAAAGTGTTCACAGTGGTATTATGAGTTTTTTGCAGGATCACTGCCACTTGAATAAGGACCAGAAGCAAAGCAAAACTGTAAAGAATTTCAGAACACAGAACATAAAGAAATTAATGGGACATTTTCTTCTAAGATTATGACTAGTAATGAAAGCTGACTATGGACCAGAAACAAAAATTGCTTCAAAGCAAGTTCCGTGTCATGATAAAGCAATAATTTTATTTGGTGTCTAGTCTGTAGTATTAAACATATCTTTTTGTTGCCATGTAAAACTTGATTTGTCATTGTCTCTTGTCTTTTGTTGCTTGGTTGAGGCATGAACGTGGCTGGAATCTCACGGAGAATCACTAAACATGCACAATGGTGCTAATGAATGCACAATGGTGCTATTGAAAAGAAGTGTGCCCAGACCGCCATATCACACCATATAATGATTCACAACAATGCTAAAAAACACCTCAGATTTTTTCTAAAACCATGTAGTGAGATATGAGTCCTGCATCCTATATGGAGACTTTAAAAATTAAGTTAATTTAAAAATACAACAATTATTTCTTTAGCACATTTTCATCCAAAGACTAGAACCCAAAGTGCTTAACAAGATATCAAAGAATTAGTTGCAAGCAAAAAAAAAAAATTACATAAAAAATCTATACTAATAAAAGGCAAAGCCCTCACTGACTCACTCACTGACTGACTCACTCACTCACTCACTGACTCATCACTAATTCTCCAACTTCCCGTGTAGGTAGAAGGCTGAAATTTGGCAGGCTTATTCCTTACAGCTTCCTTGCAAAAGTTGGGCAGGTTTCATTTCGAAATTCTATGCGTTATGGTCATAACTGGAAGCTATTTTTCTCCATTTACTGTAATGGAGTTGAGCTCGAAAGCCGTGGGGAGCGGAGTTTCGTGTAACATCATCACGCCTCATAATCACGCAGTACGTAGAAAACCAGGAAGAGTGCCAAAAAGCGCTGAAGAAAACATGCATTATATAATTGAGAAGGCAGCGAAATAATAAGAAGCGAGCGAGTGACATATACAACCATATTCATGAGTGCTGCTACTTCGGAAACTAAGCATGGTGTAAACCTAAAGTTTAAATTCAGTTCATAGACAGGCTGCCGCTGGCGTTTGTAATTTAGTGCCTGCCCATATAAGGCCGTCCGTCAGTGGCAATCCAATAGAAACACTGCTGCTAAATATTCACGGGTGAAGGACTGTGCTTATGCAGAGGAAGATGAGATGGTCAGGGTGATGTTTGGCACAAACTCATTGAAACTGCGAGAGAAAGTTTTAAGTGCCAGGTCTTAGCTAACATTAAATACAGCCATGGACATAGCACGACATGGCACCAGCACAGCTGGGAAACTTCGATGCATGTACACCGAGTGGCTCACGTGAACTGACGCAGTGCGCAGACAAAAAGCAACAGTTCCAAAGAGTGCTGAACAAAAACCGAATTACACAATTGAGAAGGCAGCAAAAAAATATGATGCGTCTGATACATACAAGCATATTCATAAGTGCAGCTACTGTGGAAACAAAGCACACGGTGGAAAAAGTCAATGTCCCGCTAAAAGAAGACAGTGTAAAAAAAAACCCATGCATGCAGTGTGTCAGGTCTCAGATAAAGAAGAAGACGAGCTGTTTATTGATGCAGTAAGAAATGAATCGATGAATGAAACCTATTATCTTTACAACGATTGACAAACACGGAATGTAACTTGAACACAACACATCCTACAAATACGACCCTGATTGAAAGAAATAATGATAATCAAATCCTTGATGACAGCAACACTCAATAACACTCACAAAACAATTACTGTATATTGACAATCATGTTACATTATTTTTAAAATGTTCCCTTTTCTTTTTCATAACTTCTTTAACACACTACTTCTCCGCTGCGAAGCGCGGATATACACTCACCTAAAGGATTATTAGGAACACCATACTAATACGGTGTTTGACCCCCTCTCGCCTTCAGAACTGCCTTAATTCTACGTGGCATTGATTCAACAAGGTGCTGAAAGCATTCTTTAGAAATGTTGGCCCATATTGATAGGATAGCATCTTGCAGTTGATGGAGATTTGTGAGATGCACATCCAGGGCACGAAGCTCCCGTTCCACCACATCCCAAAGATGCTCTATTGGGTTGAGATCTGGTGACTGTGGGGGCCATTTTAGTACAGTGAACTCATTGTCATGTTCAAGAAACCAATTTGAAATGATTCAAGCTTTGTGACATGGTGCATTATCCTGCTGGAAGTAGCCATCAGAGGATGGGTACATGGTGGTCATGAAGGTATGGACATGGTCAGAAACAATGCTTAGGTAGCCCGTGGCATTTAAATGATGCCAAATTGGCACTAAGGGGCCTAAAGTGTGCCAAGTAAACATCCCCCACACCATTACACCACCACCACCAGCCTGCACAGTGGTAACAAGGCATGATGGATCCATGTTCTCATTCTGTTTATGCCAAATTCTGACTCTACCATTTGAATGTCTCAACAGAAATTGAGACTCATCAGACCAGGCAACATTTTTCCAGTCTTCAACTGTCCAGTTTTGGTGAGCTTGTGCAAATTGTAGCCTCTTTTTCCTATTTGTAGTGGAGATGAGTGGTACCCGGTGGGGTCTTCTGCTGTTGTAGCCCATCCGCCTCAAGGTTGTGCGTGTTGTGCCTTCATAAATGCTTTGCTGCATACCTCGGTTGTAACGCGTGGTAATTTCAGTCAAATTTGCTCTTCTATCAGCTTGAATCAGTCGGCCCATTCTCCTCTGACCTCTAGCATCAACAAGGCATTTTCGCCCACAGGACTGCCGCATACTGGATGTTTTTCCCTTTTCAAACCATTCTTGTAAACCCTAGAAATGGTTGTGCATGAAAATCCCAGTAACTGAGCAGATTGTGAAATACTCAGAACGGCCCGTCTGGCACCAACAACCATGCCACGCTCAAAATTGCTTAAATCACCTTTCTTTCCCATTCTGACATTCAGTTTGGAGTTCAGGAGATTGTCTTGACTAGGACCACACCCCTAAATGCGTTGAAGCAACTGCCATGTGATTGGTTGATTAGATAATTCCATTAAAGAGAAACTGAACAGGTGTTCCTAACAATCCTTTAGGTGAGTGTATATATATATGTATATATATATACCTCGATCTACATACTCTCAAATAGACAAGCCACACGCCGTGGTGCAATTGTAGAGGCTTTGCCTCTAGCGCTGACATCTGAGGTTCAATTCCCGAGAGGGGATGCACTGAATATGTACGCGCGCTTCCCGATTCATTTTACCCTTGCATCCCCTTGGTTTGAGACGTATGAAAAAATATGCGGTTAATGCAGAATCATGTTACGTTATTTTTAAAATGTTTCCTTTTCTTAGCACAAGCACAGCTGAGAAGCTTCGATGCATGTACTCCATAACACGTTAAAAAAAATAACGCATCTAATCACACTTTCAATTCCAAGCAAAGGGGAACTTTTGTCAATGCATGATTTCCTGGTACATCGATTAGATTGATGCACACGTCAGAGCTACAAAAATGTTAGAGTCGGAATAAAGCGCGTTCCTACGACTGATCGGAGGAAAATTTCATTTCAAAAGACTACCCGACGGAAGCCTTGATAAAAGCGTGGTTTTGTGCACACTGAAAAGCAAGCAAAATTAGATGCATTACAGAAAGCGGACTTTGTGGCTCTTACTGGGTACTTCCGTGACCGTTAGCAATTCTAATTACACCTAATTACAAAATGTTAAATGATCACACTGTTTTAGCCTAATGTACAAAATAATTTTGGCTAAGGTTACTCAGAGTTTAAAGATTAAGCTGGTCAAATTACCTTTTATGTTTCTGACTTATTTTTTTAAGAAGAAAAACTACACTTTATGTTGAAACTTTGGTTATTATTATTTAAAGACAATACCATTCTGAAAATGTACTTAAAGTAATTAAAATACCACTTTATTTTTAACTCTGCCCAATTTTAGCCAGGGATGATATTTTTGTTTCTGTTTTGAATTGAAATGCAGTTTAAAAGCATTTTTTTTTCAGAAATTAAAAGAGCTTGAGTTTACAATATTCATGTCCATGTCTATTATATGATTCTGTCGCCCACTAAAACCCTTTTAAATTAAAAAAATATTTGCGATTTGGGGCAAATTTTCATGTGTGATTACATACGATTAATCAAGATTAATTATTACACAGCCTCTAATTAATTAGATTAATTTTTTTAATCGAGTCCCACCCCTAATATATATATGTAGATATATATACAGTATGTGGATTTGTATATATATGTGTATATTCAGTATATATGTAGATATGTATATGTATATATATATGTGTGTGTATATATATATATATCTGTGTATATATGTATATATATATATATATATATGTCTATTTTTGTATATGCGTATATGTACATATGTATATATATGTATATATATATATACTGTATATTGTCAGGGATGCCAGGGGCAACGACCCGGCCGGGACGCCGTGAGGGACCGGAAGAGGGTCAGAGCCCACCCTGGATCACGTGGGGCCGCCTTCCTGGTTGCTCTGGGGGCCACAGGTACAGGGCATGGAAGCTCCACCCTGTAGGTGCCCGTGGTCACCGCCAGGAGGCGCCCCAATGCCTTGGGGACCTGTTACCCCAGCACTTCCGCCACACCAGGAAGTGCTGGGGGGAAGATTTAGGATGGCACCCGGAGAGCTTCATTACTTCTTTAACACACTACTTCTCCACTGCGAAGCGTGGGTATTTTGCTATATATTGTGGAGGACTGCCGGCTTCGTGCTCCGGCCCTCACCCCCAGGCCGCCAGGAGGAGCTCTCCCGACAGCAGGATCGTGCCCTGAGTTCCAGCAGGGCCTTATGGACTATGTAGTGTTTTTACACAGCCCTGCTGGATACCTTGGGGGCCACCAGGAGTCGCTGTGGGGGGCTTATGGGCTCTTTTGTGCCTTATGACCTGGGAGTACGGCACGGTCATGTGACGGAAATGAACGACGTGCTCCCAGGGTAAAGAACAGGACTGTTTGCCCTGACCCGGAAGGGAAAAGGAACTGTGGTCTCATTGGACAGGAACACCTCTGGATCAGGGGCTATAAAAAGACGATGCCTCAGTCCAGACACTGAGCTGTGCTGGGAGGGAGAGGAGCAAAGTGTCTGGGAGTGGACGAGAGAGTTTATTGTGTTTATTATAGTTAGTAGTGTTTTGTATGAGTAGTGTGGAAGGTGCTTGGTGCACTGTGGAAAAAAATAAAAAGTCTTGGACTTTTACCTGGTGTCTGGCGTTGTACCTGAGGGTTCAAGGGAGCACTAGCACCCCCTACTGCCACAATATATATATATATATATATATATATATATATAGATATACATATCTACATATAGATATAGATATATATAGATATGTATATATATATAGATATGACAACAACACTCATATCAATGACAAAACAATTACATTAACAATCATGTTACATTATTTTTAAAATTTTTCCTTTTCTTTTTCATAACTTCTTTAAAACACTACTTCTCCGCTGCGAAGCGCGGGTATTCTGCTAGTAATGAATAAATAACATATTGTACACAAAATAAGTAATTCACATTTACATGTGATAGATATAAAATTAAAAGACAAGTAGATTCCTTACATAGAGAGTCAGTTTCTAAGTCTCTAAAGAATGTTCAATGATTGGGATTATGAGGGATGACAGAAAAATAAAAAAATCTGCAAGGGTTCCAAAGCCTAAAGACCACCCAGTCCCCATTGGTCACTCTCAGGTCAGGTCAGGTTGGGTAGCATGCATTGGTACAGTGCATTGCTACACCCACGATGGAACAGCTCAATATCCTGGTTAGCAAACCCCCAGGCAGACACGAGGTCCAGTCCCACTAACCAGACTTGACCATCTATTTATCACAGTCAGGTGTTACATAGGTGTCCCCCTGGCCTGGTCCAGCCCCTTGGGTCCTCAACAATGAGGATCCTGCAAATCGGATCACCCTCGGAGAATCATGGCATATGGCCATAGTGCCGTAACTGACAATCCCTCACAATGCAGGTAATATGCCTCATTCAGGACACTATGAGCTACCGTTCATATGACACAAATTCAAACCAGTGTTAGCAAAGGATTATCCGAAAAGACACAGTACAGAAGGACTCCAGTCTTTGTCTCAGGTCACTGGATAGCATCCATGCCTCATAACCATTATAGCAAAACATGAAGCACCAGGACTCTAAAGACTTGGACCTTCATCCTTTTACAGAGATATCAGGAGTGCCACACACCCCTTTCCAGCAACCTCATGATCCCCCGTGCTCTCCCAATCTGTCCACTGACTTTAAAGGAAGAGTCACCAGAGAAATGGATGTCACTGCCTTGGTAAGTAAACCTCTCCTCAAGGTTGACACTCTCTCTGCAGAAAGACACACTGCTGATGGATGTACCCATACAGGTCATTAAAGGCCAGGATCTTGGTTTTTATCCAGGACACTTGCAAGCCCAGACATTTAGACTACTCGCTTAGTCTCTCGAGAACCCCGATCCATTGACTTTGTGAACATTACGGCATCCTTGGCAAATTTTAATATCAGTGAACATCTCTTCACCAACAGATGCTCCACAGCCGCTGGACCCCACAACCCTGCCCAGCACCCAGTCCATGCAAGCATTGAACAGAGAAAGAGCAACAACACACCCCTGATTAAATCCAGAATCAACTGTGGAGGTTCTGCCTCCACTCTACACCAAACTCACAGTACCAGTGTACAGGCCAGCAATGATATTCAGCAACTTTGACGGGATCCCGAAAAAGTCTCAAGATGTCCCACAGGGCAGCTAGATCAACTGAGTCAAAGAGATAAAGGCTGTAAAGAAATTCTGCCGATATTTGCATTTGCTCTCCATGAGAACCCTCGGTGCCAGGATTTGGTAGTCTTCTTAGGCGTAAAACAAAACTGTTCCGGTCGCTGGTAAGTGAGCAAGTGATCACAGACCTTATTGAGGATGACCCTAGCAAGGACCTTACCTGGCACCGATAGCAGTGTTATCCACCCTATACCCAGGCAATCACCCTTCCCTTTCCAGATAAGTCTCATTTTCCAGTCAGTTGGGATGACACTTGTCTCCCAAATGGAAGCAAATATTCCTTTCAATGCCAGGAGGAGAGCCTTACCACCAATCTGGAGAAGTTCACCCTAGATACTACATATCCCTGCAGCCTTCCCTACTCTCAGCTGGTTCACCACCTGTACAATATCAGTGAGATTGGGTAGTTCACAGCTATTTGGAGGATCAGCCTTAAGAGTCGTGGACCCAAAGATATCCAACATCCTAGCCAGAGGATCAGCTTTATACAGCTACTCAAAGTAGCCAGCCCAGAGGGTCACAACTGCAGTGTCATCTGTAAGGAACATTCCAACAGCCACCCTGACTGTGACTGTCTGAGGATCAGATTCAGATGTGCGTAATGCTTCGATTCCTCTGTAAGCAGGTCGTGGATCACTAGACCATAGATAGTGTTTCACTTGCTCAGAAATTCCTCTAACAAACACCTCCTTATCTGCCCTCAGAGCCCTCGCAGCCATCCTTCTCAATTCCAGGTACAGACCAGAGTTACTATCAAACCGTGCACTGCGACTCCTCTCGATAGATATCCAGGGTGCTCTGCGAAATGAAACACCTCCTTCTGGGAACACTGGTAACACCGACACAACCTTCACCAACCTTCAGGGTCTTGTCACAGAAGGTCTCCCACATCACATTAGGATCAGCAGTTACACCAAAGTCTGTAAGTTCCTCAAACAAACTGCATTTAAATGCATTAGAAACAGCCTGATCTTGGACAGTAGCCAAGTCCAGAATTATTTTCCTAGTAGCTGGTAGCCTACTGGACCTAATTTTATTCTCAACTTCGTTTGGTGGTTGATGGATGCCTGTGAGGTGAAACTGTGCTGATCATGGGGACTGAGGACTGGTCATTCTACATAACATAAATGAATTTTAGTAGTTATTTTTTATTTTCATTTTAAAGGATTCAATACAGTGGGCCCCTTGGGAAGTTGGGTATCCGCTTTTATTCAAACAACACAGGCAACTGCACAATACTATGACCTGGTGGCGATGGTGCAAAACACCACCTTAAATGAAAAGAACTAAAATGTAGCTACTGTGGGGTACAGCCCGGACACAAACAGGCAGACATGTTGTTTCACCACACACGTTTATTTACAACTATTATATACAGAGTAAAGTGCACGAACCCAGTGCCACAGCACCAATCACCCCTTCAAGTCCTGGCCGCACAACAATGCCTTGCTCAGTCCTCAGACCGCCTCCACTACTCTCCTCCGAGCTCCGTCCACTTCCACCCGACTCTTGCCCTCGACTTGAGGGAGGCGGCCCCTTTTATGTACGCCCGGATGGGCTCCAGGTGCTTCCTAAGGAGCTTCCGCCGACACACCCCCGTGTGGCGGAAGCACCAGCTGTGTAGCCGAAAGTCCTCTGGGTGTTCTTGCTCCTCTTACCCCCAGCACTTCCTGGAGTGGCGGAAGTGCTGAGGTCCAGGGCTCCCAAGGCATTGGGGCGCCCCCTGTCAGACACCACGGGCCCCTACAGGGTTGGGCTTCCAAGCCCTCAACCCGTGGCCCCCAACACAACCAGAGCGTTCACCCCCTCGTGGTCTGGAGGAGGCGCAAGCTCTCCTCCGGTCCTCCTGGGCGTCCCAGCTCGGTACCACCCCCAGCCGTCCGCCATACTACAAATAAATCATACTTAAAAAGTGGGTGTTTAGGAGTTTATAAAATGAGCCTGGCATATCTCTTTTGATAAAGTATTTCAGATTTTTGTTGCATAACTGCAAAAGATTGCTTAAACACTGCCTTACTGCTGGACACTGCTTTTAGAGGTTTTAAGACTATAACTTGGAATGAGAGGTGGGGGACTCCAAAATATAGGAAGGAACAAGATCATTTAAGGCTTTATATACCACTAGCAAAATACCCGCGCTTCACAGCGGAGAAGTAGTGTGTTAAAGAAGTTATGAAAAAGAAAAGGAAACATTTTAAAAATAACATTACCTGATTGTCAATGTAATTGTTTTGTCACTGTTATGAGTGTTGCTGTCATCAAGGATTTGATTATCATTATTTCTTTCAATCAGGTTTGTATTTGGAGGACGTGTTGTTTTGAAGTTACATTCTGTGTTTGTCAACTGTTGTAAAGATAACAGGTTTCATTCAAGTGTTCACTATGCAAATCGCAACTCGTGAATGTAAGATGTTTAACAGGCATTCCCAGTATTAACTTGTGCTAAACGTACCATGGTGTGACGTAAGGGGAGCTGACTGTAAAAAGGCAAGGAGGCGCGTATTTTGAATGAAAAGGGACAAAACAGCGAAGGAGCAGAAAAGTGAGAAAGAAAACTGTTTAAATAAAGAGCTAGGAAGGTGAATGGAAAGAAGCAGCCAGCGGTAAAGCAAGGAAGACTTCGTAATAAGGACGGTTCGGTGCACGTAGAAGGTGTAACAATAAGATTGTTAAGCCTTATGATAATGTTCCTGTACGAAGGATTTAGAGAGACCTCTCTACAGTTTCGTTTATTTTTAGGTTGTAATGTTCATCAAATTTACGTATCATCTGGTCCAGTGGCGAACCGCGTATTTCATACCTAGGCCTTCAGTAGTGCTGCGTCTGAATCAACCCGCCCATCAAAAACTAATTTATGGTTATAAAAACCATCTTAATATTCAAAAATACAGTATAAAGAGCAGCTGCATACAGGAGATAACTCCTGTAGCCACAATAAATGCCTTTATTTAATAGACAAACCAGAGGTGAACAAGTTCCTTTCTACTGTAGCTACAGCTGCGACACACATAAACAACTTCAATAATAACTCATAAACTTGCATATTATTTAGGAAAATCGCAACATTTTACTCACCAAAAATTCGGATTATTTGTAAATAAAATCCATCCTCCTCTCTTTTCTCAAAAACAGTTCAATTACTCTGTCGTACAGATTATCCGGGCGGTTCAGTTCCATCAAAAAGTCCCTTTCTGTCGCCATCGAAGCTAATGCTGAAAGTCGAACCTGCCCTGTCGTATTTCTGGCATAAGTTTGAATTCGCTTTAGGGCTGAAAATGTCCACTCGACAGAAGCAGTGTACACGGGAATGGTCACCGCCAAATATACCAATGTGTACAGCTGCCCCATGCTCTCATTCAGATTTTTCTGATGAAGGAAGTCAAGAAGATCAGTGGGAGATTTTCCTGCAATATCATCCATGGCATACATTACAGTCAGTTCTGTTTTTAGCCGAGACATATCAAAAACTGCTCCGTGGCTCTTGTGTTAAACTGGAGAAGGCTGCATCCAGGAAATTTTTCTTGTATTCCCAAAACTTCTGGGGGTCGAGGAGCATGACAAACATCAGTTTTTCGTGGTCTTGAAATCTGGTCTGTGTCTGGCAAATAATATTGTCCAGAATCCTGCTATGGAGTTGGCGGTAGTGCGCGTGAGGATCTTGCGCTCGGAGTGCCTGCGGTGCATTCAGTGGCCTCGTAGAGTTCCTCATAATAGCTTCTATCCAATCAATGGGTCTGAATACGGTTACGTTGCCGTACGCCTGCTAGAGGGCACTACTGACACCAACTCAAAATCTGATTGGTTGAAGCAACAGTTTGATTGACATTTATTCTGTGTTAGAGGGCCTGCAGAATGGATTGTGAAGGTCTCTCTGCCTGGCAACAAATGATGGCTGAAATGTGATTGGTTAAATGCTTTAATATGAAAATACATGTCTGGAAGCAGCACAGCCATCGGAAAAGCTATGAGAGGAAGCGGACAGACTATTTAGAATTATTTAATAAGTATTCATGGACAAAATATAATTAACATCAGTTTGTGATTCAGATATTTTTTTAGGCAAGCAGAGAAGGCCTTGCAGGCCCTGACGGCCCAACACTCAAGCTCATGGTTAACTCATCAGGTCTTACATCATCGGTCAGCACCTGGCACAATTCTCTGCTGCTCTCTCCAATAAGATAACGGAATAATCTGACCTTAGTGTTTTCCTCTGCCTCCGGCATTGCAAGTTTTGTGCATAATGTGAACTCGTCCTTGCATGTTCTCCATGACTTCGCCAGGTCTTTAACATCGAGGCTTTATACTCTGCGTCTTCTCATTAAACTTGTATCTCGCGAATATCTTGTGCGATCTTGCAATGTCCACGGTTTTATTTAATTTTAGCTCAGACCCGGCACTTAAAAGTTTCTCTTGCACTTTCACTGAGGGAGGGTTTCCGCAGTAGCTGCACTTGTGAATATCTTCACCTGAAGAATATTTACCTTATATGGGCAGGCACTCAATTACGTGGAAGGCGTGATGATGTGAGATGCAACTCCGCCTCACACGGCGACCGAGCTGCAGGCTATGGCCATATACAGTATATGGACGAAAGTAGGTTCCAGTTATGACAATTACGCATAGAATTTAGAAATTAAACCTGCCTAACTTTTGTAAGTAAGCTGTAAGGAATAAGCCTGCCAAATTTCAACCTTCCACCTACACGGGAAGTTGGAGAATTAGTGATGAGTGAGTGAGTAAGTGAGTGAGTGAGTGAGTCAGTCAGTGAGGGTTTTGCCTTTTATTAGTATAGATTAGTTGTATTTTAAGTCAGTTCTAAAGAATGCAGGTAGAAAAATATGACAACACTGCAGCTGGTGACATGTACTCAAATTTTCTTTTTTTGGTTTAGATTCTTGTTGCTGTATTCTGAACTAACTGAAATTGATTGATGTTTTTCTTTTGAAGTTTAGTTAGCAGTGCATTATAAACTGCTCAAAAAATTAAAGGAACACTTTGAAAACACATCAGATCTCAATGGGAAAAAGAAATCCTCCTGGATATCTATACTGATATAGACTGGGTAATGTGTTAGGAACGAAAGGATGCCACATCGTTTGATGGAGATGAAAATGATCAACCTACAGAGCCCTAAATTCAAAGACGCCCCAAAAATCAGAGTGAAAAAAGTATGTGGCAGGCTAGTCCATTTTGCCAAAATTTAATTGCAGCAACTCAAAATTGTATGCAGCACTTTGTATGGCCCCTGTGTTCTTGTATACATGCCTGACAACATCGGTGCATGCTTCTAATGAGATGACAGATGGTGTTGTGGGGGATCTCCTCCCAGATCTGGACCAGGGCATCACTGAGCTCCTGGACAGTCTGAGGTGCAACCTGGTGGCATTGGATGGATCAAAACATAATGTCCCAGAGGTGTTCTATTGGATTTAGGTCAGGAAAGTATGGTGGCCAGTCAATGGTATCAATTCCTTCATCCTCCAGGAACTGCCTGCATACACTCACCACATGAGGCCAGGAAATGTCGTGCACCAGGAGCCACTGTACCAGCATAGGGTCTGACAATGGGTCCAAGGATTTCATCCTGATACCTAATGGCAGCCAAGGTGCCTTTGTCAAGCCTGTAGCGGTCTGTGTGACCCTGTGTTAACCCACCGCCAAACTGCTCATGCTGAATGATGTTACAGGCAGTATAATGTTCTCCATGGCTTCTCCAGACCCTTTCACTTCTGTCACGTGCTCAGGGTGAACCTGCTCTCATCTGTAAAAAGCACAGGGCACCAGTGGTGCATCTGCCAATTCTGGAATTCTATGGCGAATGCCAATTGAGCTGCATGCTGCTGGGCAGTGAGCTCAGGGCCCATTAGAGGACATGGGGCCCTTGGGTCACCCTCATGAAGTCTTTCTGGTTGTTTGGTCAGAGACATTCACACCAGTGGCCAGCGGGAGGTCATTTTGTAGGGCTCTGGCAGTGCTCATCCTGTTCCTCCTTGCCCAAAGGAGCAGATACTGGTCCTGCTGATGGGTTATGGACCTTCTATGGCCCTCTCCAGCTCTCCTAGAGTAACTGCTTGTCTCCTAGAATCTCCTCCATGCCCTTGAGACTGTGCAGGGAGACACAGCAAACCTTCTGGCAATGACATGTATTGATGTGCCATCTTGGAGAAGTTGGACTACCTGTGCAACCTCTGTAGGGTCCATTTATCGCCTCATGCTACCAGTAGTGACACTGACTGTAGCCAAATGCAAAACTAGTAAAGAAACAGTCAGAAAAGATGAGGAGGGAAAAATGTCAGTGGCCTCCACCTGTTAAACCATTCCTGTTTTGGGGGTCATCTCATTGTTGCCCCTCTAGTGCATCTGTTGTTAATTTCATTAACACCACAGCAGCTGAAACTGATTAACATCCCCCTCTGCTACTTAACTGACCAGATTAATATCCCATAAGTTTCATTGACTTTATGCTATACTCTGATTAAAAAGTGTTTCTTTAATTCTTTTGAGCAGTATAGTACTTTAGCTGACAAAAAACAAAAGTGTGTATGTATTTCTAAGCATTTTGCAGTGTTATAAGGGGTGTAATTTTTGCAGTGTTCCTTAGATGGAAACATGCTACTAATCTGGTTAATATAAAGTTTAGGTCAGCATCCATTATTACACCTAAATTCATTACTTCCGCAATGACTTTTAATGCTAAGGTATCAAGTTTATTTCTAATACCCTCATTATTTCCATTTTTACCAATGACTAAGATTTCAGTTTTTTCTGTATTTTGTTTGAAGAAATTACTAGTCATCCATTCAGAAATACAAAACAGACATTGGATCTGAAGCATCATGGTCATCAGGTGCTATAAATAAGTATGAGAACTGCACTCACCACAACTAGTAAATAATTTTCTACCAGTTAAATAAAACTGAAACCAGTTTCATGCAGTGCCTGAGAAGTCCTCCCATTAACTAAGATCATTTATAAGAATACTGTGATTCAGCAGTGGTTCCCAACCTGGAATATGTAACAGGATCCTTGGCAAAATGAAGAAAAAAAAATCATATGTTTTTATTATTTAAAAAGTTGTACAGTAAGTAATAAAGCATTTTTCTAGTTCACCTTGTATTTCAATAATATCATCATTTCATTAACGGACTTGCTAACTACGCCTATTAATAAAAGTGTTTTTAAAAAACCACTTGAAGGCTACTATAGATATACACACGTTGCATTGTGTCACTAAAGCAGTTCACAGAAAGCTAGACATAGCGTGTTGAATGCTAAAATATAAGTAATGATGTACTGTTTTTTAAATAGGAAACATTCTGAAGAAAAGCCAAGTTCTGGTTTAAATTTATCAAATGAATCATATTCTAAAGTAAAATCTAAATCAAGAAAGTGTGAAGCTTCATACACAGAGTTTGGATTTGTACTGGCTAAGAAAAAAAGGCAGACATGATTACCCCAAATGCATTCTTTGTCAGAAAATTCTGACAATTGAATGTCTAAAGTCGTCTAAATTGAAAAGAAATCTAGAACAAAAGCATCCAGCTGATGTTGAGAAACGTGTTTACAAGCAAGCATTGCACTTAGCAGGCAATGTTTTCAGAGAGGGCACTGAAGGCGTCTCTTTTGGTGTCATATTGCATTGCCTGTACAAAGAACGCTCACACAGCTGGAGAAGATCTGATATTACCGATGACCAAAGACATAGTTCATAATTTGCTTGGTGAGTAAGCTGCCTGTAAAATCGACACTGTCCCTTTGTCAGACAAGACAGATATCTGACAATACTAAGGACGTAACATGTAAAAAACGGCACTTGGTTTGAGTTGCAGTTAGATGAAAGTGCAGATGTAGCTAAAGCAGCACAGCTTAATATCTGTGTCAGATTTATTGAAGATGGAAAGTTTGTTGAGTAGCTTGTATTCTGCAAAGAAATTCAGAGGAAGAAAACAGGTCAGGACATTTTCAAATTGTGGACGCATTCATACAGGCAAATTTAATTAACTGGTATTGAGCAGGCATCTGTATGGATAGTGCCACTGCCATGACAGGCGAAAGTAGTGGAGCTGTCACATTAATAAAGGCCAGAGCTCCAGATGCCATGTGGATACACACTGCATGCTTCACACAGAAGCACTTTTCATTAAAAGGTTGGAGGACGAATTACAACAAGTGCTTCAAGACATTGTTTAAAGTTGTAAAACACTTGCCCTTAAACGCAGGCTGTTTGCCAAGCTGTGCTGTGACATGGGCACCAGATTTGAAAGCCTATGCTGCATTCTGAGCTCTGGTGCCTGTCTCGCTGTGAAGAGTTACGTGAATTTCACTCATCTGCAGACTCCTAGTTTGTTAGCTGTTTGATAACCAGTAGTGGCTTATGAAACATGCATATTTGGCCAACATATTTCAATTTTAAATTCCTTGAATCAGAGCAAGGCTCAAATCACAGCATACTTAATTTGCAAGATGAAGTTTATGCATTTATACAAAAAATCGGACTTTGGTAGAAAATGCTAAACACATAAAATACTAAATAGTGTTCCTGCTCCTTCAACACAGGGCCCTTTTAACAGAATCATAGGCCCCTGTTTTGATAGCAAAACAGAAACACACATGGGCATCAGAAACATTGTGACTGTACTTTAAGACTGCCCTGAGAACATCTATTGCACCTGCAGACATAGTCCTACCTATAATATTGTCACATCTGACACACCTAAAGGAATACTTTAGTGACTATTTCCCAGACATGGACAATCATCGTTTAAACTGGATCAGAAATCCATTTGAGTCCAGAACTGAAGAGGATTGTCTTGATGTGAGGTCATCATGATGAGAGAAATTAACTAAAATAGCCAATCATGGAAGATTGAAAATGCAATTCCCTGCCATTCCCCTGTCAGAATTTTAGAGCAACATTAGAAACTAATACCCAGTGCTGATAAAAAAAAAACAAACATCCAATGCCTCTTACCATTTGCAACAACATATCTGTCTGAGGCAGTTTTTTCTGAATTGAAAGCTTTGAAAACCAAAAACAGAGCATGTCTAAATGTGGAAAATGATTTGAGATTGTCCCAAAGCCTGCTGCAACCAAGAGTGGGTAAACTGTGTAGAACATCCAAGCCCAAAAGTTTCACTAGGTGTAGGTAGGGTGAGTTTAATTTATGAATTTATTATGAGCAGTCTATTTTTCCATAGTAAAAGTGGCTTGTTTTATATAGTTTTGTTACATGCATTTAAAAGGTAGTAGGTCTGTATAGCAGTTTATTACAGACATGTGGAATATGTCAGTTTTTGTATGGTGATAGGTAGGGGGTCCTCAGCCTAAGGTAAGTCTCTTAGGAGGGTCTTGGCATGAGAAATGTTGGGAACCCCTGGTCTTTGGTGTGGATGCTTCACTTAGATCTAGTAGAACAAGAACAGAGACATTGCCTCTGTCAGCATTTATCCTAAAATCATTTACTACTTTAACCAGTGGACTTTCTGCATTATGATTTGTTCTAAAACCTGTCTGAAACTTTTCAAGATTCGAATATTTATTTAAAAAGTCATTTAATTCATGAAAAAGCCCTTTTTCTAGAATTTTGCTTAAAAAAGACAGGTTAGAAACAAGTCTAAAGCTGTCAAAGGCAAAAGAGTTTAGATTATTTTTTTGAGCAAGGGTTTAACTATTGCAGTCTTTAGAAATTCAGGGAAGACCCCCACATCTAATGATGAGTTCATAATGTCTGGTACACTATCAATAATGACATCAGACACTTTTTCGAAAAAGCTTGTTAGTACTGGGCCAAGGACACAAGTGAAAGATTTTAATGCACTAAAAAGAACATGCTTTGGTTTAACAGGGCTCATTTTGGAGAAATGTATTAAAAAAAGCCCTTGATGAAAATAAAAACTTTAAATATTGTATACAGAAAAGCATTTAGTTAGTTACAATGTATTTCTGAAATGTCCAATGGCAGTATAACTGAAACCCATTGTCTTACAAAATTTCCTGGGCAAAATCAGGTAACAAACTAGTATATAAATATATATATTTGTAAGGAAAATGAAAACAATCCGTATTTGTACAGTCAGGTTCAATGTGATATGTTAGTTTATTTATTTATTTATCCATCCATCCATTATCCAACCTGCTATGTCCTAACTACAGCCTGTAGTCTACAGGGTCACGGGGGTCTGCTGGAGCCAATCCCAGTCAACACAGGGCGCAAGGCAGGAAACAAACCCTGGGCAGGGCGCGTAGACACACATACACACCCACCCACACACCAAGCACACACTAGGGACAATTTAGGATCGCCAGTGCACCTAACAGTTTATTTTTTTTGTATAGCCCAAAATCACACAGGAACTGCCGCAATGGGCTTTAACAGGCCCTGCCTTTTGACAGCCCCCCAGCCTTGACTCTCTGAAAAGACAAGGAAAAACTCCCAATAAAAATCTTGTAGGGAAAAATGGAAGAAACCTCGAGAAAGGCAGTTCAAAGAGAGACCCCTTTCCAGGTAGGTTGGGCGTGCAGTAGGTGTCAAAAGTAGGGGGTCAATACAATACAATATACACAACAGAACAATTCCTTAAGACAGCATAATAAAAATTTTAGAATTACGGTTTAACAGTAGATGATATGACATAATTAGGTTTCGATATTTTTAGAGTCCTGGAGACCTCATCCATCTAGCTGCATCTCCATTTGGCCATGCCACGGCTGAAACATTGCTCCGATGAAACATGCACCTAACCTGCATGTGTTTGGACTGTGGGAGGAAACCGGAGAGCCTGGAGGAAACCCACGCAGACACGGGGAGAACATGCAAACTCCACACAGGGAGGACCCGGGAAGCAAACCCAGGTCTCCTTACTGTGGGGTAGCAGCGCTAACACTGCACCACCGTGGCACTATTTATTTATTTATTTATTTATTTATTTATTTATTTATTTATTTATTCTCTTTTTCCCTTGACAAAAAATGTACAGTAGGGTGTTGGTATGACCAACAAGGATTTTTGTAATGTGTATTTCTGGTAATTTTACTTAGTTTAAATTTTGCAGAGGTTAAAACACAATCATATGGAGTTTTACCTGTAAGACTAGTAGTGTTTGATTGTTTGGGCAAACCTTTGTAACTTGGGGAAAAAAACAGATACTGTAGTCAAAAAGAGTTATATCATTCTCTATAATTATTAATGAAAACTTTTGGTTTAATTCTTCTTTGCAGGCTCCTTTATTTTTTAAAATAAAGTTAAGACAATCAATGCAACATCTCAATGTTAAACAATGTGGAGGCTGACACGCAATAAATTAATGAGTGTACAACAGCACCACAATGAAGAGAAATTGTCTATAGACACAAAAAGCGACATAAAAGATAAAAGGTTAGAAATAGAGTCTAAAATGACTAGAAAGCAAATATGCTTTTTTATTCTCTGTAGAAAATGTATTTCATTTAATTTTAAACACCTTATTAAAGTCCACTGCTTTATATTCTGTGTATTGCAGGTATTGCAGTTTCTAGCTTATAGCAAAAAGAAATGAAGTTTCTCCTGTAGGCAATAGCTTAAAATCATTTTTAAAACTACCATCATATTTTATTACTGACAATGTCCGTACAAATAAGAACAATGAAAACATATTGCATTATTGATGTTTAAATTCTGGTAATGAAATTCCTCAGAGCTTTTGGAAAGTAAAGTAGCTGATGACTTGTCCCTGTGTCACCAATTAGCTACCCAAAGCATTACAATGCACGCCTTCCTCTGGGAACCACAAAGTGCAAAACACTAATTACCAAACTACTGTACATACACTAGGTTCTTAATAGTATTATTTAAAAATTAATGAGAATTTTAACAAACAGCAAGGAAATAAATGATACTGAACTCCTAATTATACATCTGGGAAGGTATTTTTTTTGCTTGAATTTTTAATGAACTTGTGAAACTTTCAGGTTTAACTTAAAGTTGTATTCAGTAGTCCAACAGTGGTTAATTTCCCTATTCAAACTACATTTTCAGATCATTTTATGTTTTTCTCCTACATGATATCTAAATGCTACTCAATAGAGTCTAATGATTCTAACTCCAGCCAGTAGTGTAACAAAACTGTCTGCTCTTTTCCTCATGTCCTCTTTGCACACTCCTTACACCAGTCTGAGGACCAGGGGCCTCATGTATAACGCCGTGCGTAGAACTCGCACTATAACATGGCATAAGCACAAAAGCCCAAATGTGCTTACGCACAGAAAAATCCAGATGCAGGAATCTGTGTGTACTCCAACTTCCATGTTCTTCCGCTACATAAATCTCGATCAACGTGAAAACTAACGCTCGTGCACGCGTATTATGTAACGCCCCAACTCCTCCCAGAATTACGCCTATTTGAATATGCAAATCAATATAAATCGCCCTTAAGCGCAGCCTTCTGTGAAAAGACAATGGGAAAAGCACGGGGAAAATATAAGAATTTCAGCGAATACCAAGTGGAGGCAAAGGAAAAACATACTACTTGTTCAAATAAACCGTGGTATAATCAACAAAAGGAAGTTGATCGAGTGACATAGCGTGTTGGAGAAACTTGAAAGCTCACATTCACAAAATCGCACAGTGCCAGAAATAAAAAAGAAGTCACATATCAAAGTCGCTGTGAGAAGCCGAGTTGTAAGCCCACTGTCCGATGTCACTGTCATATGAAAGCTTATTAGGGTACAGAGAAAAAAGGCACACGATGGGGAAAAAGCACGAAATGTCAACTTCAATCTCGACATTTCCACTTTAATCACGTAGTTTATTTTGTCATTAAAGTAGAACATCATAAACTTCATCTTAAAATCGTTTAATTAACCAGTTTCTCAAATCACATCGTAATTAAAGTAGCACGTTAAATGCTTTGTTTTGTATTTGATCTTCTATGTGCTCTATGTGTGTGAATCACTACTTGCTTCTTAAACTGGCTCTCTTCCTCCAACTGGACACAGAGTCCATTACATTCGTGATATTACAGCTCTCTGAATAACTAAAATACTGAGATGTATACGTGATGTCATTTTCATGATGATAGGAGTTAAAGCACGTTATTAAACATGTGTTTCACTTCGATTAAATAATTTATTGCAGCAGTACTCAGGGCTCTTGGCTTGTGGTGACACTGGGCAGAGAAAGAATCGGTGGCTCCTTCGTCCGTCAGTGTCAGTAAGGCAGCGTATGCACGGTGGATGGCCACGTCCATTGCAGACACTGCATAGCCGCCTCGTGCTCATGACACAAGCGTTTAACGTTTGCCGAAAATATGTTGCAGCGTTTTTAGCTATGTTGTTATTTTCTCTTTCTGTTTTATATTCAATTTATATTGGCATGGCTGTCACTGCAGTCAGTGCCTTTCTTTCCCCAAGTAACCGATCGCCACACAATCAGCTCTGTAATAGAAGTTGAGCCACCTGTAAGCATAGCGCCGATTCTTCAAAACGTTTAAAGAACATTGAAATATCTTCGTAGTACATGTTTAATTATTCTATCCTTAACGACACTCCCAGTGAAGAATATAGATTATTTAAACGAAGTTAAAGTTTTATCTGTATAATTTAACAAACATATTTTGCTGCATTTCACCTTAAAAATGATATCATCATCATATGTAAATACATTATAATTATAACTATAGTGCAAGTTTACAGTGGGGTGATTGTACTTATAAGTACAAACAGTTCTACAAGGAGCAATTGATTGAGTACATTTAAAGTTCTTGGGATTAAACTGTTTCTAAACCTTGAGGTCCGTACAGGAAAGGCTTTGAAACGTTTTGCAGTGGCTGAGACAGCGTGTCCTTGAAGCTGTATACCGATAATTCTCTTTCCGATCAGTTGCTGCTGTGATTCACACTCAGATACAGTGATATAAATACTCTCAGTCGTGCAGTGAGAGTAATATGGAAAAAGATGATCCGCTGTGGCAACTCCTAACGGGAGCAGCTGAAAGAAGAAGAAGAAAAATAAGAAGAGGAAGGTGCAGTGAGAGTAACAACGCTAAATCAGTTATGGTATTTGGAATACTATGGCTGTTCCCTGAACCATTATATTGTTAAAAGTTAATTACAATCAGATGCATTACACTAATGAACAATATGCTGTTAGTTTCGGTGTATTTATAAAGCCGCGTCATGAAAATAATGAGTAACCACACAGGAACAGTAGCACTGCTTTGACGCTGGGTGCCGCCAGTCTGCAAAACCGAGCGGAGAACTTGCGTACGACAAGACATGAGGTACCGTGGAAAAGTGCGTGGCTTTACGCCAAGTGTAGGTTTTATACATCGCGATTTGAACGTGGAAAAGTTCTTACGCAACATTTCTGTGCGTACGCACCATTTATACATGAGGCCCCAGATGACTACACACAATCTAAACCAAAGAGTGAGATAGAAGAACAGAAATAAGCACTTCTTTAAATGAAAGAGAACAGGGTGGACTGTGCCATACAGTTTTATCTTACAGCTCTACCAAACTGTATTTGAATTTTGCTACTGAAAACTGTGCAGAGTTTGTTCCCCCTTTGTTTTTCTCAAGTACTTCAGTTTTCCCTCTCATATCCCAAGGAGATTATGTTGATTAATAACTCTAAACTCAGTGTTTATGTGCATGTAAATGTGTCCTGTGATGGACTAGGCCATTCTCTAAGACTGATTCTGGATAAGCTCGGGATCCCTAAATCCCTCAATTGGACTAAGAGGGTTCAGGAATTTGATGGATGGACATAAAATAAATGTAGTGTGGAATCATATTTCTTTGTAATAAGTTTACATTTATCATATCCTACTTTTGTACTAATAAGAAACTGACAAAGTTGGAGGGCCTGGTTGCAGCTATTTCCAAATACAAGCAACAGCTCTCAAAACTTGTAAACTGATTACATCAAACAGACATCTCACCCACAATGGAAATACAGAGTAAGCTTCTCTGGTGCCAATTGTTCTTTTTATTGCATTTTTATATACTTTTGTAGTTTTCATTGCTTTCTCAGTGGTCTTTTACACAGTAAATGATGTTTATTTCTTTGGTACTTGTCTGCATATTTTCCCTTTACATACTAATCTTTCCAAGTCTCATTAAACACTGTCAACAGTCAAAACTGCAATAAGCACAAATATCTGGAGTCCTGTGCACTTGTGACTATATTTCACACAATAGAAAATCAAGCATGAGTGTGTCTGCATAGCACATAGGTGGAGACTGATCAGTGACTACAACATTACCACAGCCTCAAAGCAACAAGGGAGCCATGAACCATAAAAAGTCTCATGCAAGTCTCATTTCACTAGATTTTGTAAAGACTTTCATGGTCACTGTATAATTCGCTATCATATGTTAATAAAAAGATACAAAACTCAACACATAAAAAGTAGCTGCTCCCAGATGTATCTGGACCTTCTGATTTGCCAAAACAGACATCCCTACACATTTGTTCCTGTGATGTGGTTAATTTTGACAGGCATCGGTTTAAATCTTTTTTGATCTGCAAAAATATAAAAGAGTATAAAATGACAAGAACATTTTCTGAATTCTTTTACAGGTTTGTTTATGAAAATGCTGTAACCAGTTCAGTACTGGTCGTAAACTGGTTGAAGTAGAGAACTGGAAGTAAAGACAGTTTTAAAAAGCAAGGCAGTCTATCATTAGAGGTCCCTGGGGTTGAAAATGTGGGGTACAATATATATAGTTAGAAAGGTAAGACGTTACAAGTACCAGTTGTATAGTGTGCTTTGACTTTTATTCTTATCCTCTACTAAGAAAAGAATCTAAGGGTTTAGTTGGTATCTTTCTTGTTAGGTCATGTCACAGATGACCTGATAACACAATGAAACAGCCAGAGGAGAGTTAGAGCCTTTTGTGCCAAGTATCCCAGCATTTGCCTTTTTTCAGAAAAGTTTGAAGTAGATCTCCATAATTGATGTCAAGTCCAATTATATGACTTTTAATTTAATTTAATTTAAGTTAATTTAATTTAATAGTTGTTGTAATCCTCTGAATAGAAATCTGTCCTGTGCAATTGTACCTCCATACACCTGATACCACCATGAAAATGCCAAACAAAAAAATCACTAATATTCTCCCACTAATCCTATATTTTGTCCACTATCATACAAAATAAATACACTCTAATGTTTTCTTCAGCACAATCAGCTCAATAAATGTTGTGATACTAGCAAATCTGATACCCCAAATATTTGGAATAAAAGATTGTACAGTAATGCAAAAAGTGAACTGTCTGCAGCCAACATAGCACATCTGAGGGACTCTTTCATTTAATTTTTCAAAGGTAATATTTTGCTACTCACCTTTAGCATCTGTGCTCACAAAAAGTAACCTCACACTGGTCCTTTATTGGTCCAATCATTGTACAAAGCCAGAGAAACTACATGAACCACTGATTTTGCTAATTTAATGTGCAAACTGGGGCGGGCCTCAGATTTTTCCCTATGGGGACTATCTATCTATCTATCTATTTTATAGTGCCTTTCATTTATCTATCTATTGTGGACTGTGTCCGGCAGTTTATCCCGGCCATGTCCCCCAAGCCGCCAGATGGAGCCCTCCCTGCAGTATGGAGGTGCCCCGAAGACCAGCAGGGCCTTATGGACGTTGTAGTTTTTATCCTCAGCCCTGCGGGATACCACAGGGGCCGCAAGAGGGAGCTGCAGGGAGGGCCGAAGACTTCTTTTTGCCCTATGCCCCGGAAGTACTTCTAAGTCACATGAGCGGAAGGGATGATGTACTTTCGTGGTGAAAAAAGGACTTTTATCTGACCCGGAAGTGATAGGGAAATATGGACTGAAGGATGATAAACACTTCCGGGTCAGGAACTATAAAAGGATTGTGAGAGCTCCCAGACGGCGAGCTGAGCTGGGTGGTAGAGGATTGATTATTGATTTATTATTGGAGTATTGTGTTTATTTATGAGTAGTGTGGAGTGGAGGATGTTTAGTGCACATTATTATAATAAAAATAATTATTGTAGCACTTTTACCTGGTGTTTGGCATGGTACCTGAGATTTCAAGGGAGCGCTACTGCCCCCTACTGCGACACTATCTATCTATCTATCTATCTATCTATCTATCTATCTATCTATCTATCTATCTATCTATCTGTTTTGAACACTTCTAAACTTACTAGGCCTTTATTGACTGCAAAGTTAAGGACGTCTAAACCATGGTTCTTCAGGTATGTTATTTAAGTTTGTTCAAGATTACCATAACATTTTTGCTTATGACACAAACATCTCAGACGAGTATATTCAAAACATTGGTTCGTTGATATGTGAAGGTTTTTAAGGCTACTGGTGATACATGGTCAAGGCTAGCTACTACATTGTATCTTTTCTTCAAAATCTTGCACATATGATGTTCATTAAACTATAGCATAACATACTGTTATCTCCATTATTATAAGCTTCAAGCTTGGTTTATTCAGCTTATCTAGAAGTAAGGGCCATTTTTAGTAACTTGATTTATTCCTGGAGATGGCTTGTAGGCCTAGTTACTTATATTGTGTAATGAGTCAACAAACCTAAGTTTTCACATTTTCATTGAATTCTCTTTTTGGGCTCCTCAAGATTATAGCTTCAATAATATTTTTTTTTTCAGAAATCGGTTCTTCATTTGCTCCTTTATGTTTCAAATTATAACAAGTTCTTTATAAATAAAAGATTTGTAATTCTGTTTTGTAATATACAGTACATATTGTACTGCCCAACAGAAAGACAGATAATGTTTTTGTGGAAGGACTCCAAGAATGTCAAACAGCAAGCCAAAGTCAGAAACAAAAGTCTACCCTATCTTTTAGACAAACTGGGAACCTATTAAAAAATCAGAAGTTAAAACCAAGACCAAGTGATTAGATTAGTTTCTTTCATTAAAACCAAAATACAATAAAAAATATTTGAAGTCAAAAAGACAATCACTAAGATTTGATAACTAGGAACAGTTATAAGCAACAGTCTTTCACACAGTAATTCAAGGATTGTTTACACTCAAAGAAAACATGGCCATCCGAACCAACCTTTACACCTGTGACTTAATGAGGTCAGGGTCACAAACTCTGTTAACACACCACCAGCAACTGCTGGTCACAACACAGCAACGGAATCCACAAAATGGCAGTACCCGAGATAAAAGACAAAATAATGTTGTTGTAAACTTTAAATGAATTTTAAACTTTATTAAGGTGCAATAAATACAAAAACTAAATTTAGATTTAACCGAAAGTCAACAGACTACAATCAATTTATATTTTAGCCAGAATATCTGCTAGTATTTAATACATTTTGAAATCAGCGTTAGAACAAACTGGAATACTTGTCCTGCCTGAGCTTTATAGCCACTAATATAGGCATACATTTTTTTCAGCAATGGTTGATTGCACCTTTGTATGGAAGAATATAAATGTATTTTATTGCCTTTCAGAAACATTGAATTTTCACATGAGATCAACATTTGTTAAATAACTTCACTGAATCAGCTTTGTTGAGTGAGCTTTAGCAATCAAATATCCTGGTGTCTGGACATTGCTCTGACATGCACTTGGTCCCATGTGACATGTCAAAAAGCAAATGTTAAAGGACAGAGGACCAAGAGTAGAGATGCCATTGAAAGAAAAAAGGCATATTTTCCTCAGCATGAAGAATAAAATATGCAAAAATATAAATCATATTAATAAACCTTCAAATTATTTTGTTAAACCAAATCACTACAATTTCATGAGTCCTGTTTAAAAAATAAAGTCTATAAATACAACAACAACAACAACAACAACATTTATTTATATAGCACATTTTCATACAAACAGTAGCTCAAAGTGCTTTACATATTAAAGAATAGAAAAATGAAAGACATAATTATAAAAAATAAATTAACATTAACATCGAATAAGAGTAAGGTTCAATGGCCAGGGGGGACAGAAAAACAAAAACTCCAGATGGCTGGAGAAAAAATAAAATCTGTAGGGATTCCAGACCATGATACCGCCCAGTCCCCTCTGGGCATTCTACCTAACATAAATGAAACAGTCCTCTTTGGATTTAGGATTCTCGCGGAAGGGCTTGATGATAATGATGGTCACGTAGACTTCTTCCTTTTAATCCGTCCATCATTGTTGGAGCATCATGAAGCTTTGAGTAGGTGGAGGTGGCGCAGGCCACCACCACAAAGAAACCGGAAAACGAAACAGAAAAGAGAGTAGGGGTCAGTACCGATTTTAGAGCCACCATGAATAGTTGTTATGATGAATTGAACATACAGAGTATCAGGATTAAGTTAAATTACGATTAAAATGAAGTTATAAAAAGGCCATGTTAAAGTAATGTGTTTTCAGCAGTGTTTTAAAGTGCTCTACTGTATCAGCCTGGCGAATTCCTATTGGCAGGCTATTCCAGATTTTAGGTGCATAACAGCAGAAGGCCGCCTCACCACTTCTTTTAAGTTTTGTTCTTGGAATTCTAAGGAGACACTCATTTGAGGATCTGAGGTTACGATTTGGAATATAAGGTGTCAGACATTCCGATATATAAGATGGGGCGAGATTATTTAAGGCTTTATAAACCATAAGCAGAATTTTAAAGTCAATTCTGAATGACACAGGTAACCAGTGTAGTGACGCTAAGACTGGTGTGATGTGTTCTGATTTTCTTTTCCTAGTTAAGATTCTAGCAGCTGCATTCTGCACTAGTTGCAAACGATTTATATCTTTTTTGGGTAGTCCTGAGAGGAGTGCGTTACAGTAATCTAGTCGACTGAAAACAAACGCGTGAACTAATTTCTCAGCATCTTTCAGTGATATAAGAGGTCTAACTTTACTTATGTTTCTTAAGTGAAAAATGCTGTCCTAATGATCTGATTAATATGTGATTTAAAATTCAGATTACAGTCAACAATCACCCCTAAGCTTTTTACCTCCGTCTTGACTTTTAATCCTAATGTATCCAGTTTATTTCTAATAGCCTCATTGTATCCATTATTGCTGATCACTAAAATTTCAGTTTTCTCTTTATTTAACTTGAGAAAATTACTATTCATCCATTCTGAGATACTAGTCAGACATTGTGTTAGTGAATCAATAGAATCGGGTCATCAGGTGCTATTGATAAGTACAGCTGTGTGTCATCAGCATAGCTGTGGTAGCTCACGTTGTGCCCTGAGATAATCTGACCTAACGGAAGCATGTAGATTGAGAATAACAGCGGACCCAGGATAGAGCCTTGTGGAACACCATATTGGATATCATGTGTCTTCGAGTTGTAATTCCCACAACTAACAAAATATTTTCTCCCTGTCAGGTAGGATTCAAACCAATTTAAGACACTTCCAGAGAGGCCCACCCATTGACTAAGGCTATTTCTAAGAATGTTGTGATCAATGGTGTCAAATGCAGCACTCAGATCTAAGAGGATGAGAACAGATAAATGGCCTCTGTCTGCGTTTACCCGCAAGTCATTTACTACTTTAACGAGTGCAGTTTCTGTGCTGTGATTTGTTCTAAAACCTGACTGAAATTTATCAAGAATAGCATGTTTATTTAGGTGGTCATTTAACTGCATAATGACTGCCTTCTCTAGAACTTTACTTAAGAAGGGCAGGTTAGAGATGGGTCTAGATTATGTTTCTTAAGTAGGGGTTTAACTACAGCAGTCTTAAGACAGTCTGGGAAGACCCCCGTATCTAATGACGAATTTACTATGTCAAGAACATTATCAATTAGTACGCCCGATACTTCTTTGAAAAACCTTGTTGGTATCGGGTCAAGGACGAAGGTGGAGGGTTTTAATTGAGATATTATTTTTTGTAAATCAGGTAAATCTATCCTAGTGAAAGAGTTTAATTTGTTTATAACAGGATGTTGGGGTTTAGGGGGATCCTTAGTGTTGGGGAGATATACTATGTTATTTCTAATATCATTAATTTTTTGATTGAAAAAAAAAAATACGAGTAATACGAGTAATGTAAATCATCTGAAATAAAGAATTCTGTAGAATAATAATATTGCTTTCTAAAAATGCATTTTTTTTCTGTAGTAGCTTTGTATTTTGTACATTTCTGAACTTTGTAGCAATGTCTTGAAGCTAAAACTCTCTTTAGTGGCAGCTGGTTTCCCTGCAACCCTGAGCATAATGCATAACATAGAGAAGTAGGTCTCCATGATGGTACCTACACTTTCTGCTGGTTAGATTAAATTACAGTGAACCCTCGTTTATCACGGTTAATCCGTTCCAGACTCTACCGTGATAAATGAATTTTCGCGAAGTAGGATTCTTTATTTATAAATCAAATATTTTCGCAGTTAGAGTATAGAAAACCTGTTTACGATCTTCTAAATATGTTTTTTAACATTATTAGAGCCCTCTAGACATGAAATAACACCCTTTAGTCACCATTACACTCGTACTACCCAATATATTAGACAAAATAAGAGAAAATAAGACATATTAGACGTTACAAATATCATATTGCTAGGCACTCGCCTTTTAAGGCGACCGACTTTTATCCTCAATTTTTGTGCACTCCATGTGTACATCAGGCATGTAAGTGTAGAGAATGAGAACATCAAAGTGCCCATTCATAACATCTCCCGAAAACCTAAGGTTTTTTTATCCCCTCAAGTGCCTGTCCAAAGTCGTACAATGTCAGCCCGGATCTGTACCGCTAAAGACGGAGTTTCATGCACTAAATAAGCTATAGATGAGAATAAGCAAGCACCATATCCCCTGATATTTACTACGCGGTGAGGCATTTGTATTCCATCAACATTAATTATTTCCAGAGACATAATTTTGTCTATTTTTCCAGCGCATCGTGCACAAAAGCAAGGGAACGATGAGAGCACCAGAACTCTGCTCACATCGCATTAAACCGTACCTCAAGCCACAAGTAGTAAGTCTGTAATAAGCGGAATACCGCTACACTTTGTACTCAAGGGACGGAAGGACAATCCCGAACGCTTTTATATAGTAGATTATTGTACTGTACATTTAATTACACACAAACACACACAGTTCTTACACACAACCACTAACCTATGAAGGCACGACCTCAGTAGGAGAGTCTTCAGAGGTGGTGCAGTATCTTCAGCAGGTGCGTTGTTGTCTTCTCCCGCTAAAGGAGTACTAGGAGTAGGCAGTGGGTGTCTGGGTGCGCGGCTGAAGAACATCTTGATAGGCAGTTGCTGGCACTGTCTTTTCATATGCGTGAGGAGGCTTTTGTAGGGTATTGCCATCTTTAATCATATCCAAGAGTTTCACCTTTTCCTGGCTAGTAAGCATCTTCCTCCAGTGCTTAGTTTTATTGTTAGAAGGCTTAGAAAAAGCAGCGTGTTTAGGAGCCATCGTAGGGCTTAGATAAAAGTTCTCAGAAAGCGCATGCGTAGTGACATAAGCATGTATGAGAAAAAAATCGCGATAGAGTGAAGCCGCGAAAGTCGAAGCGTGATATAGCAAGGGATCACTGTATAGATCTTTATTATCAAATACACTGCAAGAGTATTGTGAAATTCTTGTGTCACAGTTCTGGTGATATATAATTATATACAGTAAATACATAAGTGTAGCATAAAATAAATACATGAATTAATACAGTACCAACGATAACAGTTTTAAAAAAAAGCAACACAGGGTACAGTTACAGATAAGCCAGCAGGTGGATATGGTACATAGTTTAGGGAAGTCATTACCAGGTTACTGGGAGTTCAGTGACCTTATAGTCTGGGGAAAGAAGTCATTCCTAAAGACGATGGAGCAAGTGGTGAGGTTTCGGTAGTGGTTCCCAGAAGGCAGAAGTGAAAACTAGACATGAGCTGAATGGCTGTCATCAGAGATGATGGATTCAGTTCTTCTCAGACAGTTGAATAGATGGTATAAAATTGTGGAAGGTCTTCCCCAATTATTTTAAAACCTGTGCAGACAATCTTTTGGATGAGTTTGCTGGCAAGTCAAGTTACCAAACCACACCATGATGTATCCAGTCAGGATACTTTCGAAACTGCAGCGGTAAAAGTTAATTAGTTTTTTGGTTCCCACACAAAAGCTCTTTAGCCTCCTCAGAAAATGGGCTTTTGCTGAGCCACTTTTAGTATACAGCTGGTATTTACTGACCACAAAGAGCAATCAGAGATCTGGGCACTCTGGAACCTGTAGTTGTTAACTGTCTGAACAGGGGGCTGCTGACGTGAATTGGAGCATAACTGCCTTTGTTCTTTCTGTTTGTTTTTTGTCAACATTCATGGAGAGGTTTTTGTTATTGCACTATACACCTCTGTAAGCAGCCACCTCGTTGTCACTGACAAGGCCAATCACAATGTTGTCATCCCTGAATTTAATGATGCAGTTGCCCTCATGCTTTGCTACACAGTCATAGCTGAATAGATTGTATAGGAGTGAGCTGAGGCAGCAGCCTTGAAGAATGCTGATGTTGGTGAGCAGCATGGAGCAATTATTTTTGCCAATCCTCACTGAATCTGGACTGTTTGTCATCTATTTAGCAGATACTTTTATTCAAAGCAACATAACCAAGTAAACATCAGTCTGGTATGAGACTGTTTGGGAACAAGTGTTACAGGACAAGGATACAAAGTTGATCACCACAAGTGAACAGCTCAGAACAAAATATAAGCGAGTTGCAATTCAATTCCTAGGATACAGAAACTTAACATCAGTTAGACAGAAATCCTACAAACAAGAGCTTCCTTATATGTTTTTAAAACAAATTGAGGGAGTCAAACTTTTAAATGGTGGTGGGCAGCTTGTTCCACCAGCTGGGATCTACACATGAAAAAATTCTGGACAGAGATTTGATACCATGTAGAGGTAGCATCAACATACACTTCTGGCTCTTTATTGTCCCTTTAACAGACAGTTTTTTTGAGTGGAGGAAGCACGATGGTGCATTGGTAGTGCTGCTGCCTTGTAATAAGGAGACAAGGATTCACATGCCAGGTCCTAACTGCAGACTATTCTCCCAGTGTCTGTCTGGGTTTCCTCCAGGTGTTCTGGTTTCTTGTTGCAGTCCAAAGACATGCAGGCTAGGTGAAATTAACCTCTGTGTGTGTGTGTTCGCAGATATTTGTCGTTGAGAAGGAGCATATGACCTCATACTTATTGGTACTGCCTCTCACAGAATCTCACCTTGCCTGTTGCCTTTTCCAAGGAACTCCACATATATATAAGACATAATGCTCCCATGCACATGTGGTTGCACCAGGGTGGTAACTCAAATTGCAGTTGCCTTTGCTTCTTTTCCAGGTTGGTAGGAAGTTGTATAGTTTCATACAACTCAAAACATTTATAATCAGGAGAAATAATGCAATTCTTAATATTTACAGGGTTTTATATCATATTCTGTTAAATAAATTAATTGTGTTACCTGTACTGATCAGAAGTGGGAGAAAAACATTACACAAGAATGTGCCCATGTAACAGCTTATTAAATGTGTTTTCTTTGATAAGCATACAGTTTGCATAATAGCACAAAAAATATTTTTTTCTAAATCAATGAGGACAATGCCCAATTACCAAACAAGGCTAATCTAAATATTTTTTTCAAATTAGGCAATCATGTTCTAGCATCACTCAATTATTTTGTTTACTGAACAAAGTTTGCTTACAGCTCAGTTACCTTATTCTAATATCCTTGTAGTGCCACTCAATAAAATGTAAAGTTGTTCTTGAGGGTATAAGAAAGATAACCAATCTTAATTAAGTAAACATAAATTTCATATGAAGAAAGAAAACAGCAATAAAATGAAAACAAAGTCTTAATTGTCTCCTCGGGTCACCAAGTAAACATGTGGCCTTTTGAAGATGTTTTGCCATTAACATTTGAGCCTCCTGTGATGAAGCAAACAGGTAATATGAATTCTCTTTTATTTTCGGAAAATTGTGCTGTAAACATTACTAGACAAAGGGAGAAATGTCAGGTTAATGTGGAAACAGCACAATGATATTGCTTTATATGTGAAGCCTAAAACAATCTTCCCCTTTTCATGAGCATAATGCTTTTCTGAAAAACCCTGGAGACCTCTAAATCAAAAAACATAATCATCGTTATTTTCAAAGATAAAAAACTGTTACATTACTGAGTCCCAAAATAGTCACCTTTTTCTGTAAAATCACACTATATTACATTAAAATGAACACACTCACTTCAATAATTAAATATACTCATCAAAACACACTCTATAGTAGCATTTTTCGCTTCATTAATGACTCAATAATATGGTAGTTTACCTGATACCATTAAGGTCTACTGCTACTGTTTCACACAGTTTACACTAACATTTGTAAACAAAGCAAACTGGTGATATTTATTGTTTACGTGCACTATAGTTGCCATTACTTATAAAAAATGACAGTAAAGAAAAGACAAAAATGCTATCAGTGTTGAATTTGCCAAGCAATTTGAGCAGAAAAGATGAAGCAGGAGATGGTGTTATAATTGCTGTCTTCTAGTTGGTAATTATGGCAGTAAGAGAAATGGAGATGGAGAAGGAAATAATGGCTAGAAAGAGGCACCAGGTTCTTCAAAGTGCATTGCTTAATCATCCAAAACTTCTGCAATGGGAGGACAATAGAGGCAAGAAGTAAGATTTAAATAGATGCTGATCTGCTTGACTCTTACTTTCCTTTCAACAAATGTATATCACAAAACATCAGTTCTAACCACAAACAAAATGTCTCATAGGTTGAAATAGGGTATTAAATGATACCTCTTATAAATTCAAAAACTCAAAGCCCGGTATCTTGGCAGATACTCTAATACACTACTTTAATATTTGCATTGATAAAAAAAATGCATAACCTACAATGCTAATAATTAAAATCCAGTAACTTGATTTAGTTGGCACAGTTCAGGGGATAATTTGTATATTTTTCTTTGGGTAAAAGCCAGGCCTTATTTAGGCCATGCTTACCAAATATAAATTAACACACATTTATTTTTATCAACAGAATAATATTATCCGAACACAACTAATAGAAGAATATAATGCCACAGTTAAAACAAATACAGTAACAGAAAAATCACCAGAAAAAATAAAAGTTGTTGTCTATCAATCTGGAAAAGACCAGCCATTTCTAAGGCTTTTAGACTCCACTGGTCCACATTCATTTCTCAATTTCCTAACGAAAAGTTATCTTGTCAAAATTACTCCAAGAAAACTATATAAATATTTCTATGAATGAAGTCACAAAGACATAGGGAGTAAAAATGTAGTGATCTGAATGCCTCAGCATTTTCAGCATTCACTCATTTACAGGTCCTTTTTTCCAATTTAGTTTATTTTTTTTTACCTTTTCTGAATTTGGCCTCTATTGTTTTTTGCTATTCTGCATATGCCAATTTTTAAATATGTCTTTTCAAAATTGGAACTTGTTTAACCTCTATAAAGATATGTTTACCCCTGGAAAAATTACTGTACTGTAAATACCAAAACGTCACCCTAAATACAGTAAGAAAGGTTATGTCTAGAGTCCACTATTGAATTGATACAGATTTAGTATACATCCTTGTGTGACAAACGTTGAAAAAGTATCAACACACAGTGTTGCAATAGGATAGCGTTTCTCTTTGACACTATTCTTATAATTTCTCTGTTGATTATACATGAGAGGGTAGTGTCAGTGCCTGACCCGCAGTAATGCCTCTACCTATTGTGTTATTGTAAGTAAAAATAGTGTAAGGCATAGTGAATTCCACATTTCCTGATATGAGCATTTACAGTTGCATTGTGAATAGTGTTACTAATTATGCTAACATATTTCTTGACTGCAGTTACTTTGCTTTTTAGTCATGCAGCTACTTGCACTATTATGAAGCTTCATGTGACCAGATTCACCAGGCATATCATGACAGTTTGGTGGTACATCAGTTTCACTAATCTTGTCTAAGTTTGATGACCAAATCACATTCTCATCACTATTCCTTGATTCAACTAGTGGTTCGATTTCAATGTGTAATAAAACCGATTTTACTGCTTTTCATTTACATGCCTTTGTGTTTTTAAGTTGAAGGTTTGACCCCACTCATCAATATTGATAAGTTACTGCAGAGTGGTAATATACTTAAAAATGTAATAATTTATTTGCCGTATGATGATACTTCATCCACAAGATGGCAGAAGAGTACTGTCCCATGCATTATTCATAGTTAATCTAAGCCATCAATAAGGAACTGCAAATATGTGATCCATGCCAAAATAGTAAGGTAACAGTCATTAAAATAAAATGTCCAGAGCTGCTGGGGGTAGAACATGACTAGGTGTTCTACCAGTTTAAGGGAAGGTAGTATCTACACAAAGTAAATGGACCAGGGGTGGAAATGTAAACCAGGAATCTGTATCCAAAAAAATCAAAAGAAAAATGTAAATAGTGAAGCTAAAGCTAAAGCAGTCTTATCCCAGCCCACATGAGCTGCTATTGTTTTAAAAGTTTCTATGTAATCACCAATTTATTTATTGTATTGTTTGAAATCCAGCTGCTTAACGTAGCCAACCCAGTGGGTCAAAACTGCAGCATCATCCATATGCACCGTTCCATTGCCCACCCTGACTGCTACTCTCCAAGGAACAGATTTGGGTGTGGGTAATGCTTCAATTCCTCAGTAAGCAGGACATGGGTCACTAGACCATAGATGGTGTGTCACTTGCTCACAGATTCCTCTAACAAGTGCCTCCTTATCTGCCCTCAGGGCTCTCACAGCTGTCCTTCTCAGTTCCCGGTCCAGACCGGAGTTGCCATCAAGCACACTGCGATTCCTCTCGATAATATCCAGGGTGCCTTGAGAGGTGAAACGCCTTCTTCTGGGCACACCAGCAACACAAACATAACCCTCAGCAACCTTCAGGGTCTTGCCACGGAAAGTCTCCCTCATCACATTAGGATCAGCAGTTGCACCCAAGTCCATAAGTCTCTGGGTATTGAGGCTGATTGGGAACCAGCCAATCTCACTGAGATTGAACAGGTGGTGAACCACCTGAGGGTAGGGAAGGCTGCAGTGATCTGTGGTATCCAGGGTAAACATCTCCAGGCTGGTGGTAATGCTGTCCACCTGGCATTGCAAGCAATCTTTGCTTTTGTTTGGGAGACTGGAAAATTAGTCTTGTCATCCTTATCTGGAAAGGGAAAGGTGATCACGTGGATTGTCCAAACTACAGGGGGATAACACTGATCTCAGTGCCGGGTAAGGTCATTGCTAGGGTCATCCTCAATAGGATCCGTGACCTCTTGCTTACCTAAAAGTGAGTGGAGCAGTCTGGTTTTATGTCTAAGAAGTCTACCATCGACCGCATGGAACTCAGGCTTCTCATTGAGTGTAAATGTGAATATCGGCAGAGTTTCTTTGCAGCCTTTGGAGATTTTCATAAAATGTTTGATTCAGTTGATTTAGCTGCCATGTGGGACATCCTGAGACTTTGCGAGATCCCCTCAAACCTGCTGGATGTCGTTGCCAGCCTATACACTGGTGTTGCATTGTAAGTTCTGTGCAGAGTTGAGGCAGAACATCTGCATTTTCCCAGGTGATCAGTGGTGTGTTCTTGCTTTTATGCTGTTCATTGCTTGCATGGACTGGGTGTTAGGTAGGATTGTGGGACCAGCAGATGTGGGGCACCTGTTGGTGAAGAGAGACTTTGCCGAGGATGCTGTGATCTTCATGGAGTCAATGAAGGCTCTGACTGGGGCTCTCGAGAGACTGAATTAGGAGTCTGAGTGTCTGGGCTTGTGAGTGTCCTGGATAAATACCAAGATCCAGGTCTTTAATGACATGTTGGGCACAGCCATCATCAATGTGTCTGTTTGTGGAGAGGTTTACTCTATTCATGTCTCTGTTGACTCTTCCTATGAAATCAGTAGATGGACTGGGAGAGCATTGGGGATCATGAGGTCACTGGAAAGGGGTGTGTGGCATTCCCGATATCATTGCAAAAGACACCCATTGTGAGGAAGCGTCAGCTACAGCAATATGGTCATGTGGTGTGATTCCCTGAGGGTGATCTAGCTCACAGGATCCTCATTGTTGAGGACCCGAGTGGCTGAACCAGGCCAAGGTGATGCTTATGAAACACCTGCCTGTGACAGATAGATGGTCATTTCCGGAGGGTGGGACTTAACCATGTGTCTACCAGGGGGGATGCCAACCGGGATCCTGTTTCATTGTTTAGTGGGTGTGGCAACTTGCTGTGCCAGTGCATGCTCCTCACCTGGCCTGACCTGACCTGTTCAAATATTTTTTCTAAACACAAGTAGAAAAACCTCAAGTGAAAAATGGCAGAGATAGTTAATGTCCTGACTTCTATAAACCTGAGCCCCATTCTAACAGCTTTTCATCAAGGAGAGAAATAATAAATGCAATTTGTGACCTATACTGAGATGTGGTATTCCAGGCTCACTGCTGCTAAACACTAGCTGGAGGTGAAGGGGTTGGTTAAAAAGTCCAGCCTTTGCTACATATGATAGAATTCCATTACTATCTGCTGGAACACATAATCACATCACTGACTTATTTCTGAAGTGCTTTTATATTTTTGTTAACCTGCTTTATCTCACTTAGAGAGTTGTTCCATCTTAGGGCCACTCATAGTTCATGTTTCAAGTGTTTAATCTGCAATCCAAAAGAGCAGGCATCTATAGTCAAAATATTAAAACTGATTGCCAAATCAAAAATCTTAGCCTAAAGTATACCTAAAAGTCATATTATCCTAAATCTTCAAAGAGCTTATTACACACATGTTTTGTAATTTACTACAAACTTTCAGTCAATGTACTGACATCATCCAATGTGACTTCTGGCTGTCACAAGTAGGTAGTTAAGATTTTTGCTTTGTTTTTTTGACCTTTGACTCTTGCCAAACATATTGCATTTAAACACAAAGTATTTTGTCTTTGTTGTTTTGATCTTCACCCATTCTCTGACCAGCCTTTTGGTTTGCTCTTTGAATGCTTGATTTCCTGGTCCTTTGCTTTCATCTTGTTTTTTTGGGGCATGAATCATTCCAATTCAAAATACTTTATTTGTGAACAGTTTGTGTTTTATCTTGACTATTTTAATTCACTTTTCGTGTATTGTATTGCTGCATAATTTTTTATACGCCTTTAGAACAGATGCCACAAACTTTCTTATGATTGGGTATGAGTAATTTATTGTTATGACATTATATTTTAGATTGTAACCAGTTATACTCAGTAATAAACAAACCTATAACGCTCATCTGAAGACTCAGAAGATGCACCTGGATGATATTCAATGGTCCTGGTGCAATGTGTCATATGACAAATGATTCAAAAGTGGAATTGTTTGAATGACATTTGCCATATTATGTCTAGAGAAAAGATAACACTGCATTCCACATTCAGAATCTTACACAGCAGTCAAAAATACCAGTGGTAGGGTTACGGTCAGATGATGTGTTTCTTCACCCAAACTAGGATGATTTACTATCATGAAAAGAACAATGCACAAAGCTCAGCATTAAGAAATTCTTCTGGAGAATGTCATGCCACATGCCTCTGAGCCAATGATGAAATGCAGCTGAATCATTCCAAAAGACAGCTGTCCAAAGCACACAAGCAACTCCACATCTGACTCACTAGAGGAAAAAGAAGTTCTAACATGAATTATTTAAAAATCCAGACATAAATTCCACTAACTTTTGTGTCCAGACTCGAAGTTAACTGTATAATATTAAAAACTCTCAATATCAGAGAGTTAAATGACACCTACACAGAGCAGAAAATTGGAATTCCTCCACAGTGGTTCAAAATATTGACTGATAACTACTAGAAACATCTTGTTGCAGTTAATGATGTTTAAATTTAATATAAAAAGTTATTTACTACTATGGACAATTATGTTTTTTTACATGAAACATTGACTGTTATATTCAGTATCTTTAGATTAATAAAATCAGTATATCAGTTTTTATTTTTGTTCTGATAAAAAAAAAATGAGCTGAACTTCATGGTGTGCTGCAGGGATCATGATTGCTTGGTTATGCAGTGGGGTACAGCAGAAAGTCCTTAGTTATGCTGAGTCGTCTAGGGACAGTCTAGCCCTAGACATGATCAGGAAGGTAAGAAGGTGATCTGAAAAAATTGGTAATGTTTCCAATGTATATGACCAGCTCCTTAATTTTGCTAACATTAATAGATGGATTGTTGCCCTGGCACTACTATATTAGACTGCAGATCTCTTCTATGAAAGCAAGCCCAATGTTGAATCATTGTCAGCTAATCCTTTAAAGGAATTGAAGATGTGTTTGGCACCAAAGACATACAGTACAAAAAAAGGGCATAGCAGGGGTACTCAGTACATTACCCTGTGGGGTGCCAGTGATGCTACTAATATGCATTTACTAGCATTTGTCAGTTAAGAAATCCCAAATCTAATTGCATAATAAGGTTCTAAATGGACTGGTGACTCCAAATTGTGCCCATGCATATGTTATTTTAGTGGTAGGATTCAGTGTTACTGTCTGAAAAATTCTATAATAAACATTTTAAATATAGAAAGAAATTTAAATTCCAAAAAGATTACCACAACTCTAATATTTTACTCAGCTTCAAAGCACTCTTTATCTACTTGAGCTCAAAACTAGAATGGAATGAAAAGTAAGCATTAATTGCTGTTGTAATGGATGGCACACATAGACTGGCACCACAACCGGGATTGAACAAGTATCCTTACCCAGTTGGGTGACCAGTACAATAGAAGGACTGGGAGAGATGAATACAGCTGAACATTTTTTCCCCAAATACACCAGATGGCAGTATCCCTGGGTTGGGAATCCCAAGCAGCAACCTGCAGGGCATGCTGGGATCTGTAGTCCCATGGGGCAGCCCTGTTGGGTTCCGTGGGGGCTGCAAGGGGAAGCTGCTGGGATTCATAGTCCCAGCAACCTGGAAGTGCTTCCATCGAAAATACTGCATGATCTTAGATAAAAGAAGCCACCCGATCTCAGCCAGGCAAGTCAGAGTCAGGTGGAAGAGGACAAAGATTGACTAGAGGAGTGGAAGGTGAAGAAAACAATCATTGTGAGAAGTGAGAAACCCATTGTAAGGTATTTAGATGTCAATAACCCCTTTTATTATATTGAGACTTGTGTCTGTGCAATTGTGTGGGGGGTTTGGCAAAATACACATTTTTAAACCTAAAATGAGAAAATTTCAGCTGTTGTATCAGACTTTCAGTTTTTTTTTGAATAACATTCTTTGTTGAGTTAAGGTTCAGAGCTATTATATGTATTGACACATATAACATATTAACATTAAAGTATAAATTCTTACAACATTTACACATAAAACAAAAGAAATAAACACACTTTTCATCTGGATCGATCAAATACAGCATGTGTATTGTGGCCAATGAGATTATGTCTGACAATAACCTATCCTCTAGCCCTAGTTAAATACTCTATAGTGCCATTATTTCTTCTTTAATTCTTGCTTCAATAATCAACACTTCCATCTGAAGTCCAGCTCACAAAATCAAAGAAATACACAATATTTTGCAGGACAGCAGAAGAGAACTGTAATTTGTGTAATAAACACTTTTCTGCCCAAGCAAAACATGAAAACAATTAACCTGCTGGCAGCTCCTGGAATCATACACTGCCATTTGGAAATATGATGTATTGTTTGGGATTTCTTTCATGAATTATTTTTTCATTATGCCTTCAAAGACATGCAAACTTGTTAATTTTATATCCATTTAGTATTTATGCAGAGTCCACTGATGATTCAGCTGGGTGTGGACCTGAATATGAGTAGTATTTGCCAAAATGTGCATTTAAAAGATCAAAAACACATTTTGGACAAATTATGCATTCTTTGGATTAAATGCACTTTGCAAATTATTGACTATGACGATACATTATAAGAAGGTCACTTTCTCAGCCAGTATCTGCCTATTACTGGCCATGCCTTTGTTATGCTCTGAACGAATGTTTCATGTGTTTTATGTATGTAGGAGCTGTAGCACATATGTATACTCTTTAATAGAGTATGTCAGTGTTTGCAAGCATTTCGGCAGTTTCCTTAATGAAATATAACCCGAGAAACACACATGAGGCAAGTTCACACATAAAAAATCAATCTAATCTTTTCCTGCCACTTCACATACAGTATCTGTTTCCTGTAATTCATTAATTTTCAGAATCTACTTTTAACAGTAACTAGTTGAAGGAAACCAACATATCAATACAGCATGGGATCAAAGCAGAAACAAACTGTGCAAAAGATAATTACATTACATAATGTAGATAATGAATAAAATAACAAAAAATGCAGTTTAGTTTATACTTTGGGTATTTAGACATTTTTACAACCGTCTATGCACTAACGGTAAATTATCACACAGTGAAGAAAATATACTGAATAGCATTGCCACTCATGTGGACTTCTCTTCAGTTCTCTGTTTGAGTGTCATCTGTGTGGAGTTAATACTGTAAACTTTTCCCATGGCCATTTGGAGTTCTTTGTAATGCAAATTCCAATCACTGTGGTGACCACAAAGAGGTGGGTGTTCAGGGCAATAACCCATTAGACAGGAAATAATGACAACCAATATAATCACTAAGAAACTTTACAGCAAGTATTTGGATTGTGTATGGAAGCAGTGTGACCAAACCACAAATAACTTAGACAAACTACACACAAAAATATACCAAGATCTGTGTATGTTCTGTCCATACATTAATTATGATAAATAGATGTTCCTCACTGTTTTTATTATTTATTTATATATATATTTATTTATTACTATCTATTTCAAATTAATATTACCTATACACTTTCCTAATATTTATTTTTTATTTATTTTTTATAGTATAGTATAGTATAGTCCTTTACCTGTCTTCCTCTGGTTTTATACATGTTGCACCATGGTCCTGGGGAATGTTATTTCATGCACACTGTATGAGACACACTCTATTGTTGTTCTTTCAAGTTTGAGGGTTCACAAACTTCAACAGTTTTTAAGACCTGAAATCTTGTGTCTATGGAGAAATCAGAAATTCAACAATTTATATTCGAGCACTGACAGCTTCTACTAAAATTTTAGATTTTTGCAGATGTTTTTCTAGCAGATGTTTTCCTTATAAAAAATGTTAATGCATAAAAAATTCCAATGAAGGATCTGGTCCAGGTAGGATGAACATAGGAGCCTAAGATGAGAAAATTGTTTATGGGCTAATGAAAATATTTGATTTGTTTCTAATTGAATACTCTGAATGGGATGCATTCTTAAATGGGTTTTGCATGTCTTGCCTATGTTCATGTTAAAAACCTCCCCAAAGCTATTAGATGGATTACAGACTCTAAATTTTATCAGGGGATGCATGTTTTTTTTTTTTTCTTTATGATGTATGTACACCATCCAGCTCTGATCCCTTGCATTTACTGCTGCCACCACTGACGCTTATGACCATGTAATGGAAGTGACACACCCTGTCATTAGTTTTATAATCCATTTCTTGTCAACATCAGGAACTGAAATCTTAAATTGTGCTGGCTTGTCATTTCTTGTCAAAATTGTTCTTATACTCTCTTATCCTGAACAGTATCAACACAGTTTTGGAAGTCTTATAGAAAACTACATTTCCCATTACCTTTATTCCTCTGTGACCCAATGGGGTTGTGTTGCAATAATCAAACATTTTTCAGGCATTATCCTGTAGATTCACTTTCTAAATATAAATTTACTTTTAAAGGGCCTGAGGCCATAATATTCATGCAATAATTTACACTGTAGAATTTTAATGTTTTTATTGTACTGCAATACATTGTATGATTTATTTTAATCACACTAATACATTACAAACAGCACAGAACTGCCTAATTCACAGCTGGGTAACAATAATATCTGAATATATATTCACTTGGATTTAACTCAAATATTTTTATATCACAAGCGGAATCATGTTGTAGCTAATTCAGAATTACTTTTAATTCATTAATCTTTTATTTAACATTGTGCAGTATTAAGGTCAAAGTGTTTTTTTTTTCATGAAAGCAAAACATTTAATATTTTGTGCAATGCAACCTACGCATATAAGCTGTATGCCAGAAATTACCTTAGTTTTGATTTTAGTATAATTCTAATATTGTAATAATAATTGGAAGAAGAAAATGAAGAATACAATTTACTTCTATAGTAATATTCCCATGTTCAAAGTCCTAAACTTGGTGGAGTTAGGATGTTCTTTCTGTGTAGTTTTATGATACTCCTGTTCTCTACTACATCCAAAATATATGTACCTTTGATTAACTAACCAACTCAAAATTAGTTTTGCAAGCAGAGTATAAATGCTTGAATGTGTCCTGTGACGGACCAGCATCTTTGCTAGATTCCTGCAAAGGCAAATTTCAGTTCACTGCAATTCTCCGAATCTGCAAGAGAAAAATGTTTGCATTACTCATTTTTCTAAATTTTGCATGTTATAGATTTGTAGGTATTGTAAATTTATATAAACCATTTTAATGAGTATAACGCTAAATGTGCTGTCGATTGTTCGATTGGTAAAGTTTTTAAATAATAAAGAGATAGATAGCATAGTCAGAAATCCCTTTCATTCCTTCATCTCAACGAAACCGTGGTACAGTACTTTAAAAAGTAACTTTCAACGGCCTTACTTTTAATATGCTAATACTCGGCCAGTTTCATATTGATATTTAGGAATGGACCCATCACGGCACAGCGCCGTCAGTTTTCGATGTCTGCACAGACTCCTCGTTCTCTCCTCCCACTAAACATCGCTGTGCCTCACCCTCTGTTCACACTGCACAAGCGCGTTTGTTCTGCGCGCAGCTCTTCGTCTAAATGGAAATAACGTGAGGATGCAGACGCCGCTTGTTGATCTTATCCCGGATTGCTAGTAATAGAACTATTACTATGAAAGCTCAGGTCTATGTACTAACAGGATATTCACGAAAGTGTGTTAAAAATGCACGTCTTCCCATTGTTCACTGTAATGCTTATCGCGGCGCAGGGGACGCTTGGCGAAATGTTCACGTCCGTGGCGGACGCCCAGAGATCTGTGGCGGTGGAGATGGAGCTGCTCGGGTACTTAGAAGAGTACCTTGAGCGCGAGACCCTTCGGCTCAACGATCTCAGAAGGTGAGTGAGTGAGAGTGCAGAACAAGCTCGTATAAAACTTCTCATTATTGAGTCTTCCTTTTCTTTTTAATGTTTAACGAATCACTAATTTTCGCAGACTTAATTTTAGCCCAAAGATTCCCACGTAGATGTAAAGCAACACTGTTTATAGCTACTTTAGAAGCAAGCTAGTGCGGTATAATAAGAGTTGAAATTCACGTGTGGAAATGGTCTTGTGTGAAGCGTATACTTAAGAATGGCTGGTCAGTGGAACTGGATGTAACTACAGCAGAAAATGAATAGACAATCCTTTTGGTAACATTTTGAGAGAGTAGTATAAACTGGAAAGTACAGAGAAGGTTCACCATTTAATTTTATTGTTATTAGTACAATTAATATACACAATCTATTGCTTTTTAATAAAAATTGTAAATAAACACCAATTTATTATTTAGTACCGCAGTAAATGTAGTTTTGCTATTCATTATAAATGAATATTCTTGGATTGGGAAAGGAAGTGGAGTCCCCAGTGAAAACCTACGTAAGCATTCCAAGAACAAACTCCACACTACTATATACATTACTATATGTGTATTTACTTTGAGCCATAGGAAACCACAACTGGAATATTTTGCATGAATTATATACATCCTTTAATTTTCCATATTCTAAAACCAATAAGACTGGCACATTGGTAACACTGCTTCCTTACAGTAAGGTGAGCAGGGTTCACATCACAGGTCCTCCCTGTGCAGAGTTTGCATGTTTTCCTGTGTCCATGTGGGTTTCCTCCAGGTGCTCTGGTTTTCTTCTAGGCCAAAGACATGCAGGTTGGATAGATTGATAATACTAAATTGGCCCTAGTGTGTGTGTGAGTGTGTGTTTGTGTATTTTCACAATCTAATGGTCTGTTGCCCTGACCAGGGTTTGTTTCTGCCTTGTGCCCTGTACAGGCTTGGATAGGCTCCAGCACCCCCAGTGACCCTATTCAGAACAAAGTGGGTTAGAGCATGATGAAGTTAAAACCATTCACCAAATACAATACTCCAATGACTTTTCCTTACATGTGTGACGGACGCTCTGCTGCATACGTCCCGGGGGAGCCACCAGGGAGTGTGCAATACCTTCCCTGGGGGCAGTCTCCCTGGCCGTGGGTCCTTCCTCAGTCTCCCCCGTGGCTTCATGGGACATGGAGTCCACCACAGCCCGGTTGGGAGATGGGGTGGCCGCTAGGGGGTGCTGCGGAGAGCCAGCCACCACATCGGACGACTTACCAGCAATTAAGGCCAGCTGGTCAGGCACCTGGAGCACTTCCGGGTGGGCTATAAAGCAGGCAACCTCCCTCCATTCGGGGCCAGAATCGGGAGGAAGTGGACGAGGTTGCCTGGGAGGAGTGGTGGTGGCAGAAGAGGGTTGTGAAGAATTGTGCTTTGTGCTTTGGTACTGTGTTGGGCCTGTTGGACACGGGGAAGACGTGCCCCTCGGCTGAAGGAAAAGAGAATAAAGCCTGTGTGTTTTATACACGTGCCTCTGCATGGTCTGTGCCGGGTCGGGCGCTATATAGCGCCTTTCTTACACATGATTTTACTTAACAAAGTAAAATGTCCTATTTTCATCCATTAATACTGGTTGGCTTGATGGAAGAACATATAGTATTGGTGCCTTACAGTGCTTGGACCCTAGCTCATTGCCCAACTGGAGTTCTGTCTGCATGAAGTTTCCCTGTGATTCCCATCTTCATGTTGTAATGGGCATGGTGGTACATATAAAGAAGGAAAAAGAGCAAAAACAGGATTAGGAAACTCATGGTCAAAGACAAAAGAAACAAATGAATCTGAATATCAAAACCTAATATGAAAACTAAAACTTGAAGTCAAAAGCCACATGAAGACTTAATCTTCTAAAAAAGATTTTTTCAATATCCGTAACTTTAAAAATAGTTTGTTAATTGAACCCAAAATCTTAGACACCAGCAATAGTTTGCCCCTATCTTGTATACTAGCTAGTTGATGACATCTTATGGTGCAACTCCCTGTTGTCACATGATGGGATTGGATCACCACTGTCAATAAAAATATGGCTGCCATCATGAAAAATGACTTAAAATGGTGGGATTCACAGTAAAAAAATGGAAAAGTGGAATTAAAAATGATAATAAAAATTCATAATGCAAAAATAATCTAAAAATAAATGTCACACAAGTACAATAAACACATCTGTAATGTTTTAAACTCCAAAACCATGACACATGTAGGTTTCCTCCTGGGATCCCAGTTATATCCCACAACCTAATAGCATACAACTGACTTTCTTAGTAACTTTGAGCTGGCATGATTTGAGTGCTAGTGAATGTGCTTAAGGGCAGTGGACTGGCATCCTGTTAAAAGCTGGTTGCTCGCCACACTAACCGTATGTTGCTGTCATCATTACTAGTTCCCTGTGATCCTGTATTAGAAAAAGAGTTTATAGGAAACAAATTCAAGAATATTTAAACTATTGTTTGAAACAAATACCCTAAACAGTTATGATGTAAATGTGTAAACATTTTGGACTCTGAAGTGTGCAGCCTTTGAAGAAAACACAAAAGATCTATTAAATAAAGTCAATTCAACAGAGCACCTAGTTAACTTCTGAAATTCATTTTACCATGAATATGAGCATTTTTATAAATCCAATGTTTTATAGTACTCCTGATACATTTTTAATAGTATACTGGATTTTTATATACAGTATTATACCCTGTTTCCTTTCAGTCATTTTTACATATTCTTGATTTTTGAGCTACTGTATGTGCTTTTACCCCAAGCTAATGAGTTAAGTTTCACTTTGCCTCTCTCAACATTGATGTCTGTTTTCCTTTTACTTTCTTTCTTTAACAATTTCTTCTTGATATCCATATGGTACTGTTTGTTTCCAAGTTGTACTGCATGCCTTTTGCCATCTGTTTCTGTCAGTCTCAATAAATAATGTCAGCTTCTTTCTGTCTTTTCTGTGTATCTCTCTGTCTCACAGTGTGTGTCATTATTAATTTAGAACTTACCCATTCATTTCCATGTTTGTTATTTCTAAGACTTCTGCTTTCGTTTAATCTGTCTCTGGCTCTCTTTCTGAATACAGTACGAGATGTGTAATGTTTATTTATAATACAGTGTCTCTATCTTTTTTGTGTCTTTGCCTCTATGTACATGCCCTGTTCCTGACTTCTCTCACACTTTCATTCCCATAAATACTATTAAGAATGTTGTAAATGCCACCACCTCATATACTCCAGGGCTTGGATATTGTGCCAAAAGTTATTGTATCACCCGCTGCATTGGAGCTTGACCTGCAGCTCTTTCAGACTTAATAAGGACAAAATAAAGCTTAAAGTTAGTCAGACCCAAAACAAACCTCCAAGTCACCTGTCACTCCAGCAGATTAAGTGCACTTTTTATTTTTATCTAACAAGGTTTCTGCACAATGCACAGCTTGCTAAATCTTAACTGCAATCTTTAACAGAAAATTAGTAAACTTGTTGATACAGAAAATGAATCATTAGTCACCAAATGAATGAGCATTACTTAGGCATTCCACTTTGTGAAACTGAATAACATGGCCATAGGCAATGCTCTACCCCCCAGCACTGAGTGGAAAGTTCAGCTGAAATGGAGATTTTCTCAGGACAAGGTTTCAGGCAACACAAATATACAAGCAGATGTTTAAATAGTTGAAGCTAAGATGATTGAAGGGATTGATATCCCTCTTCAGACACCTATTCTTTCAAATGGCAACAGTAAAAAGCCACTGAAAGAAGAAAATGCAGAGGCATTTTACTAGCATTTCCTGCCCTGTTTTGTAGTTTTACTCTGTAAATGTACTTGGTCTTTATTACCACCCCACACCCATTCCTTTTGTCTATCACTTTTGTAAAATTATACCTTATCAGTCCTGAATTTGTTAAGCTTCTTTCAATACAGGTTACTGGATTTAATCTGTTAGGTACAGTATACTTCCATGAACTAGCTCTTGTCAGCTAGTGGTGTGTTTATTTTATCAGATAGGTTCTGATAAAGAGTCTTCAAATATTCCACTGTTTAAGTTCTAAATGTGATACTGTACTGTGATCTTGTTAGCTCAACCATCTACTTTTTGATGGTCCATACAGTTAATTGTGCAATATAAAATTAAGTGTGTTTGAATGATTCATTGATCAGTTTGCTTTATGACTACAGCAAACCTTTCTACTTCATTAATGAAATCTACAAACTGTTAACCAAAAAAATCCTTAAAAAAGAGGTACACATAGTAAAATAAATAAGTTAACAGTCTCAAACTTATTTTATTATAATTGAAGGTGGCACAATTGACAGTAACTATCCCATGCGTGAAATCAATCCCATGGCGGGAATCCACAATGGGACCACCCACTCGCTCACTTACATAGCCTCTACTTAAAAAATAACAATTAACATAGCACACATCATTGGGATGTAGGCACCAGAATGACACCAGAATGCCTGAAGAAAAATCAGCATACACCTGGGAAGAATGTGAAAACTCGCTACAGACAGCAACCAGGCTTATGATTCCAACTCAGGAAGCTAACTCAACAGTGCAGAAGTGTTAACCACTGTGCAACCATGCATCACTAAAATCACAATTTTAGCAAAGGATTTAACATTATTAATTTGGTATATTTATTTGGAATCCATTATGTTTTGGTATTTTTTAATTATTGAATCTTAGACAATTAAAAAAGTAAAGTTTCTGACTAACATAACCCTCAAGAAATAAACAAGTATATTTGTACAGTTAATGCATTACTGTCCTGGAAAGATTCAGTATTCACATTTCATTTAACATCAAAGTTAAGATGTAGTGTACACTCATTATTTTATTTTTTATTGCAGTTGTGGTACAGTAAACTTTTGAATCAAATAATTCCACAAGTTACAGAAGATGTGTTACAGTAAACACTGGACCATAAGAGGGTAGATTTTGTTAACCTTGCAGTTGTATCAGCCGTAGTTTAGATTCTTAGTTTCCGCTGTAAATATTTAGCTACGTTCATTAAATATTTAGCTATGTTCAGTATCTTTCACAGAGTCAATCTGATCTTGTGAAAGTGAATTTTTCTCAAGAGAGGTTTGAAATTTTGAATTTTTTTCTTTGCATTGCATTTTACATGACAAAAATGTTAATGTAGGGCCAAGATTTCATTGTGTGAGAGAGAGAGAGAGGTGAAGAGCAGGCACTGATACAGCGCATTGCCGCACCCACCCCATGACGAACCAACTCAGGATCCCATATTAGGACCTGAGTGCAGCCATGCAGCGGGTGACACCTCAGAACCACACTAGTTCACATGGAATAGAACCAGTGTGAGGTTTTTTTTATGGTGACTGGTGTGCCAATTCTGCCACCAACCCCCAGGTTTTTCCCTGCAGATTAGAGGGCCTACTTGCAGGGCTGGATGCAGATGAACGTCATACCCAGGACGGAGTCATAAGATAAAACCAAATGTTTATTTCAGAGTGTCATTGCATATTTATTGCGTAAATTATTAATACTTACACAGTACCTTAAGTAACATTATTGTATTTTTAAAAATTAATGAAAATAAAGTTCATCAAACTTTGTGTTACTTAACACACTCTGTGACAATTTCATATTTTCTGATTTTAGAAAGAAAAGTTAAGAATTACTTCATCTTTTTAACCCCTTGCCTAAGAAACTTGAATGTTTTTCCCATTTAATCCTTTAAATTGTTGATTGACCACCATATTACATACACCTGCAAATAGAAAATTGGTACCACATTTTCCTTTAGAATAACCCAAAACAACTAGATCATTGACTCAGTACTTAAAGTGCAGCATAGGAATGTTAGGTAGTTATGAATTTAGGTTTCAAAAAACTTGCTCCACCTCATCTTACAGATGCTCTGGAGGACTGAGGTCTGGTAATTTCAAATGCATTGTTTTCGTTTTCATCAACAACATGGAGTGGCCTTGGGAATGAGCAAAGGTTCTTGTTCAAAAAAGCAGTGAATAAGGTGTGAACACATTATTAAGTCTAACCATAACATCCCTAGATTTAAATTAATCCAATGTATTATTTAGTTTTTTCTTATTGTTTTGGCTGACTCCTTTGTGTTTGGTATGACTCAAGATTTGGTGTCATCCTTAAATTTCATCAGTTTACTAACTTACTAGTAACAGTCTAAGCACAGATTCCCTGGGAACTCCACTGATAACCTCACCTCATAGGGATGTGTGGGATAGAAGAATGGGTAAGTGCCACATGAGGATCATTTGAAAAAAATGCTACAATTGTTAGTACAGCCTTGCTCCATAAGTATGTGTGAACAATTTGAAACTGATTGAACAGTCCTCTATCAGGATTTAATAGGTGGGTGTCCTAACGAGATTTCATATGAAAGCATGACATAGAAATGACAGAGTCGATCTTAGTTTTTTTTTTCTTTTGTTACCATTGTGTTTATTCAGACACCCTTTTTTCCTTGTGCTTTTGCAATATGTTTAGTGGGTGAGAGGATACAGTGTAATAGTTGTTGATATTAGGATGAAATATGTCTTTCAAAGTGGCCCCTAGCCTTGTTTCCTAAAAAATAATAGATAAGAGAAAAAGAAGGCAAAACCCCACATACTGTATCTTGGGAACAAACCACAGATGAAGATTGAAAAAGGAGTAAGAGAGAATATGAAAAGTAAATATTATATGCTAGAATGTTCCAAACCCTGTTCTGCTGACAGTAACGTCAAGTGTTGCATTTCAGAAATGAGATATATGAGTAGGGTGATGTACATTAGAGTTTTTGGCCACCCCACATACAGGAAAGATCAGTGAAACACATGATAAGATTGTGAAAAGGCATGTGATTATGTCTGGGATGGATGAAATAAAGACCATGACAGTTTGACTCCTGCAAAAAAAACTAATTATTTCATCTTTTACAATGGACTATTTCAATACTCCCCTAATATGAATCTGTTAACAAAGTTTAATATATTGTAAATTATTGAGATTTGTATTACCATGCTTTAATCTGAGTAATTTGCGTGAAGTAACTTTTTTAATACAGTGTAATGCTGTAATTAGGTACAATTAGGTAATTGTTGTTCCACAGTGTTTATAAGTACGTATATATATATAAATTGGGGAATAACAATTACAATTGAGTGCTTAATCACAGCATTATATTGTGTTACACTCTAAATAAAATGTAATAACACCTAGTTACGCTGTAATTATATAGGTAATTACATAGTAAGTAGAGTGTAATTTGGGACACCTAATCTAAAGTGATACCAAAAACTCTGTGTCCACATTTAAGTGAAGTGTTTGGGTAACTTTGTTTTTCACAATGTTAAAATGAAGGGAGAGGTTTATAAGAAACATGCAATCTTTAAGCATTGTCATTTAAAAATCTATTAATCTTTCAACATTGCAAACTTAGATTTTTTCTCCACTTCACCTGATAAGAGCTCTTGAAGACTGATTTTTACAGAATTGTGAATTCTTCACATGTGTGAATAGAACCAGTCAAAATGAAAGGGGTACATTTTGTGCTCTGGATGCCCTTCCTCCTGACACGCATTTCTAAGAAGAATGCTCAGGTGGTTGTACTCTTCCGCTGCAGCTTTCACGCTGCGGGTGCTTTGTTTGATTCCATCCTAAATTTGTCTAAAGCATGAAGTAAAAATCTAGTCTGAGTTGTAGTGAAGCATCTCACAGACATACATTTTGAAGGGCTATAACGCTTAAAAAATAATATTGGGACATGGAGCATCCTGTGGCTTCTCCCCATTGTATATACACTATGTGAAGCTGTTATATTTAAGTGTTTAAGAACCAAACAGTGTTAAACACATTTTGCTTGAAATATATGATTCATGAAAAGAAAGAGACCCTCTCCCACTCCAACCCTGTGAAAAGAGATTCAGTTGAAACTACAAGGTAATAGAATACCTACAAAAGAGGGCAGCAACACAGTCACTAAGCCATAATCAATGAAGAGAAATAAAAGGCATAAAGGAATAGACTGCCAGCTGCCCAGTCGTTAGGTGGTTGTACATTAGAGTACAGATTTCTGAGGGTGGAACTGGATAACCTGTCAAGAGTTTGTGAAGGACCAGGTTATAGAATAAAGTCCTCCAAAAATTAGTAGAACAGGATTCTGAGAATTTTGAGTGGGCCTACAGATGCACACGGACAGCAATTGCACACAAAGAGAAAAGTACCTATTGGGTAGAATTGGAAATGAAACATTAATGGTCTAGAAAGAAGAAAATGTGGGGAGAAAAATATATGTTAATAGAAAGCATTTAGATATATTTGAGGGGGAAAGTTTCAAAATATATAGAGAAAAGTACCCATTACAGTTGTCAGTCTGCTCAGATTGTTATTGTTTCAAAGTTGTGTAGAAATGTTAGGCAGTGTTCTATTGAACACACTTTCAACTTTTAGAATGTTTTTCAGGTTCTTTTTTTTCTTAGAATTGTTTGTAATGTGGCATAACCACAAATATGTATTAAACAGTTTTCCCCTCAGTTGAGCATTGGTGTCTTGCTGGTGTAAAACCATTGAAGTTTTCAGACTCTGTGCTAAAACCAACCACTGATGTGAAAGTGTCAAATGGCATGATGAATCCTCTGTCAAATAAATACTACACCTTTGATGTTCATTTCTCTTAAATGTGTCTGACAAACATCATGTAAGGTGCTCTCTTTTTTATTTCAGGTTCTTCAAAAAGGTAAAAGGTCAGCATAGTGACATTTATCAAGGTCAAATGAGTGCAATGGCAAATCCTCTAGTTGCATACTCACTGATTAAAAGACTGCAGTCAGAGTGGCTAAATGTGGTTTACAGCACAGAAGCCAATGAGAACATTCAAGGTAATCCTTTCTGTTGCTTGTACCTCAAATTCTCGTTAAATTATTTCTGTTGCTTGTACCTCAAATTCTCTTTAAATTCCTGCTGAGTCTTAAAAATATTGCACCCTATATAAAAAAAATACCTCATATAATGATCAATTATATAGAATCCCTGAAACGTACGAAAAAACTCATAATCCTTGGCCACCTTAAATTCCTTTCCACCTCTCCATCAGCATCTTTTGTTTTGCATATGTGTCAAGCAGCAGGCAGCCTGCTATCCCATCCCCGACCAACGTAGCTTTAATCATACACCAAGTTCTCCCAGTTCAAGTCTGTTTATCTGGGTGTGAGGTGTCTTGAATTGTATAGGGTAAATGATAATATGTCATACCCTATCCCAATTTCTTTTACTTTGGTTAAATTCTTGAAAAACGTGCACTTGTTTTGTTATATCTGTGTCTTTTGTGAAAGTGTTTATTTGAAATTTGGGCTTCAGTCTTCACACATTCTACACTTCACATCAGCATTTAGCCAATTATTAGTAGAACATGAAAAAAGTTTCTGTTCTAGTTATGTGTTGAACATTTCTTGCCTCACATTTCCTATCATCCTACATCTACACAGATCATTGTAGACATGGAACACACTTGAAATGTATATGTTCCAAATAACGATATATTATTTACCATATACAATTCAAAGCACCTCACACCCAGATAAAGAGACATGAGCTGGGAGAACTTTGTGTACGAAAAGCTGAGTCCGTTGGGGGATGGGATAGCAGGCTGCTGGTGCTGATTGACACATTTGCAAAACAAAAGACACTGATGAGGAGGTGCAAGGGAATTTAAGGTGGCCCAGGATTACGAGTTTTTTCTTAGGTTTCAGGGATTCTAGTGCTAAGGAAGGTTAATATTCTCCTAGGGTCAGCTTGAGGTATTCTGATTTTCATGTCCCATAGGAAAAAACAGAAATGTTAAATAAGATTAATGACTCTTAACTGGCCCGATATGATAATGTTTATGCCTGTGAGTGAGTGTGCCCAGTGATGTATTGATACCTGTCAAGTGTTGGTTACTGGTTTGCTGAAAATGTAGGTTTCAGTTCAGTTGGTTTAAGCAAATTCAGAACTGAAAGGATGGATGGATGAAATTTATTTTATTTGGAATGTGAGCAAACGTTTTTCCTTTTTTTTAATTGGTGTTTTCTGATATTAACTAACACTTTTCTTTTTTCCATAAATCTGGTAAAATCAACATTATTCTTTTTTGCATTACTTTTTTCTTTATTCTATTCTTTATGCATCTCTTTATTGGTCTGCCAATAATGGGGGCTAGTTAACTTTCTACAGTTAGGTATTCCATCCATCCATCCATTGTCTAACCCGCTGAATCCGAATAGGGTCACGGGGGTCTGCTGGAGCCAATCCCAGCCAACACAGGGCACAAGGCAGGAACCAATCCTGGGCAGGGTGCCAACCCACCGCAGGACAGTTAGGTATTCTACTTAATCAATTCTACCAGAACTCTCCAAACACTAAGTCACTGACAATGCTTCTCCTAATTTACACCTAACCTTTTATGTTTGAGTATAGGATCCTCTGTACTAACACGTGCATTTTATATGGAGTGTTACAAGGGCTTCTCCACACTGGATTGGGCCTGCAGTATACTGGCAGGTGGGTTACACTTGAACTGAAATGACAGTTGTCCCCACCTGTTTTAAGTCTACCCTTGTGCCACTGCCAAACCATGATTTTTCTATGGACCTTAAATGACCTTCACCCTGTTACTGTTACCCCATTATTGCAAAGTGTTTTGAGAAGTTAGTCCTTTTTCATTTGGAATTCTGTCTGCCATCAGCACTGGATCCTTACTAGTTTGCCTATCTCACCAATACGGGATGATAGATAATAGCAATTCCTTATGTTAGAATGGTATTTATCAGTTTTATGTTGGCCTTTAATACTGTTATTCATCTAAGCTGATCTCAAGGCTTACTGATCTGTTTATCTACATATCCCCCCTGAAAATGGATTCTGGACTTCCTCAGTAATAGACCACAGTCTGTTAGGCTTTGTAATCACACCTCGTCTAACTTTAAACTGAATACTAGAGTTCTACAGTGCTGAGTGCTTAGATCTCATTAAAAATTTAAAGTTACACCTTGAAATTGATGCATTACAGCAGGAGGAAACTACTCCTAACAGCTAAAAACAGGGGTAAAGGCCCATAATACACCACAGTTTTTTTTTAATCATTATAGTGGAAAAATTCCAAATTTCTTTAAGCTAGCAAACATTGCCTTATTTCATTAAAAATGCTAATGCCTCTGGTTCTAGTAACCATAGGCTGTTTAATTTAATACATAAGAAACAAGAAACTTAATAGAAGCAATTTTTGAGTACAAAAAATGACAATACATATCAGGTACTGTATAGTTTCTTAGTGGACAGTCAACATGGGTATTAAAAAGAGACATACAGTAGGCCTATTAGTTTGCCAATATGTTACAATTTTATTAGGAAGCAACAAAAGCATTTAACCATAGTGTCATATATGATATGATTTCAAACAGCTTTTAAAATATCTCATAAAACAACAGAGCTCAAACTTTAAGAAGTCAAAGTGGAGCACACCAATGGGTTCAAAATTAGCTTAAACATATTAACCAAGTTTTAGAAAGAGAAAGTTAAAAATAGTACATGTAATTATTCTACAATGGAGAATCTGAAAGTTGAAATTACACTTTAAGCACCTAGAGAAAATCTCACTAAGACAATATGCAAATTCAACAAAGATAGTTATTGGGCTGGAATTCCAAACCAAAAGGAGCCTTAACTTAACTATGCTGCCTCCAGTTTTCATACATAAAAAATACATTCTAAACTGTTACCTGTCAATTTTTTCTTATGGTAGATTTTAAGGCAAGTTATGAAAAAGAAGACCACAATCTTCCCAAATTTGAAGATCTACAAGGAGCTGCCCAGGCGCTAATGAGGCTGCAAGATGTGTATGCACTCAGTGTGAATGGTTTGGCCAATGGGCGTTTCCAAAGGTTTTCCTTTAGTGAAGCAGTAGACATCATTAAACTAAATGTCTCCACCAGTCTTTCAGCAGATGACTGCTACCATGTGGGTAAGGTGGGTATTTGATTAGAAACACTGATCAGGTTAAAATGCTATAGTTTTGTCTGGTTATTAATACAATCTCAGATAGACAAATTAGATAATAAACCGATGTATAGGTATGTGATTTAAATGTAAGCAAAACACCAGGAATATACAGTACCAGTCTCCAGAGAAGTGTCAGGAAATTTCTTTATCATTAAAGTGTATCAGTTTTAAGAGTGAGTATAGTTTTTTGTTGTTAAATCATTTCATAGGCAATTCCTTGGGTCAATCCAAAGTGAACAAGAGAACAAAAATAAATAAATCATAAGCAAAGCCTCTCTGTGCCAATACCTAATTTAGGAATCTCATCTGACTGTCATATTGGACTCTGTGGTAATCAGCCTGGACACAGGCAGACACCGAGACACACAAGTCCCAAAAGCACACGCTTTTAATTTATTTTCTTTCTCTTACAGCACAGCACAGTGCACAAATCACCAACAATAAGCTCAGTCCCATCTTTATTTCTCTCTCTTCTCTCTTCTCTGCCACTTTCACTCCTCCACTCACAAACTCTGTCCACCACCTCCCAACTCCGGATCCCCGAATGGAGTGAAAAGGCCCCTTTTATGTTGCACCCGGATATGCTCCGTGCGCTCCCTGACAATCTTTCTGAAGCAGTTCCTAGTGTGGCAGAAGTGCTGCATGGGCACCCAGAAGCACTCCAGGTGTGCCCGGATTGTCTTCCGGCAGCACTTCCTGGTGTGGCAGAAGTGCTGCAGTCCAGGGCTCTGGAATCTTCCAGGCGCCCCCTGGTGGCTGCCACGGGCCCCAACCGGGTTGAGCTTCCCAGTTCTAATTCCGTAGCCCCGATGCAAACCAGAGAGGCTGTCCTCTCGTGTCCTGGGGAGGGAGGGGGGGTATTGTCTCTCTCCCAGACCCTTCCATCCTCCAGGGGTCCAAGATGGGCAAGAGCCCCAGCCATCCACCACAACACATTGGACTTCTGGTCTTCCTGTATCCACCCAGAGCCAGTGATGTCCTATGTGGACTTCGTCTCAATATTTGACATGTCAGTCCCCCGTGATTGTTTGATTGTATCAAAGCAATAAATTCCCCTGTTAAGTCCCAATCACATTTAAGCAATATTGGGGGGCTGTCCCCCGTGAAGTCTTAGAACATTCATCTTTCCACATGATTTTTGAGGTAATGGGGGACTGGGAAAGGTTGAGGTATTGAGAGGAATGCTGAAATTTACTTCCAGTACTGAATATTCTGAAATCCTTGTACTATATGGCTTTAAAATAAAAAAAAAATGTCTTTCAGTAAATTTCCCATACTGGTATACCACACAACCCTACCCCAGAGTAACTACCTTTGCAAACCTTGTGGAACTGCAGGGCTGACAGACATTTGGCAAATTTTATTTAGCAGCAGTGCCTTGTAGAAATGATATCCAACTGCCAGTATTTTTCCCACTGTATTCAACTCTTTTTGGACATTTCCTTTGTTTTGTGCCATTACCCTGCCATTCCTGTACTTGTAATTAATTAAAGAATTTAAAAATGATCTTATATTTAATGTTACCTACACCAGCAGTAATTATTGATTTAATAATTTAGCAAAACCAGATATTTTCTGAATAATCATAAATGTGATCCATTATTATAAATTCTTAAAATGGCAGAAACTGTAAATCACAAAAAAGGACAGAATATTAATTTCTCTTGCCTCAATGGCTAGAATTATTAGTTGTTTATATAATCATATTGCTTAGAAATGTTTTTGTTTATTTCATAGCAATTTTAAAATAAACTGTGAGATTTACATTAATGCAGAGTTGGTTAAAGATCCCAATCCCAACTTTATTTATATACAAGTTATTTTTATGTGCAGGTTGCTTATGAAATGGAGGACTATTACCATGCCATCCTGTGGCTAGAGGAAGCTGCTCAACTTTTTCGTGAGGCACCTGGTACATGGAACACGGAAGATGAGGGTAGTCTGGAATCTGTTCTGGACTACTTAGCTTTTTCATATTTTAAGGTCTTACAAGAAGTTACTCTATACAGTATATAAGACACTATTCACTGTTTAATAATAATAATTCATAATAATCAAAGCACCTGCTTTCTAATTTCTAATTACAGAAAGCATAGGCATCATCTATAGCTAATGGAAATAAAAAGATAATTTACAATGAAATAGATCGACAATTATAGACAAAAAAATCAGTGAGATGAACTCCAATTCCATAATATGTAAAGGCCTAAGGGAATTTTTTTTCATGTACAAGTGTCTTATGTTATGTTGATCCCGATGAACAAAACACAAACAAACAATTAAAATGCAAAAAAAAAAAAACTAAATATACAAACAAAAGTTAAAATGAAAACAAAAAAAATTAGAAAATCAAAAAATTAAAACCAAACAAATTAAAAGAAGCAGCTGGCTTCCTGTGGTTTTGGACTGGATAAACATATATGAAAATAGACAGATGGGTGGAGAAATTTAAATAAAGAACTTTTTTATTAATTACTGAATTCATCATCTTAATAAAATTTTAAAGCATCAATATTATTAAATTAAACCAAAAGTAAAATCACATAAAGCTGTAAATTATATTTGGACTTAGATTGTTTCTTTATAAAGAACAATTTAGTAATATTATTTAGCTTTTGACATACAGATTAATTTGTTAAATAATATTGTATTTGTGAGCATCGGTTTACATGTACAGTGATCCCTCCTCGATTGCGGGGTTGCGTTCCAGATCCCCCCGCGATAGGTGAAAATCCGCGAAGTAGAAACCATATGTTTGTATGGTTATTTTTATATATTTTAAGCCCTTATAAACTCTCCCACACTGTTAACATTATTAGAGCCCTCTAGACATGAAATTACACCTTTTAGTCAAAAGTTTAAACTGTGCTCCATGACAAGACTGAGATGGCAGTTCTTTCTCACAGTTAAAAGAATGCAAACATATCTTCTCTTCAAATGAGCGCTGTCAGGAGCAGAGAATGTCAGAGAGAGCGCTCGCTAAGAAAAGCAAACAATCAAAAAATCACTACGTGCTTTTAAGTATGCAGAAGCACAGCAATAAAGCGGCATTTTGTAGAGGAGCATCCGTATCTTCTAGGCAAACAGCCTCCGTGTAAACAGCCCCTCTGCTCACACCCCCTCCGTCAGGCATAGAGAGTGAAAACAATCAAGCACCGCGCGGGAAGCATATCTTATATCATTGAGGAGTTTTAGTTAATATGTAATACATGCTCTGATTGGGTAGCTTCTTAGCCATCCGCCAATAGCGTCCCTTGTATGAAATCAACTGGGCAAACAAATTGAGGAAGCATGTACCATAAATTAAAAGACCCATTGTCCACAGAAAGCCGCGAACCAGCAAAAAATCCATGATATATATTTAGATGTGCTTACATTTAAAATCTGCGATAGAGTGAAGCCGTGAAAGTCGAAGCGCGATATAGCGAGGGATTACTGTACAGTGCTCATTTTGTTTAAACTTGAATGAATGAAATGAATTAGAGATGACAGTGCAATGTTCACCTGCATCACTGGCAGGTCAAACCATTTGCCCCAGGTTGACACTGAGCAAGTGGTTGGGAGTGAACTACCAGTCTTCTACTTTTTACATGCCAGAGACATAGCCGTATTATTTAAACTACTGTATTTTTTCATGTACAAAAAAAACTGAATTAGCTTAAGCCACCATAATTTAAGGTGTTCATAAGAATTGCAATGATTTACTTCATGAGGTACAAATACTACTTTAAAATAGTCTAAAATATACTCTACATGCTTATGTTTGGAATTTGTCATTCGTAACCTTCTTGGAGTGGGATGGGTTGAGACCACTGGTAAAAAATGCAAATATCAAAAATATTATCATATTCATGATCAGCAACCTTCAAATAGCACATGACACTCCACATGTCTAACTTACTGATCCCTGTTTTTTGAAGTTTTGTGAAAAAGTAATTTTGATGCTTTTAGGGGATGAACCCCTGGGGTCAGTTGATGAGGCATGCACAACATCTGTCCTTCTGATCATTTTTGCTGAAGACACCTTTTGGTTTTCTTTTTATCATAATGATGTAATTTTCTGTGCAATGTATGGTCAATAAATGGCCTAAAAAAGGCATTTTAGCATTTAGAAGGACAAGGAAAGAGGGGAACCACAAAAGGCTGTACGTCTTGCATAATGAGACATTAGGATCGATGAGAGGAAATGCTAGATAAAAAAACACTAATGGTTTCAAAGCATTCATAAGTAATTTTTATGAACACAATAAGAAGGTAATTGTGTTCTTTCTATTGTTCAGCCACACACAAAGTCACATCAAATGCATCATAAAAGCAGTAAATGGCCACTCATATGCATCATAACAGCAGTGAATGGCAACACTAATAGCAAATGAAAATACTTGCTAATAAGCTGAACCAAAAACTAAGATGATAAAGTAAAGTTACAGAAAACCTTATTTTTGAAGAATACATCTGGAAATTGTCAGAATAGCAGATAATTATAGCTGAATCTGAGGGGTACTTAAATTATAATTGAACATAATCAGACCTTAATTTCAAACATGGTCATAAGTCCATGCCTCTATGTAGTATAAATGCCCAGTACATTTCTCTTAACAAAAATACAAATAAATACATAAAACACAACCAGATTATTTCTCTCAGCTTCTGAACTATGATACCTAGTTTGCAGATTATGTGCAGTGTAAAAGTAAAAAACATGAAATTTCTATCCTCATTATTTTTTAGGATTTATGGTTGTTTATAATTTATTAACTAAACAATTTTATTTATTTGTATATTCAGCAACACTGGTGTATGAAATATTTACATTCCCACTGTACATTCCTTTTAAGTTACCTGTTTAAGATGAATGTATAAAAATGAAATCTCATACTTGTTGGTGGGAGAGTCAAAAAAGCCCAAATCTGAGAACTGACCTAAGAAGTGTAAAATAGATTATTTTTGCATTCAATGAATCAAAATCTGTTTTCTTTTTTCAGATGGGAGATATTTCAAAAGCTATTAATCTGTCTCAGGAGCTCCTAGCCCATGGTAAGTTTTTGTATGTGGTTCTTTGCTTTCTGAAGGAAAGAAAATTTTACATTTTAATTTGTCACTTCTTCATGCTGCATAGCAGAATAGCCATGATCAAAAACACAAATTGCTTCTTTAAAGGAATGATATTCATATTTGAGTGGCAAACTACATTTTAGATGTGTTTACATATAATGCATGGAGCACTAAGTGTGATAGCCATGACTGTCTGTATGTCTGTCTGTCGACACACGCACAAAACCCAGACCAATTTTGTTGAAATTTGGCATACTTATTCTGTAAAGGAATTTGTCAAGACAGTTCCATTTTCTTTGGGATATCTTGAACAGATTTACACAGATGTACACAGTTTTAAAATTTGAGAATCTTCCATTGAAAAGCAGTGGCAAATTTACAAACTCACCTATCTTACAACAGACAAACATTCTGTGCAAATTCAGCTACAAATAATGTTTTATGTTTCAATTTTACCTTGACAGCGGTATCACCAACTTGTATATTTTGAATTTGAAACACTTTTGTACCACTATTGATGGCAAACAGATCCTCGGTATAATTTAATGGAACACATGGTTTCCCATGTTTAGTTTTGTGCATATTGAAGAACTTGAAGCGGCGGGGGTTGGCAGCTTTACCATATGAAGTATCATGCAAGTTGTCCACACATAACAGGAGTAAGGAGGGGACTGTGCTCTTGAAGATTACTTGCTGGATTCTTGAGATCAGGAGCTAAAGCAATGGAAGTACATTGACGTCACTGTGCTTGACCACATGCAAAAGAGAACCAGTGCATCAGCATTTCATAAATCTCAGTGGTTTAATTTGTAAAAAATAAGTTAAGTGATCAACCTAACCTTAAAATTATAAAATGTAAGCAATGAAAACAAAAGGTTATCTAGGTATGAATGACGTATCCCATGGTGTGTAAGCTGCTGTGCATGCTGTACACAGGGCAGTTAAACATTTAGTTAGTATTTACCTTACACATAATCAACCTCACAGCTCCATTAACTGCAGATTATAATGATTCACTATTTCACCATCAGTGTAGTTTACTGCAGTGGCCAAATATGCCGATGACAGGGACAGTCCTGATTTCAGACTATGCATACCAATAAATATCCAAAGAATGTCAAAATGCCCTATTTTAAAAGGATTGCCAATGTAATAAAACATTGCTTCACCGAAACGAACATCCTCACAATATGTTTAGATCTGCACATATGAAAACTCCTATAAACCCCCCTTACAGTATAATGTATGCATAATAGCACAGTCAAAACTCTGACTGGAAAAGCTTAATTATGAATTTGTGTTAAATTTGAACATTATCACAAGGAAGACTGAGAAGTAGACAAAAACAGAGTACTGCCATTTATTTGTGTCCACATCACACTATAAAGAATTCTATAGTATGTATTTGTTTCTGACAGGTTTTTTTTCCTATGACATGATCTGATGATGATGAGTTAAAACAGGCATTAAACAAATAAGAATCACCTTTATGTGTGAGCATAAATGCTATACAAGTGTTCCAGTTTGGGGCTATGAAAATCTGATCACCCTATAATTTACCATAAGAGTACCACATTCACCCAATTTCCATAATAGTCAGTCCCAATAATTAATTTACAACAGTTTTGTTTGTTGTTGTTGTTTTTTTGTAATTCCCAACTGCAAATTGCCCATCTGTGGGAATATGGTAGGCCTATGTGTGTGAACAGGTGTGTGTGTATGTATGCAATTGAAAGTGGACTACAGTCCTGTCCAGACTTGTTTTCAGCTTTTTTCCCAATCCTGTTGAGATAGTCTTTAGCCCCACAACCCTGAAACTGATTGAGAAGGTTCTAGAACCAACCTACTGAACTCAGTCCATTTAGGTCTACAGTGTCTGCACAGTCCTCAAACTCATCTAAATGTTATACCATTTTCTGACTTGTTATTTATGGAAACTATTGTATAAGCCTAAGCTTTCTTTGCCCAGCTAACCCTGATCTATTAAGGAAAAGAAATTGAAACCAAAGAAAGTGTAGTAAACCAATCATATTATCATCAGTGTCTAAATGTGGAAAATGTAAACCATTTTTTGTCACCTGTAATGAATCAAATGTGTAAATTAGACATGCCAATAGGTAGTATTTTACATACTGTATCTCTCAGTTTAATGCTTATAATCACAAATAGTTATACAATTTAAATTTTTAAATTATTTAAAACTAGCAACTGGGAGCCCAATTGAATCGGGCTACAAATTCTACGTTTGTGAAATCCATACTTTCTCTGCAAAGAATTATTTGTTTTTTTAAGTCCTTGAAATGATTTTGTTATCATGGCATTGATTTGTGCTTAAAATAGAACTTTTCGGCCGATGTAATGAAGAGCTTCCTGTTTAAACGGGGCTGCGAGAGACGTGAACTGAGCTCTTTGGCGCACCTCATTTGATTTTTTCCGGCAAACAAATTTTCAAAACAAACGTATTTTACGACTCTAATCAGAGTCGGAGTAATAATTATGATGGTGTGGTCATTTTAGATCTGAGATTGGCTAAAATTTAAACAATGACCGTTGTTAATACCCAGCCGTCATTACTCAGTTTGCCAATAGATGTCAGAAGGACGGATGCCAAAACCGAACAGCCCAAAGATAGATTTCGACGTACCAAGCAAATGGCGATACGTTCTAAGTTACTTACGGTTCCAGAGCTGTCGAAGGGTTTAAGTCAGTCGACGATGTTAATCCTGGAAAGTACGCCCCACCAAACCAACGTTCCAAAAACCAACCAAACTTCCTGTTATCTGCTCGAACCAACACTGACTTACTATACTCGGCTGTCCAGCGGCGTCACTGAAGCATTCGAACATTCTTAGCCAATTATACAATACTGAGTCCACGTTTACCACGTTATGTTCTAACTACAGAGCCAGAGTCCCATTGCATGGTTCTAACTTGTATTGAGTCAAGGTGTTGACACGAACACCATACATACAGGGTATTGACATGAACACCATACATACGGATATTATCAAATTATATATAAGGATTGTAATATTCTTTTGTGAATTTTAGAGTTTTATTTACTTTATGTTTACTTTAAAAGAAGGCTGCTGCTACTTCTGTTGTTTTCAAATTACCAGGCAAAGTCATGTCATCACACACAAGTGGATGTATCTGCTAGTTGGGAGGTGTTATGTGTTTCCTGCATGAACACCCATAAATGAGCAGTCATTAGTCTTATGTTTTCTGAAACTAAAATTTCATTAGAGTAATTGTTGCCTTGTCAAGAAACCTCAGCGATAATTTCAAGTCAAACATATTGTGAAAAATATTTTAATATTGTCTTTTTAGATCCTTCCAATAAAAGAGTATCCAGAAACATAAAGAAGTATCAGAGGCTTCTAGCATCTTCAACAGCAACAAGCCCAAATGTTATTTTACAAAGACCAAACTCAACATACCTCCAAACTAGAACAAAATATGAATGGTTGTGCCAAACATTGGGGTCCCAGGTAATAAGCTAAATTTAGAAATAAAGTAAGCTTTTAATATAAAGCAAAATGCACACATTTATATAAATTACAATTTTGAATTTTAGTTACTTTTAGTTTACCATCACAAACAGGATAGTGATATTCATTGTGAGGAAACAGAGGAACCAAGCTGAAAGTTTTTGAACGGGTATGATGTAAAACACTGATAAGTATAGTACTAGGCCTAACGGGAACAACAGGTGTGTCGTTCCTGCAAATGCAGGAAAAACATCATTCAGATTGAAAGAGGCTATATCATGTTTTTGCAGATCTGAAGAAAGTGTTTGATAATGTTCAATTTGAGGTAGTAAGGTGGGCATTGAAAAAGGTTCAGGTGGTTAATGTCTGTGGTGTTGTTAATGTATGAGAAAGCAGGATTGGTAGTGTAAGCAGCAGATGGGAATATCCATAATTTTGTGTTTGGGCAGCTCCAGGGGGCCATTGGGATCCCCTATTGAAATGGAAAGCTAGTTTGAAGGCAGAAAGCCTAAAGGTAAATAGAGGAAAGACCAGGGTGTTGAATGGAAATGAAGAGGCAGGAGATGTAGAGGAGGTGGGTGAATACCAGTGCAGTATATGCAGTAGAGGTATTTGGAGAAACTTGCTCAAATTCACAGGTTCTTAGAGGTGGGTACATAGAAGACGAAGTGGAGTGAAGGATAGTTTGGAGGCATGAAGTGCAATATTTGTTTGTGGAAATTGTACAAGGAGATGTAGAATGCTGATAATATAAGTATACATTTAGAGATAAGCAATATAAGTTCTTTGGAGAAAATAGTGAAGTTCTGCTGCTTAGGTGACATGTTGAGTGTAGCTGAAGGACCTGGTACAACAGTGAAACTTAGGATGAGAGGTGCATGGAAGAATTTCCAGGATCCCCATTCTGAAATCAAAACCTGTCTCTCTGGCATTGAAAGGAAATACTTATGAAAGCTGTGATAGGTATAGTATGAGGGTAAGATAAATGCTGAGTTAAGAGACTTGGTGTGGAGGTGACATTTATTCTGAGAAAAAATACACTTAGGTAGTTTGTGCTTGTTGAATGATTGGCAGAGGATGACTGGGTGAAGATGTGCACCTATATGTAGGTGGATGCTTTAAGGCACAGAAGGAGGTTGAAGAGGATTTAGTAGGAGGTGCTGTTGGATAACATAAAAAGTATGGGTTTTATCCCAAAAAGTGACCAGGATTGTGAACAGTAGGAGAAACAGATATGAGGGCAACTTGATAACCATGGTAAACCTGGAAAATGGTTGTTGAATCAGTGAAGATAAAGGCAATGCGTTTACTGCCATAATTATTTAGACTTGTTCCTTGTGTTTTGCTTGTGAGGAAGTTTTTATTGTTCACTATTGAAGTGATTTGTAAGACAAAAAATAACACACACAGGTATGTGTTAGGATTTTCAATATTTTACACTAAAAAATACATACTGTAATTTCTGTGATTTTTCTACCCCCTTTTTTCTTTATCTCTTTATTCCATTCACAAACTGCAGTTTATAATTGTGCTACATTACACTGAACCTCCCTTCACACTTATTTCTTAAAATAAATTATTAATAATCCATGTGTCTATAAACATCAGTTAAAAACACATTGCTGTGGATCATTTCAAAAAACGAATTCTGTTGGATACATTTTCCAATATGTCATTGGCGCAATTCTGGTCCTGAAAAATGATGGAATTTTTATAAACTAATAATTTAATATTCAGGATATCATGGGATATTTCTTTTTATTGCAGCCCACACACTACAAGGATCCTAGGCTGTATTGTGATTTTTATACAGGTAAAAATCAAATGCTCTTATTTAAACCCATGAAAAGAGAGATCTTCAGTTTGGAGCCTTATGTTGTACTGTATCACAGTTTCATCAGTGATTCTGAAGCTGACAAAATAAAGGAATTGGCAGCTCCTGGAGTAAGTATTTAATGCTGACATTTTTAACTATTAACTATTTTTAAGTATTAACTATTTTAACTATTAGAATAAGTTATTATGTGTTTTTTTTTCTTGTTCAAAGTAATTAGGCAGTTTCTCCAATGCTAAGAAAATCTTTCAGAAATCATAATGTATATTTTAAGGGTCATAACACATTGCTGTAGCTGTACCTCTTGTCTTAAGCTTCCCAAATAAAAAAATTAAGGAAGACTATGGCCCATCAGTTTGATGGGCACCATGTACCATTTATAGAATGCAGATGGGAATGAGTTAATTGCAACAAAGGTATAACAAAAAATGGAAGGGAAATTTATTTAAATTCCAAATCTCCTTTAATTTAAAAGTAGACAAAAAACAAGCAGATGATCATGCTTAGAAAATCCAGAACAACAAAAAATTGAAGAAAAAGTTTAAGGCAAATTCCCAGCCTATTCCTTAAAGCAAAAAAGTGGTAATAGCTGAACCCCTGACTACTCTAGACATAAGTTAAATGCAAGCAGCAGAGCCCAAGCCATTCCTGACACTAACTCTTTCTTTATAATAATGTAGGTTAACATCTGCAGTATGTTTCTGGCGAAACATGTTGAGTGGCTGATAAATAATTGTTTCCTACAAATGTCAGAAGGAAAACATTCCTACAAGTGTCTGCACCCTAAGTACTAGGCAACTAGAGCAGGTATCAATAATAAAAAAAAACAAATCTTGTTAGATTATTTCAAAGTTTACGCACACACGGAAATAGAAAACCGTAAAACACAGTATTCTGTCTATCACTGCTTTTGTAGAGTTTTTCAGTTATGAAGGCCCTACTTAATTTCATGATAATAAAGTGTGTTAGATTAAGTATTTTGTGATATTAGCATTTAAAATGAAATTATTGCTACTTTTAAAGGATGTTATATATTTTTCAAATGTTCAAATGTTTTCAATGTTTCTTGGTTAAATTTCTCCAGTTTATGCCCAAGATCACATAAATTTTTAAATTATAAAAAAATCTTTACCTAATGTATGCCATAATTGTGAAAAAAAATTGACCCCTTTTGGACCATTGTTAATTACTTTCATTATGCTTATGCTTTGGCAGTTTGATAGTATGTTAAGAACTACAACTAGGATAGGAAAGTATGGATTTTAGTCCCAAATATTCTTGAAAGTTATAAACTGATGTCAAATTTGCATTTTGTTTTGAACCTAATGTACAGAAATAGCTTAAAATTGTGTTGTAAATGATGTTACAGTGTACTGATTCCTGTGAGAGGTCAGAAACATTTATGAGACAAGACCAGGGGCCAAATACATAACGCTGTGTGTAGAACTCACACTAAAACATGGCATATGGACAAAAGAAATGTGTACACACCAACAAATTTAGATGCACAAAACTGTGTGTAAGCCAACTTCCTTGCACTTCAGCTCCATAAATCCCAGTTAGAGTGGTCATCCCTGCAGTCCCACCCCTACACTTCCCAGAATTTTGCATATTTTAATATGTAAATCAATATAAATATCACTTTCCCCATTCAGTGTCTGGTTAAAAGACAATGACAAAAGCACGTGAAGAAACCGAATTTCAGCGAATGCGAAGTAGAGGCAAGGGAAAATGTATTATTTGTTGGCTTAAGCAGTGGTATAAACAACAAAAGGAAGGTGATCAAGTGATACACAGCGGCGGAGACACTCGAAGTTCAGAAAGTCACACATTGTTTGAAACAAAAAAGACGTGGTCAGATATCAAAGACGCCATGAAAAGGCAACTCGTAGCCCACCGTCTTAGTGTCATACAGAAGCGTATTAGGGTACAGAGAAAAGAAAAAAAAAATAGAGACAGTAAAGAAAAAAGGGTTAAAATGTTGACTTTAATTTAGAAATTCCTCTTTAATCTCGTAGTTTATTTTTTCATTAAAGTAGAACATGTAAACTTCATCTTAAAATCTAAGTTTCTCAGATCCCATTGTAACTAAAGTAGCACGTTAAATGCTTTATATTCTATGTGTTCTACGTGTGTGAATCACTACGTACTTCTTAAACAAGCTTTCTCTTATGGTACTGATCTCCACTTATAATACATTATATTCATGATATTACGGCTCTGTGAACATTTTAGAATACTAAGATGTACCCTGTATACTTGATATCATTTTTATGATGAAATGCATTAAAGCATGTATTAAACATGGGGGCATGGTGGCGCAGTGGTAGCAATGAACTGGCGCCCTGTCCAGGGATTGTTCCTGCCTCCTGCAAGATACTTGCTGAGATCCACATGACCCTTGATGAAATAATTTAATGCAGCAGTACTGTGTCTGTCAAACATACCAATCCCTAATTCCTGTCCTTCCTTTTCTTTCGCCACGTAACCAATTGCCACAATAAACTCAGGAATGTCAAACCAGCTGTAAGCTTAGAACACCAATTCTTCAAAACTTTTAAGGAACATTAAAAGATCTTCATAATACATGTTTAATTATTCCATCCATTTATCCATCCAGGGTTGCACCAGTCCCAGCAAGCATACAGTGCGAGGCAGGACCAATCCCTGAACGGGGCACCAGTTCACTGCTACCTCTGTGCCCACACATTTAATTATTAACAGTATAAATTATTTAAATGAAGTTAAAAATGTATCTGTATAATGTAATATACATACTTTAAGGCATTTTATCTTAAAAATTGTATTAAGAACTCCAAGAAGATAGCTCTTGAAAATCAAAATCGACTTAGAAGCCAGTCGTCATCATTTGCAAATATTCGCTCTCCTCTGTTGAATTGAATTGAATTCCTTTATTATTATTGTTTGATACAATAGGATTCAATATGCAATTCTCCATAAACTTAAAATAACAACAATAATACTAATAATAACAATAATACGATAAAAAAATCAGTGAACGAAATGCAATATGAAAGTACAGTGGAACCTCGGTTCACGACCATAATTCGTTCCAAAACTCTGGTCGTAAACCGATTTGGTCGTGAACCGAAGCAATTTCCACCATAGGATTGTATGTAAATAGAATTAATCTGTTCCAGACCGTACAAACTGTATGTAAATATATATATATTTTTTAGTTTTTAAGCACAAATATAGTTAATTATACCATAGAATGCACATCATAATAGTAAACTAAATGTAAAAACATTGAATAACACTGAGAAAATCTTGAACAACAGAAAAAACTAACACTGCAATAGTTCGCGCTATAGTCCTAGGAACCGCTCGCTAAAAATACTTTTTTTTTATGAGTTTTAAGCACAGGGAAAAAAATTTACATTTGAAAAATCCGTAATTTAATAAACCACCAAGAAAAGTAAAATTGCCACAATGCACGCTATGAACCGATTGCTGTAAACAGAACTGAAAACAAAAACAAGACTTTTCTACCTTATGTGTCCAGCCTGCCCTCGCTCGCTCTCTCTCTCTTTCGTGTGTGCGTGTGTCTCTTTCGCAAGCCTGGTGCGCCTGTGTGTGTGCCTCTGTCTCGCGCGCCTGTGTGTGTTTGCCTCTGTCTCGCGCGCCTGTGTGTGTGTGTGTGCCTCTGTCTCGCGCGCCTGTGTGTGTGTGCCTCTGTTTCGTGCGCCACTGTGTATGTGTGTCTCTCTCGCACGCGTGCCTGTGTGTGTTTGTCGCGCTGTCTCTCTGTTGCTCACTCGCTCGCTAGCACAGGAAATGCACAGGGAGAGACTGAACATGTACAAACCTAAAGGGAAACTGGCTTGTTCATATACTGAGTGTGTGGTCGTGAACCAAGGCAAAAGTTTGGCGAACTTTTTGGTCATAAACCGAGTTGTACGTTGTGAAATGAAGCCACTCGACACACGTATAAAAGGTTTGGGGCAGCCACCCATATAATATTCCTAGCTGCAAAGGAGTCTTTTAAGTTTCAGCACTGATGTTATGAAGTGGCATGTTAACAGGAAGTGATGTTGGTTGACCGGAAGTGATGTCTCTCTGACATCAGTCTGGGAGTCGGGATAGGAAGTGACAATCTTCTGGGCGCCGGAACTGGAAGTGACGTTTTCCTGGGCGCTGGAACTGGAAGTGACGTTCTTCTGGGCGCCGGAACTGGAAGTGATGTTCCTGATTCAGATAGGCTTTCCTGCGGCTGGTCTGCAGAGATAGCAAGAGAAGGTTTATTGCACCCCGCCCTCCTCTGGCCTGGCGTGGAATTACCATTACTTGGTCCACACAACGTCCTCCTATTCACACGTGTGTGACAACGTGTACTGAGACGTTCGTGAACCAAGGTTCCACTGTGTAAGTACAATATACAGTACATGTACAGTACATATAGTGCAGATAGCGCAAATGGTTCATAAAGTGGCTCAGGGTGTGCAATATTATAACTGTAGTTCAAGTTTACAATGAGGTAATTGTAATTTTAAGCACAAACAGTTCTACCCTGCACACTTGATGGACTGATTTGAGTGCGTTTATAGCTCTTGGGATGAAACTGTCGAGGTTTTTGCAAGAAAAGCTATGAAACGTTTGCCGAATGGAAGAGGTTCAAGTAGACTGTGTGCATTGCTGAGGCAGTGTGTTCAAGATGCTGTATCTCGATAATCCTCTGTGCTCTCGACACAGCCCGCCACAGAGCTTTCTGATCAGCTGCTATACAGCTGTGATTCCAGACGCAAATACAATGGGTTAAAATACTCTGAGTGGTGCGCTGAGAGTAACAATGCTAAAGCAGCTATGGCATTTGGAATAGTTTGGCCATTCCGTGGACCATTATATTGTTACAGGTTGATTACAATCAGATGCTTGAAATTTATAAACAATATGCAGTTAATTTCAGTGTGTTTGATAAAGGGATGTGAATCTAAAAAGAATGAGAAACCACAAAGGAACAGTAGCACTGCTTTGACGCTGGGTGCCGCCAGATAGCAAAGCCAAGTGGAAACTTGCATATGCAAAGGGTAAGGCTGGCTTGAGAATGTGTGTGGTATTACTGCAAGTTTAGTTTTTATACATCTCAAAGTCAGTGTGGAAATGGGTGCACGCAAATTTTTGTGTGTACGCACCATTTATACACGAGGCCCCAGGAGAATAGACAAGGTCAGAAAACAAAGCAAATGGTCAAAAAGAGGAATAACAAATTCAGAAATGTCAACCCAAAAATCAAGTCTAAGTTCGGAGCCAAAGTAAACACCAAAAATTCTCACAGTAAAGCATATAGTTTGCAAAGAATGAATCTAATTTGACATTAAGAGGTCACAAAGATTACATCACTGTTGCATTAACCCAGTGTATTGTGGGAAGTACATATTTCCATAACACAGGTGACACAGTAAACTGAACTCAGCAGTGTCCTTTTCCTTTACAATATTCATAAAATAACAGAGTTTCTCAATCTCAATTCTGAATGACAAAAGTTGATAATTGAAAATGTTTTATCCTTAAATTAGGAAAGTATGAAAGTTCTTTTAGTGGGTATTAATTCTTCATATATCAGAGAAATAGTGACAATGTTAAATTCAAAGAACTAAAACTTTTATTAACTTAAATTCACATACAATTTAAACTACTCGTGTAACGGCCAATACCTGCTAACCTTTAACTTCATAACATGTTGAAATGCAGCAAATTGAAAAGATACCTTATTTATTTATTTGATGTATATTAGACATGGTTAGGGTGGCACAGTGGGTAGCGCTGCTGTCTCGCAGTTAGGAGACCCAGGTTTGCTTTCCGGGTCCTCCCTGTGTGGTGCTTGCATGTTCTCCCTGTGTCCGCATGGTTTTCCTCTGGGTACTCTGGTTTCCTCCCACAGTCCAAAGACATGCAGGTTAGGTGCATTGGCGATTCTAAATTGTCCCTAGTGTGTGTGTGCCCTGCGGTGGGTTGGTGCCCTTCCCAGGGTTTGTTTCCTGCCTTGCGCCCTGTGTTGGCTGGGATTGGCTCCAGCAGATCCCCGTGACCCTGTAGTTAGGATAGAGCGGGTTGAATAATGGATGGATGGATAGACATGGTTGACTATTGTAGTGCTTTTTTGCTAGATTGTACAATTTTTTAATTTACTACTTTACATTTACTTCAAAGCATTGGAAGAATCATAACTATTTGTGTCACTACCTTTTCAAGCAGGTTATCATTCCTAGCACTGCAACACTGTTTAGAGTGGATACTATATGTCATGACAAGGGATGAACCCGTTGCATTTTGCCTGTATCACCAACATTTGCCTGTGCTGTCTTGCTGTCTGAGCTAGTGCGCCCAGATGTCTGGCTCAGCAATCATTTGAATTTAGTTTTTTCGTCTCACTGTTTGTACCCCATTTTTATCATTCTTAATAGTCTGATAATTATGTCACTCATACAGCTATCCTGCAATCTCTGGGGTAACAGCTGTTAATCATTTCCTCTGTGCCCATTGCTATGCACTCCTCTGCACGTTTCCTGATTTTGCTGATGTCAATGTGTGTGGTTCCTGGCAGCATTTCAATATTGAGGGTAACTAGTCATTAGGTAAGCTGTCAAGACTTGGGCAGTTGTAGAACTAAAGATTTATGTCTAGTGTTCCATTGTGGCTGTAGGCCACTGCTTGTGCTTAAATTCTAGTGTAAAAAGTGAGCAATGTTAACAGTCAAGTCAAACTTAACAAGCCTGAATTCAGTCCCCACCCAAGAGAACGTGAAAGGAGCCAACAACAAGAGCAAATCTTTAAAAACAACAAAAAAGGGAGAATTTCATTTTCCTAAATATAAATTGTTATTCTACAATTTTATTAATTAGATCTTGCCATATTTTAAAACATTTTTGAACAGATCCTCTTAAGTGAGAATTTAGTTTTTTTCCAGTTTCAAATAATATAGAACAGTTACTCGCTGACTTATAGCAGGTGGGCTGGGTTGAGTAAGATAAATTTCCGAGCTAATACAGTAATACAGTGGTGTGATATAAGCAATTACAACCGGTTTGTCCTTCTCCACTTTAAGCCCACCTGAAAGTGCACCAAACAAAGCTGTTAACGGGTTAGGAGTGATTGTGACATGAAGGCAGTCTTGGGCATTCAAATATTTTTGTCCAAAATGATGTTCATTTAATGTACACCCAAAACATGTGGCTCCATGAGGCTGGAGCTAGATTGCAATGCTTGCAGGTTGAATCTTGGCCTAAATACATTTTGGATAATTTTAAACAAGATAAATGTGCTCAAAAAAGATATTAAGTTGAATAATTGAATGCTTTGTGCATATGGAGTTAGAGTGTATTCAATATATGGCTGCCTTCCACTCCTTTTCAGAGATTATTAAGTGAAAGATCAATTCCCCACACTACCTTGGAATCTTTTAATGGAAGGGACTGTTTTATATGTTGTTGAGATGCTCTGTGAGTCTTCCAAGACTGATTAATATTTATTAAGGAATATAAACAGGTGGGAGGTGAGGAAAATTGGGCAGGTTCCTTTTAGCAAAATTTCAGATTTGCAAGTAGTGGAAAAATTGTGTTGATGGAAAGTTAAATTTAAAACATAATGGTTCATATGATGCAAATACATTATTTACATACAGTTGTGTTTTAATCCAAGACATTTTCCAAACATTAAATACTTTGTAGGGTGAGAAAAAGGTGATTATTATAAAGAGATGCAACAGATAAAACAGATATTTCTGATTAGCAAAATACCAGTGCTTCGCAGCGGAGAAGTAGTGTGTTAAAGAAGTTATAAAAAAGAAAAGGGAACATTTTAAAAATAACGTAACATGATTGTCAATATACAGTAATTGTTTTGTGAGTGTTATGAGTGTTGCTGTCATCAAGGATTTGATTATCATTATTTCTTTCAATCAGGTTCGTATTTGTAGGATGTGTTATGTTCAAGTTACATTCCGTGTTTGTCAATCGTTGTAAAGATAACAGGTTTCATTCATCGATTCGTTTCTTACTGCATCAATAAACAGCTCGTCTTCTTCTTTATCTGAGACGTGACACACTGCATGCGCGGGCATTGACTTTTTCCACCGTGTGCTTTGTTTCCACAGTAGCTGCACTTATGAATATGCTTGTATGTATCACACGCTTCATATTTTTTTTGCTGCCCTCTCAATTGTGTAATTCGGTTTTTGTTCAGCACTCTTTGGAACTGTTGCTTTTTGTCTGTGCACTGCGTCATTTCATGTGAGCCACTCGGTGTACATGCATCGAAGGTTCACAGCTGTGCTGGTGCCATCTCGTGCAATGTCCACGGCTGTATTTAATGTTAGCTAAGACCCGGCACTTAAAAGTTTCTCTCACAGTTTCGCTGGGTTTGTGCCAAACACCACCCTGTCCATCTCATCTTCCTCTGCATAAGCACAGTCCTTCACCCGTGAATAATTAGCGGCAGTGTTTCTATTGGATTGCCGCTGACGGACGGCCTTATATGGGCAGGTCCTAAATTATGTGCATCGAGCAGAAGTCTATTGTAGTATATGGACGAAAAAATAGGTTCCAGTTATGACCATTACGCATAGAATTTCTAAATGAAACCTGCCCAACTTTTGTAAGTAAGCTGTAAGGAATGAGCCTGCCAAATTTCAGCCTTCTACCTACACGGGAAGTTGGAGAATTAGTGATGAGTCAGTGAGTCAGCCAGTGAGTGAGTGAGTGAGTGAATGAGTGAGTCAGTGAGGGCTTTGCCTTTTATTAGTATAGATATATATATATATATATACACACACACATATATACATATATACATATAAACATATCTACATACTGTATACTGTGGACCCGGCCCGGACACAGACAGGCGGACATGTTGTTTATCACCACCACACGTATTTTATTTACAATATTTACAATAATAAAAGTCACTCAGACTCAGTCCGAATAGTGCACAAACCCCAACACACAGTCCTGGCCACAAAATGCCTTCTTCTCGGGCCGCCTCCACTCTCCTCTCTTGCCTCGTCCTTCTTCCACCCGACTCTAGCCTCGAATGAAGGGAGACGGCCCCTTTTATACAAGTCCCGGATGAGCACCAGGTGTTCCCGGCATTCCTCTCTTGGCCACGCCCCAGCGTGGCGGAAGTGCGGCTGTCCTCCCGGCTGCTCTCCGGGCGCCGTCATAAATCTTCCCCCCAGCACTTCCTGGTGTGGCGGAAGTGCTGGGGCAACAAGTCCCCAAGGCACTGGGGTGCCTCCTGGCGGTGACCACGGGCCCCTACAGGGAAAGGCTTCCATGCCCTTGACCCGTGGCCCCAAAGCAACCCGGAAGGCAAACCCCACGTGATCCAGGCAGGGCTCTGACCCTTTTCCGGTCCCTCCTGGCGTCCCGGCCGGGTCATGGCCCCTGGCATCCCTGACAGTGCCCCACAGCCAGCGAAGACCTCTCGTGGGTAAGAGCGACCCGTCCCGTGAGGGCAGCAGAGCCCCGAAACGGGTCCCACTCGAGGATAGCGGGTCCGCCCCGCACTCCTAGCAGGGCCAGGGCGGAGACACAATCTGAGCACCAACCCATGGTGCATCCCTGTGCCTCGCACAGGTTGTGCTCCCCCCTTTTACCGGCACCCCGGGGCCTCCTCGATCGGCACCCCCTCCGAGACCTCCACGCCCCTTTGTTCCGAGCCACTCGTTCCCCCGTAGGCTCCTCCAGCTGTGAGCGCACCTGCGCACCAGCAGAGAGATCATTCCGCAGACGGCCCGACATCAGAGGGCTGTTCAACCACGAAGAGGTTCCTTCAGCTCGCCCGGGGTCCGTCCCTACAAAAGAGAATACAGGGGCAGAACCGCTGCCAAAGCACCCAGCTCGTGCCATGCACGGGCAGCGTTCCCCCAAACACCCCGGCACTTGCCTGATCGGCATCCTCTCCGCGGCCTCCATGTCCCTCTCGATGATGGAGCCGCCGGCACCGCCTGCGCTCTCTCCGCCGGCCTCAGGGATTCCCTCTGCCGCTCCAGAGGGTGGCCAGCCGTACGCGTGCACCCAGCAACGCGTCTCACCGTGTTGGAGGAGGCGGCACCCAGCCGCTTAATCCTCCCTTCACTCTTGGACGCCTTGACGGTGTGCGACTCCGTATTAACCAACAGGAGCCCCTGTCCCGTCTGCGTCCCCTTCATATCGGAGGAATCGGCACCCAGCCCTTTATTCCTCCGTTCACTCTGGGACGCCATGACGGTTTGAGACTCCTTATGGAAAAGAAGACGCCTCTGTCCCGTCTGCGTCCCTATAGTGCGGCGCAAGACCGCAGCCGACTCGGGGCGGAGGGCGCTAGGACCCGGGCACTTAGCAGCCCGTGTCCATTCAGCGTCCTCTCGGACTCCCCTCGCCGCGCATACAGCCCGCGGCGCCGCAACTCCTGTCGGAGGGCTGCTTACTCGGAACTGATCGTTAACATCACAGCCTTTTTCAACAGACCCTCCTGCATGCTGTACGGAGTCGGCTGTACTCACCGTCTCCGCCGTACCTCTCCGGCTGGAGATTCCAGCGTCGCGCCGTCCCGTTTTTGATCGAAGCGTTTTCAGCCGCGAGCGCCTTCCTCTCCAGATCCAGCACCTCAGCCCGGAGGGCACGTAGCATCTGTAATACACGCTGCTCCACGGGCTGAAGGGACGCCTCCAGCACCGCCAGAGCAGCTGGCAAAGACAGGAAGTTAACCGGCGCTGAGCCTACCTGTCTGTCAGCCTCCGGCGCCGCCACTTCCTGTGGGCCTTTTCCTCCGGCCCAATCGGGTCTCCCCCCTGCCCGTGATGGACATTCCTTGGTCCCGCCTCTCTGCAGTCATCGGCGGGCACACAAGACACACCGTCCAATCGCGTGCCTGTCAGGGGGAGGGACTTCTGGTCCGCGGCCATCTTGGCTCCCCTTCTGCGGCGGCGGCGTGCTTGCCGGCAGCCTTGTTGTTGCCGGCACCTTTGAGCTGCAGCGTCTCCTCCTCCGCAGCCCTCGCGGCTGCCGCTGTGCTGCGGGCCCGCAGACCGCATGCGCCTGCCACTGACGTGAATCCGGGAAGCCCCTGTCTGCAACAAAGAAAACACGCCCGGCCCCCATGGGCCGGCTGCCGCTAGGCAGGGAACTCACCTCCCCAGACTCGTCAAACCGAGGACACCTCCTCGGCGTGGCCTTTCTTGACGCCATGCCGTCCCGGGCGCCTCCAGCAACGGCGCGCTCGTTGGAGACCGCTGCACTCATTGTAGGCACGCCGCCCTCCCGCATCAGGGAATAACGGCCCTCCTGCGGACCCCTGGCGGTCCGTGGGGTTCCTTTACCCCGCGGGGCTGTGTGCACGCAGCACCCGCGGTACGTGGGTGGGGTCCCCTGCTGCACCGGGCCGTCCACAACAATATTTTTTTTATCAGGTCTCCGCCTTGAAACAGGCGGAGCATCCTGCCGACTACGCCAGATGTGGACCCGGCCCGGACACAGACAGGCGGACATGTTGTTTATCACCACCACACGTATTTTATTTACAATATTTACAATAATAAAAGTCACTCAGACTCAGTCCGAATAGTGCACAAACCCCAACACACAGTCCTGGCCACAAAATGCCTTCTTCTCGGGCCGCCTCCACTCTCCTCTCTTGCCTCGTCCTTCTTCCACCCGACTCTAGCCTCGAATGAAGGGAGACGGCCCCTTTTATACAAGTCCCGGATGAGCACCAGGTGTTCCCGGCATTCCTCTCTTGGCCACGCCCCAGCGTGGCGGAAGTGCCGGCTGTCCTCCCGGCTGCTCTCCGGGCGCCGTCATAAATCTTCCCCCCAGCACTTCCTGGTGTGGCGGAAGTGCTGGGGCAACAAGTCCCCAAGGCACTGGGGTGCCTCCTGGCGGTGACCACGGGCCCCTACAGGGAAAGGCTTCCATGCCCTTGACCCGTGGCCCCCAAAGCAACCCGGAAGGCAAACCCCACGTGATCCAGGCAGGGCTCTGACCCTTTTCCGGTCCCTCCTGGCGTCCCGGCCGGGTCATGGCCCCTGGCATCCCTGACAATACACATATCTACACATACACATATCTATATATATATATATATACTGTATATATATATATATATACACATCTACATATATATACATATATACACATATCAACATATATATACACATACATATACATACATACATACAGATAAATATACATATATATATACACATACACATACATATATATAGTATATACACATACATACATACATACATACACACATATATATATATATACACACAGACACATATATACATATATATACAGATCTACATATACTGTATATATATATATACATATCTACATATATACACATATATATATATATATACATATCCACATATATATATATATATATAGCAAAATCCCCGCATATACCACATTGTCAGTTCAGCAGTCCGGTTGTAATATGACCAAGCTGTGCACTGAGATTACTTTTGAGAATGCAACATATAGTTTTGTCCAGGAGGAAAGCAATGTTCAAATCAGTGGCAACCTTTTGTAGGGTGTGTCCCTGAGACTTATTAATTGTCATCGCGAAGCAGAGCCTTACTGGAAATTTGAGGCATTTGAATTGAAATGGGAGATCAGAGGGTATAACGGTACCCATTTCCTTTAGTTAATCCGCGGCTTCTACGCTATTTTTTGTTTGTTTATCACGATTAGAGATATTTATTGATTCCTTTCTTTAGCTGACTGCCTGCTCATATAAGGCACTCTGCTGGCTTTTTGCGAAGCAGCCTTTACACAGCTTCTCCGCTGTTTTATAAACAAACGACATATAAAGCCATCCTCTTTCCTTGCTTTGCCAAGGAACCCGCCTTTTTATTTAATCCACAGGTTCTCCGCTGTTTCATTGTTCGTTTATTACGATTATTATAGTTCTCTTTATATATCACATTGTCAGTTCAGCACTCTAGTTGTAATATGACGAAGCTGCGCGAGCTCACTCTTGAGAATGCAACGTCTAGTTGTCCAGGAGAAAAGCAATCTTGCCTGAAATCAATGGCAACCTTTTGTTGGGTCTGTCCCTGAGACTTCTTACTTCTCATCGCGAAGCAGAGCCTTACTGGAAATTGGAGGCATCTGAATTGAAATGGGAGATCAGAGGGTGTAACAGGGATGCGAGGAATACATTGAGTGTGGAGAAACTCTAGAGACAGCGTGTGTATTAACTTGTGGATTTTTCTGTGAGCATTTGGTGGCAGCGTGACGAAGTTGCTTCCGCAAGACCGTGTTAGCTGTGAAGCTCAGCTTGGAGCACATTCTTTTCCCGCCTTGTCAATTGTGTAATGCATTTTTTGAACAGGTTTGATGCATGGAAGTGATCACTCGTACTGAGTTCAGTCAGTTCACGTGAGCTGCTCTTGTGTGATTTTGCAATGTCCACGGCTTTATTTAATGTTAGCTAAGACCCGGCACTTAAAAGTTTCTCGCTACAGCAATTTTAACTCCGTTACAAAGTGATCCAGTCTCGTTTATACCTCGTGTCTTCTCATTAAACTTGTATCTGGCGAATAAAGTATTCAGCATTTTTCTTCAGCGCTGTGGGAGCTCTTCCTTCTTTTCCACATACTGCGGTCACAGTCAGGTCACGTGATTACGTGGGAGGCGTGATGATGTCATACGCAGCTCCACCCCCCCACGTCCATTGAGCTAACGTCCATTACAGTATATGGAGAAAAATAGGTTCCAGTTATGACCATTATGCGTAGAATTTCGAAATGAAACCTGCCCAACTTTTGTAAGTAAGCTGTAAGGAATGAGCCTGCCAAATTTCAGCCTTCTACCTACACGGGAAGTTGGAGAATTAGTGATGAGTCAGTGAGTGAGTCAGTGAGGGCTTTGCCTTTTATTAGTATCGATGCATTTCAATAATGAATGGCCAATGGCACAATGGCAATTTTAAAGATGAATGGAAATGGGGGAATCCTTATTGAGTACCACATTCTAGTTTGAAGTAATTTCAAATAATGTTGTTAATACAAACAGAGGCTTCTGGACTGTTTTAAAGTAATTTGATTCATCCACGTATGTTTATGCTAAACCCATATTTGTGCAATGTGGTGAATAGATAATGCCATTCAACAATATCAAATGCTTTTTCTGCATCCAAAGATAGTAAGATCTTTGGTGTGTTATATTTTATGGGTGAGTATATTACATTAAACAAGCATCAAAGATTAGAAGTTAAGTGTCTGCCTTTAGTAAATTTGGTTTGGTCATGTGATATTACAGAACGAAGCACTTTCTTAGTCCTTCTAACTAGAACTTTGGAGAGTACCTTAACATTATTCAGAAGTGGAACTGGTGTGTATGATGCACATTGTAATAAGTCCTTATTTGTCTTTGGAAAGATGGTAATTAATGCTCGGCGAAAAGTTTGAGGAAGTATTTTGTTGTCTGTATCTTCTATAAATGTTTCTAAATGTATCTTCTAACAATAGCTGAGCTAACTTATTTGAGTTTTTTTATACAATTCTACTGGGTAGCCATCAGGGCCTGCTGCTTTCTCACTTTGGAGTGAGTTTATAGCATCCAGTAATTCTTATGAGTGTCCAGTTCCTCTGCACTAAGATTATGTAGCAGTGGTAATGCATCAAGAAACTCCTTAGATTGCATCTCATCTTCTTTATAATGAGTGGAATGACTCAATGACTCAAGCGCTGACGCGAGTGGCAGCTTTTCCAGCAGCTCTGTGTATGACTTTATCTTTAAAGTCTTTATCTTTATCTTTCTACCTTTTTCTCTATTTTTCTTTATTTCACTGTTAACTCCTACCATTTTCTTTTATGTGGACTCGTTCCATGGACACTTTCTACTACTTGGAGATGGATTTTTACACACTGAGACTCGTCTATTCAAGTAGTCAACTTCAAGCGCTGAGAACAAATGCGCACGCCGGTGTGGTTCCCTATTTACCTGACAAGGTAAGAAGGCAGTATCAGGGCAGCAGAGCCGGTGCTAAGATAAAAGCCAAGCGTCTAGCGAGAAAGTGGCGCTACAAACCTTCGGTGCCTTCTATGATCCTGGGAAATGTGAACTCACTACCAAATAAGATCGATGAACTGGCTGCACTGCTTTTTGCAGATGATGTTGTCCTGTTTGCTTCATCAGGTCGTGATCTTCAGCTCTCTCTGGAGCGGTTCGCAGCTGAGTGTGAAGCGGCTGGGATGAGAATCAGCACCTCCAAATCCGAGAGCATGGTCCTCAGCCGGAAAAGGGTGGAGTGCCCTCTCAGGGTTGGGGGCGAGATCCTGCCCCAAGTGGAGGAGTTCAAGTATCTCGGGGTCTTGTTCACGAGTGAGGGAAGAATGGATTGTGAGATTGACAGGCAGATCGGTGCGGCATCCGCAGTGATGCGGCCTCTGCATCGGTCTGTCATGGTGAAAAAAGAGCTGAGCTGTAAGGCAAAGCTCTTAATTTACCAGTCGATCTACGCTCCTACCCTCACCTATGGTCATGATCTATGGGTAGTGACTGAAAGAACGAGATCGCGAATACAAGCGGCTGAAATGAGTTTCCTCCGCAGGGTGTCTGGGCTTTCCCTTAAAGATAGGGTGAGGAGCTCAGTCATCCGGGAGGGGCTCAGAGTAGAGCCGCTGCTCCTCCGCATCGAGAGGAGTCAGATGAGGTGGCTCGGGCATCTGATCAGGATGCCTCCTGGACGCCTCCCTAGTGAGGTGTTCCAGGCATGTCCAACCGGGAGGAGGCCCCGGGGAAGACCCAGGACACGCTGGAGGGACTATGTCTCCCGGCTGGCCTGGGAACGCCTTGGGATTCTCCCGGAAGAGCTGGAAGAAGAGGCCGGGTAGAGGGAAGTCTGGGCTTCTCTGCTTAAGCTGCTAAACCCCACGACCTGACCTTGGATAAGCGGTAGAGGATGGATGGATGGATGGAACTGGCTGCACTGGTGAAAAATGTTAGGATCTGCAGAGAATGCAGTTTGCTGTGTTTTAGTGAAACATGGCTATCAACTAACATCTCAGATGCTAACGTGGAGCTACCCGGGTTTAGCACAGTTAAAGCGGACAGAGATGCAAGTACCTGCGGGAAGCAGAAAGGAGGGGGTTTCGCTCTCTGTGTCAATACAAGATGGTGCAACTCTGGACATGTAAACCTTAAAATCTCCACTTGCTGCAAGGACATCGAACTGTTGTCTGTAAGTTTGTGCCCCTATTACTTGCCCAGAGAGTTTGGACACGTGATTGTTGTTATTGTTTACATCCTCCCTCGAGCGAACACGGAGATAGCGAGTGACTTCATCCATTCCGCAGTTGCTAAATTATAAACACAGCATCCTGAGGCACTTGTGCTAATCACTGGAGACTTTAACCATGTAACGCTGGACAAAACATTACCTGCCTTCTCCCAGTATGTGGACTGTAACACCCAGGGAAATAGGACTATTGACCTACTGTATGCAAATGTTAAAGACGCTGCCTTGGGAAAGCAGATCATAACCTGGTTCTGCTTCAGCCTCACTACAAACCAAGAGTGAGGGCGCTACCTACAGCCACACGCTCATTCAGAAAGTGGTCCCCTGAGGCAGAGCTGGCTCTGAGAGACTGCTTTAGAACTACGGACTGGGATATCCTGCAGGGATCACATAGTGAGAACATTGAGGAGGTTGTTGACTGCACAACTGATTACATCAACTTCTGTATGGACATTGTACTTCCAGTAAGAACAGTACGCTGCTATGCTAACAACAAGCCGTGGATTACAAGTGACATCAAGGGCCTTTTGAACCAGAAGAAAAGGGCTTTTAAAGGCGGTGATCAGCATGAGCTCAAGTGCGTGCAGTAGGAACTCCGAGTCCAGCTCAGGGCGGCGAAGGAACAGTACAGGAGAAAGCTGGAGCAGAAGTTGCAGAATAACCGCATGAAGGAAGTGTGGGATGGGATGAAGATCATCACTGGATGCAGCTCGAATTGGGGTGCCACCATCGAGAGAGACATGGAGAGAGCAAACCAGATGAACAACTTCTTTAACAGGTTTGACCACCCTAACCCACACTCACCTCAGAGTACTGCATCCTCCAACCATCCTTCTGCTGATACCAGCATAGGAGAGACATCCCCACCCACAATTACAGCAGCGCAGGTGAGCAGAGAGCTGAGAAGACTTCGTGCCAACAAAGCAGCGGGTCCAGATGGAGTATCGCCACGACTGCTGAAGGCCTGTGCACTGGAACTGGGGAGTCCTCTACAGCGCATCTTCAACCTGAGCCTGGAACAGAGGAGAGTCCCAAGGCTTTGGAAAACATCTTGTATCACCCCAGTCCCAAAGGTATCACGTCCTAGTGAGCTGAATGACTTCCGGCCTGTTGCTCTGACATCACATGTGATGAAGACCATGGAGCGGCTGCTGCTTCACCACCTGAGGCCGCAGGTCCGCCACGCCCTCGACCCTCTGCAGTTCGCATACCAGGAGAAGGTGGGAGCGGAGGATGCCTTCATCTACATGCTACACCGATCCCTCTCCCACTTGGACAGAGGCAGTGGTGCTGTAAGAATTATGTTTTTGGACTTCTCTAGCGCCTTCAACACCATCCAACCTCTGCTTCTTAGGGACAAGCTGACAGAGATGGGAGTAGATTCACACCTGGTGGCATGGATCGTGGACTATCTTACAGACAGACCTCAGTATGTGCGTCTCGGGAACTGCAGGTCTGACATTGTGGTCAGCAACACAGGAGCACTGCAGGGGACTGTACTTTCTCCAGTCCTGTTCAGCCTATATACATTAGACTTCCAATACGATTTGGAGTGCTGCCACATGCAAAAGTTCATATAGGAGTATAAAAATCTAATCAAGGACTTTGTTAAATGGTGCGACTCAAACCACTTACACCTGAACACTAGCAAGACCAAGGAACTGTTGGTGGATTATAGGAGGCCCAGGCCCCTCATGGACCCCGTGATCATCAGAGGAGAATGTGTGCAGAGGGTACAGACCTATAAATACCTGGGAGTGCAGCTGGATGATAAATTGGACTGGACTGCCAATACTGATGCTCTGTGTAAGAAAAGTCAGAGCCGACTATACTTCCTTAGAAGGTTGGTGTCCTTCAACATCTGCAATAAGATGCTGCAGATGTTCTACCAGACGGTTGTGACGAGTGCCCTCTTCTACACGGTGGTGTGCTGGGGAGGCAGCATAAAGAAGAAGGACGCCTCACACCTGGACAAACTTGTGAGGAAGGCAGGCTCTATTGTAGGAATGAAGCTGGACAGTTTAACATCTGTGGCAGAGCGACAGGTGCTGAGCAGGCTCCTGTCAATCATGGAGAATCCGCTGCATCCACTGAACAGTGTCATCTCCAGGCAGAGGAGCAGCTTCAGCGACAGACTGCAGTCACTGTTCTGCTCCAATGACAAACTGAGGAGATTGTTCCTCCCCCACACTATGCGACTCTTTTTAATTCCACCCGGGGGGGTAAACACTAACATTATTCAAAGTTATTGTTTGTTTTTACCTGTATTTTTATTACTCTTTAATTTAATATTGTTTTTTGTATCAGTATGCTGCTGCTGGATTATGTGAATTTCCCCTTGGGATAAATAAAGTATCTATCTATCTATCTATCTAGAATATAAGGAAATATAATACAGGCAAGTCCCCGGGTTACGTACGAGATAAGGACTGTAGATTTGTACTTAAGTTGAATTTGTATGTAAGTCGAAACAGGTACATAAATTTAATAAATGCTGTTGTTGACCGACTGTAACCAAGTGCTCTGCCTAAGAATTATGGAGTTTCACCTCTCTTTGACCTTTTTATTTCTGCTTCATTTTCAATGGTGATGGTTTTTCTCTTCTTTACTGTGTCATCTGCACTTGCTTCAGATTTGTGTTTCAGAGACATTGTTGAAGGGTGAAGACAAAAGATTAAGATGAGCTCTTCTGCTCAGCACTGTACATGCTATCACAGCAGGAAGGCACCCCACGTCAGCACGTCTGATGTACTGTATATAAATGATTTCGATAGCAATATAAGTAACAAGCTGGTTAAATTTGCAGATGATACCAAGATAGGTGGATTAGCAGATAATTTGGAATCTGTTATATCATTACAGATGTAGTTGGATAGCATACAGGCTTTGGCAGATTTGTGGAAGATGAAATTTAATATCTGTAAATGTAAAGTATTACACATAGGAAGTAAAAATGCTAGGTTTGAATACACAATGGGTGGTCGGAAAATCAGGAGTACACCTCCATCCATCCATTTTCCAACCCGCTGAATCCGAACACAGGGGTCTCCTGGAGCCAATCCCAGTCAACACAGGGCACAAGGCAGGAACCAATCCTGGGCAGGGTTCCAACACACCGCAGGACACATACAAACACACCCACACACCAAGCACACACTAGGGTCAATTTAGAATCGCCAATCCACCTAACTTGCATGTCTTTGGACTGTGGGAGGAAACCCATGCAGACACAGGGAGAACATGCAAACTCCACGCAGGGAGGACCCAGGAAGCGAACCCTGGTCTCCTAACTGCGAGGCAGCAGCGCTACCACTGCGCCACACCTTATGAGAAAGATTTAGGAGTAATAGTGGACTCTGAGATATCAACTTCCCGACAGTGTTCAGAAGCCTTTAAGAAGGCTAACAGAATATTAGGTTATATAGCACGATCTGTGGAGTACAAGTCCAAGGAGGTTATGCTCAACCTTTATAATGCACTGGTGAGGCCTCATCTTGAGTACTGTGTGCAGTTTTGGTCTCCAGGCTACAAAAAGGACATCGCAACACTAGAAAAGGTCCAGAGAAGAGCGATTAGGCTGATTTCAGGGCTACAGGGGTTGAATTATGACGAAAGATTAAAAGAGCTGAGCCTATACAGTTTAAGCAAAAGAAGATTAAGAGGTAACATGATTAAAGTGTTTAAAATTATGAAGGGAATTAGTACAGTGGATCGAGACTATTTTAAAATTAGTTCATCAAGAACATGGGGACACAGTTAGAAACTTTCTTTATTTACACAAAGAACGACAGACACTTGGAATAAGCTACCAAGTAGTGTGGTAGACAGTAAGACATTAGGGACTTTCAAAACTTGACTTGATGTTTTCTTGGAAGAAATAAGTGGATAGGACTGGTGAGCTTTGTTGGGCTGATTGGCCTGTTCTCGTCTAGAGTGTTCTAATGTTCTAAAAAGGACTTTTAAATATGATATGCTTTATGCTGTAACCATAAAATCAGGAAAAATATATCAGGGTAAGTAGTTTTACTAACTCAAAGTAATATTGCATATTGAACTTCACTGTACTACAACTGACAATATTGACTCTATGAACCTATGCAAGTATTTTCTTACACATAGGTATTCAAGATGTTTCTGTCCATGCCAATCTTTACACTAGAAATTAAAGTCAGCCGGACACACAGACAGGAATACCTAAGGCAGGACACTGTCATGTTTCACAGATGCAGTATTAGGCATTGGATCTTTTTCATTTAGTTTATTTCTCTAAACTTTCACCTCCTGAACATTTTGTCATATTATTATCTTTACCTATCTCTCATTAATTTACAAAAAACTTCTAGAACTGTACTGCCTCTTTTCTGGTTCTGTGGACCAAGAAGTTCACAATGCAATAACAGTAATTTCTAACACAGATGGAGATAAAATCATAGACCATAAAAATATAACCCACACGTTTAGAAAGTACTGGAAGTCCCCAGGTTACGGACATCCGAACTACGACTTATGAATGGGGCCACAGCTGTGACGCGTGCACCTCAGTAACTGCAGCTCCATCATCTTCGGCCTGGGGATGCTACAAGTGGTGGCTGGAGGGGGGCGATTTCACTGCTTGCGCAATGTAGTGTCCCTCGGGCGGCTCCCGGTTTCACTGATCGCCCACCGCACATGGCTGCCCCATTCATTCTCGGTGGGTGGCTGGTAATGCTGTTAGGAGTGACCCTGTTGTGGCTGAACAGAGGCCATTGAGGGTGAACCGGGGGGCGGGGGGTAGCATTATAGTGTGCATCGGATGGCTACCTATTGAATGGGGTCGATTCACTAACCGCCTTTGGCCATACCGTGTTTATTCTTGGTGAGCGGACACTGCAGGCAGCATACTGTAGTGGAGGTGACTGTGAGATGGGCTGGTGATGAACGATGCCCCCATTCATTCTCAATAGCAAGCCTGCTTGTACTGTTACGTACATAGTAGGAAGTTGTCTCTTGTCAGTACAGTATATTAAAAATAGCAGCGGCCCTAGTACTGACCCCTGTGGAATACCACTCTTAACATCAGCCAGTTCTGATGAGGTTCCTCGCACCATCACCCTCTGCTTCCTGTGTCTGAGCCAATTCTGCACCCATCTAAAAACATCACCCTGAACTCCTATTTCTTTTAATATGATGCCCAACATCTCATGTGGCACCTTATCAAATGCTTTCTGAAAGTCCAGATAAATAATATCATAAGCTCCACTTTGACTGTATCCTTTTGTTGCCTCCTCATAGAATTCCAGCATATTAGTAAAACACGACCTCCCTCTTCTGAACCCATGCTGACTGTTCAGAATAACTCATGTCCTTGCCATATGTTGCTCAATCTTATCCTTAATAATTCCTTCCATTAATTTTCCTGTGATGCATGTTAAGCTTACTGGCCTATAGTTGCTTGGATCTGCCCTGTCACCCTTTTTATATAATGGGATGATATTTGCCATTTTCAAGTCCTTTGGAATCTCTCCAGTGCACAGTGACTTCCTAAAAATATGTGTCAAGGGTTTATATATGTACTCACTAGCCTCCTTAAGAACACGAGGATAAATATTATCTGGGCCTGGTGATTTGTTTGATTTCATCTTATTTAATCTGAGCAGCACTTCTCCCTCTACAATTTCCAAATCCCTCAGTACCTCCTTAGTAGTCGTGTTTACCTCTGGGAGGTTATCCACTTGCTCACTTGTAAACACCTCAGAAAATGTAAGTTTAGGGCATCTGCTATTTCATTGTCTGTATCTTTTAATTCCCTTTACTATTCCTGATGAACTTGACCTCCTCCTTAACTGTTCTTTTACTACTAAAATACTGAAAGAATCTCTTGGGGTCTTCTTTCGCCTTATCTGCTATATTCCTCTCCAACTGTCTTTTAGCCTCCCTGATATCCTTCTTAATGGTTGCCCTCATGTTCTCATACGCTTACGATTCTCTTTGCAGTCATTAGTCTTATATGCCTTATACAGCAGTTTTTCCTTTGCAACTTCTTTTTTAAATCTTTATTAATCCACTGTGGAGTTTTTTTAGTTTCCTATTAATTCCAAATTTAGGTATGTATCTGTCCTGCATTACATGTAAAACATTTTAAACCTGTTCCACTGCTCCTCGACTGTCTCCTCATTTAAAAGCTTATCTCAGTCTATCCTACTTAGACTTTGTCATCTGCTCAAAATTAGCCCTACTAAAGTTCAACTTAACAATTTTAGTCTTTGCATCTGTACTCTTACAAAATACTGAGAATTGTATTACATTATGGTCACTTGACCCTAGTGGTTCAATCACCTCTACACCCTCAATTCTATCCTGATTATTACAGAATACTAAATCCGGACAGGCTTCACCCCTTGTTGGTGCTTTAACATGCTGTGTTAAAAACAGTCACTGATTACTTCTGAAAACTCCTGCTCTTGTGCTCCTTCATCTGTAGGGTTATCCCAGTTAATATTTGGATAATTAAAGTCCCCATGACTATAATATCCCCTGTAAACTTGCCTTTTGATATTACTAAAAGATGTGTGTTGAAATTACTGTTTGAATTGGGTGGTCTATAACACACTCCTAAAATAAGACCTTTTCCCTAATATTTTCCAGGCGAAGCCACATGTCCTCACTAAGATGGGGCTCATCATCCAACTGAAGATGACTTACATTTAAACCCTGTTTGGCATAAACAGCAACCCCACCTCCTTTTCTGTTCTGTCTATCCTTCCTAAAAATGTGTATCCCTCTATGTTACACTCATCCCCATCTTTGTTATTTAGCCAGGTTTCCGTTATTGCTATAATATCATAATTATGCTCTGCTACATACAACTCCAACTCACTTACCTTATTTTTGATACTTCTAGCATTAAGGCAAGCTATTTTTAATGTGTTAATCCTTCTATATTTATGTTTGCTTAAATTTACATTACTATGCATTTTTATTTCTACACCATTGTTTGTTCTTCCATGTATAGATCTAAACCTGGCCTGTCCTAAACTCCCTGCCCCCCATTCCCTAGTTTAAACAATCCTCAACTAGCCTACACATACGCCTCCCCAATACATTGGTGCCCCTCCAGTTCAGATGTAACCTGTCACGCGGAACAGGTCCCATCTGTTCCAAAAGGAGTCCCAATGCCCCATAAACCTATACCCTTCTACCCTGCACCAAGATTTGAGCCATGCGTTAAGCCTTCTAATCTCCTCAATCTTACCTGGACTGGCGTGGCACAGGCAGAACTTCAGAGAAGACTACCTTGTCAGTTCTGCTCCTCAGCTTGGCACCTAACTCTTTGAATTTGGATCGCAGAACTGACAGACTACCCTTATGTATGTCATTTGTTCCAGCATGGACAATGACAACTGGATCCACCCCGCAAGAGCCTATCCACCCTTCCAGGAGGTCTCCCACCTGTGCTCCCGGAAGGCAACACACCGTGCGAGACTCTCTCTCTCTGGAGCACACCTGCACTTCAATCCCCCTAATGATTGAGTCCCCAACTATCACTACCTCTCTCTTTTTGGGAACTGGTTTTGAGGTGGCCCGCTGGGGCTAACAAGTGGGTGATTTGCCAGAACCAGGATATAACACAACCACTATTAGTACAAGAGAAATTAATTTTATTTCCTTTCAAAAATATTGACATGATAAATTTGGTATTTTCACTTACAACTGTTCAGTGAAATGTCCACAGGGAAAAATAAAAAAAGAAAGATGAAAAATCTTTAACATTGTATTTTTTATATACAAACTGTATGTTTGTGTCATTGACTCAGATTCATTTAATTAGATTTTTTGCTGGCAGTAATGCTTTTCCTATAGTAACAACTTATAAAAATATATAATTAAATATCTAACAATAATGTCCTTTCATAGCATCAGTTGAAGATATTTGAAAATAATATTTTCTAAAAGCATGTGCTATTGATGTCAGAAAAAGGCCTTTCAGATATTTTTATGGGCAAAACAATAATTCATATTTATTGAAGTAAACAAGAGTGTATTTATCCAGTTTGAATGTTTTGTGTTTTTACTTTTCACTTTCCTTTGATTTATGTTTTGTACTTTTTGCTTTCCTTGGATTTATATGTTTTATTTTAAAATAAAATATAAAGTCTGAAAATGAATATACCTACAATTAGATTAAGTGGGTTACTGAAATGCATGCATGGATGGATACTTTCCTTTGATTTTTTAATTCTTTTAATATATTATTTTAAAATAAAATAATCCACTGCAAAAATGTATGTGGTTAAAATTAGATTAAGTGGGTTACGGAAATGGAAACATGTATGGATGGATGCATGCATAATTACCTTTCTCATTCTCAAATCTGCTTAATCCGGTTCAGAGTGGTTGAAGGCTGGGCCTGCTCAAGCAGCTCGAGGAAACAAGGCAGGGACTCACCCTGGTCAGGGCACCAGCATATAACAAGGCAGACACTTTCACACAATACTAATGACACTAACATATATATCATTGTAATGCAAGAGAAAAATCCATGCAGATACATGATAACTTACAAATTCCATATAGTTAACAATTGGGCACAGGATTCAAACCTTTTATGCTTGATCAGTAAGAAATTAACGCTAACAAATATGCTGTCATTGATAAATCTGAATTTTAAAATTCGTACATTTGTATAATTACTCAGCTTGAATCTTATCTTTTGAATGGAGAAGGAAGAATTAACTAATTTCTTTTCTTTTTTTTAAGTAACTTTTAATCTGGAGATGGAAGTGTTAAAATAATTTTTCCAGGGACCAAAAAACCTAAGACTTTTAATAAGCTGTTTATATTAAAGTGTGCTGTTTTGATCATATTTTTCTGCTTAGATTTAGTACTCAACTTTCCTGCAGCATGTACTTATTTGGTACTGGAGATTACAAATGGAAAGTTGTACATTGCCATGTGATTCATCAACCTCTGCTTATAAAAATATGAAGCTGAAATTAAAACCAGAACAGGAGAACATAGCAGTGCATTGCATTTAATATGTCCAAGTATAACTGCTGCCTCAGCTACAGTGCATAAAGAGAGAATCATGTGAAATCACAAAAATCTTCAGAATTTGTGTTTTAATATATTTTACTATTCTTCCCAGCACCTTGTTTAGTGCATTTTGATCACTGATGTAAAAACAACTGCTTTTGTAGGAGTTACTCTGTGGGATTTGATTTTATGAAAAGATATGTACAGACTTAGCTACTGTGAGCAGTAGAGTGTGCTGTAGCACCCTAAACCTCAGATACCACCACACGAACACAAGTCCTAGGGTTAAATAAGTGAGTTATTTAATACAATGATCTTCACAAAAGATCCCCAGTTCACAGTACCTTTTTAACTCTTATTTTCCATTCCTCCCCACCTCCAGGTGATCATTGTCCTCATTCCTCCCGACTCCGACTTGCCTGGATGTGGCAGGGCAGTTCCTTTTATCTTGGATGCAGGGGTACTTCCGGTGCCAAGGCATAGCTCAATGGAAGCACTTCCAGGTCGGTTGGAAGTCCCAAAGACCATGGAGGATAGTCAAAGTTAGCACCCTCTGGTTTCACCCAGGGACCCCCAAAGAGCTCACTGAACCACTTCAGTGACTCCCAGCATGCCCTGCAGTTGTCCATGGGTGTACCTATCCCCGGGGATGCTGCCATCTAGCTATTCGGGAGACTATGACATAATTCCAATCCTCTTGTGATTCCTTTAAGCTTTCCCCCCAGCCAGGTAATGTTCCTATGTTGATTCCTGCTGGGATGCCAGCCTACATGATTTGCCCCAATCTCTGTGTAGGGAGGGAACCTCCAGCCTCTTTTCATGTCCTTTTTCTTGCTGTACCTCCTGTCCAGGTGCAAGAAGGGAGTGCAATCCTGCTACACCTTACACTACCCTACAAGCTGAACAGTCAAAGAGACACTGATTTTTTTCACATTGAATTCTGCTATGTGCCACTTGAGAAAATGATATGTAGAAGTTTATGTACATGTGTGTTTCTCTCAGGATAAGATGATTTGGTTTCCTGCCCTTCGTAATGAGGCCATAGACATCATGAAGGCCCATCTCATTCATTGAGCAAACACAGCAACAATGCTTCATTTCATTTGAGCACAGTTAATGTGTTCTGTAGATTCCTAGCTTTGGTTTAAAAACACCAAGAAAAATATTCAACCTTACAAGGTTCAGCATCTTCCCATGACTTCAGCTACTCATATAAATATTTTCTTTGGTAATAGATTTTTGTATTCCTCTCATTCCTTGCCAAGAGCCAAAGACTAACATGCACAACATTAGCATGATGTATATTGTTGATAACTATTCAAAACTGTTAACAGAAGAGTTGACATGTTCTCAGTTGTTCTGAGCTTTCAGCTTTACACACATTATGTTGTTTTGCAGTGTGTAATTGTCTATACAGCATATTCTTGATTGTTAAAATGATGTTGTTTCTTATGGATCTATCGAATTGATTTCTATGAACTGCTGGAGTAAACACTGGGAGTTGTTGTGCTGTCTTAGTACATCTTTGGGACATTTACAGTGCATCCGGAAAGTATTCGCAGCACATCACTTTTTCCACATTTTGTTATGTTACAGCCTTATTCCAAAATGGATTAAATTCATTTTTTTCCTCAGAATTCTACACACAACTCCCCATAATGACAATGTGAAAAAAGTTTACTTGAGGTTTTTGCAAATTTATTAAAAATAAAAAACTGAGAAATCACATGTACATAAGTATTCACAGCCTTTGTTCAATACTTTGTCGATGCACCTTTGGCAGCAATTACAGCCTCAAGTCTTTTTGAATATGATGCCACAAGCTTGGCACACCTATCCTTGGCCAGTTTCGCCCATTCCTCTTTGCAGCCCCTCTCAAGCTCCATCAGGTTGGATGGGAAGCGTCGGTACACAGCCATTTTAAGATCTCTCCAGAGATGTTCAATCGGATTCAAGTCTGGACTCTGGCTGGGCCACTCAAGGACATTGACAGTTGTCCTGAAGCCACTCCTTTGATATCTTGGCTGTGTGCTTAGGGTCGTTGTCCTGCTGAAAGATGAACCGTCGCCCCAGTCTGAGGTCAAGAGCGCTCTGGAGCAGGTTTTCATCCAGGATGTCTCTGTACATTGCTGCAGTCATCTTTCCCTTTATCCTGACTAGTCTCCCAGTTCCTGCCGCTGAAAAACATCCCCACAGCATGATGCTGCCACCACTATGCTTCACTGTAGGGATGGTATAGGGCCTGATGATGAGCGGTGCCTGGTTTCCTCCAAACGTGACACCTGGCATTCACACCAAAAAGTTCAATCTTTGTCTCATCAGACCAGAGAATTTTGTTTCTCATGGTCTGAGAGTCCTTCAGGTGCCTTTTGGCAAACTCCAGTCGGGCTGCCATGTGCCTTTTACTAAGGACTGGCTTCCGTCTGGCCACTCTACCATACAGGCCTGATTGGTCAATTGCTGCAGAGATGGTTGTCCTTCTGGAAGGTTCTCCCCTCTCCACAGAGGACCTCTGGAGCTCTGACAAAGTGACCATCGGGTTCTTGGTCACCTCCCTGACTAAGGCCCTTCTCCCCCGATCGCTCAGTTTAGATGGCCGGCCAGCTCTAGGAAGAGTCCTGGTGGTTTCGAGCTTCTTCCACTTACGGATGATGGAGGCCACTGTGCGCATTGGGACCTTCAAAGCAGCAGAAATTTTTCTGTAACCTTCCCCAGATTTGTGCCTCAAGACAATCCTGTCTCGGAGGTCTACAGACAATTCCTTTGACTTCATGCTTGGTTTGTGCTCTGACATGAACTGTCAATTGTAGGACCTTAGACAAATCATGTCCAATCAACTGAATCTACCACAGATGGACTCCAATAAAGCTGCAGAAAAATCTCAAGGATGATCAGGGGAAACAGGATGCACCTAAGCTCAATTTTGAGCTTCATGGCAAAGGCTGTGAATACTTATGTACATATGCTTTCTCAATTTTTTTATTTTTAATAAATTTGCAAAAACCTCAAGTAAACTTTTTTCACATTGTCAGTATGGGGTGTTGTGTGTAGAATTCTGAGGAAAAAAATGAATTTAATCCATTTTGGAATAAAGCTGTAACATAACAAAATGAGGAAAAAGTGATGCGCTGTGAATACTTTCCGGATGCACTGTATGTTTGGAGGACAGTTTATAAAATGGTGAAGTGGGTTTTTCTGGTAGTCTTTCACATTTTTGAAAAGACTGTTGCTTCAGCATATTTTAGTTTTGCAAAGCTGATGAAATTCTATACAAGAGTCACATCTTAATAAGTGATGTGTAGTGAGCTGTTAAGCATTTCAGGATTGCTATGTGTTTTTCTGATCTCATTTATACATGGAGCAGCATATTAATTATTCTATAAATGTGATCAATGCTGGGAAAAATAAGTTTAGCGGCTGCATTTGGTCTGAAGTGAACTGTGTAGGATTAAAATGGTTTTTATGCCACCATATCTAATAAGCCTTTAAAATACAAGAAATCTCCAGAATTCTTCTTAGTTTTTGTGATCAGCAGAGGTACCAGGGTGGGTGATAGCACATTTATAAATCTGACGATGGACTAAGCTTCATCTAAACTCTAAAATCACAACACCATGCTGACTGAAGGCTTTCGAAATTAATATCACTATTTTAACTTGAAAGTCTGCCAAGAAAAATTAAAATCCTGCCCAGAAATTCTTAAAAGTCCCTAACGGATAGTATAAATAATTTTTACCAGTCTCTTTTGTGATTTCTTTTTGAATTACACATCTTTTTAAGGTAGGAACTGATATTTAAAGTAAACTCATCGTACTTACTTTTCCTTTACTCATTTCCCAAAATAAAAAATGATAATTCAATACTGAATTTCTTTCAGCTTTGTGACTCGTCTATGTCTAATTTGAACAAAAGAATATCTCTTAGTATTTGCTTGTAGATAAAACTCTTAACACCGTGGAAAGCAATCAAGAAATTAATAAACAACATCACTCATTTTTTTCCTCCCGTTGTGCCCATGAGCAATTTCACATCAGGATAATTAATTCTCAGCTTGTTCAAATAGATTAAGCTGAACATGCATTATACAAACACCAAAGTGCCAAAGTAAAATTTATTGTATGTGTTACGTCACCTGTGGCTAGATTATTCTGACTTTAGAATCTGTTGAGGACTAGATGATTGTTTGTCAGTGTACTAATGTATAAAATGCTAGAATTGAAAAAGTGTATAACTACCTTTTAACATGAATTTAGTTATGTTAGGTTACACCATAGTGTATTTATACAGTTTATTTTGCGTCTAGGCACCATGTAAGTAAAGTGTATACAGACAGACCTGAGCCAATGTGTATAGTGGCATAGTAATAGAGATGGTTTTATAGGTTCAACTCTCCACAGTTCCCTGAAGCATTTTCTTTTACATGTTCATGATATAGAAATGCATTGCTTATAATACACTCACCCAAATTTTATCCTAAAGACACACCCACCTCAGTCCTTCAAACATGATTTTCTGAGCAATCTGAAAGCATGCAGGTGGGACATTGTACATTACAAATGAGCCCTTCCTGAAATGCTGATTGAATGTCATATTTTCTGGGGTATAAGCTATGGGTTACTTTAAATTGATTTTTCTACTTATTGTATGTGATCAGGTATTACATTAACATCAGACCAAAATTTAATAAGTCTAAGTAGATGAATTAGAAACATTTGCTTGGAAATCACATCTTGATTACACTATAAACTTTGCACCAAGGCAAAAAACCACACTTAACCCCCTTTTTTTTTTGATTGATTTGTATTGTTTGATTGTTGTTTTGTTACGTTATGTCTTTACTAAGTTTTAAAGAGTATAAATGAATATAAAAAATAGAAAAAACTGAAAATTGCTAACTCATTATGAAAAGGTTAATCTGAAATAAGTCATACAATATAACATATATTTGCAATAATATGCAAATATTATATGTTGGGAAAAAATCTTTTGCACATGATAGGGATTTTTGACAGATATCAGAAAAGAAACATGAGGGCTTGGTTGTCTGGAAAGTTTAAAGGTAGGTACAGTATAATGAAAATGCCATTTAGTATTTTATAAAAAGGTTACTAAACTATGATATTTATGCTGAAACCTGCTATAGATCCATTAAATTAAGAGAGTGTTTTTAGTATGGTTATTTGCTAGAGCAAAACTTAATCATATACTTTTAAATGACAAGCAAAGGTATGAGAATGTTATTTGCAGTTACTGTTCACATCAGAGTTCAGAATCTTTATCCCCTTGAATATGAAAGGATTTTTTAATAAAAACTTCATTTTAGACACTTTAATTAAATTAATATACTGTATTCTTGATAAGCAACTCTTCCACATTTTTAGCTGTTGGAAATGTTAAGTGTACAGCAGTCAATAATTTGGTGTCACAGTGCATAGTGGAGACATTTTTAAAAAAAACATCATGCTGTTATGCTTTTACTTCTTAGCTGCACCGATCAATAGTTGCCTCTGGAGAAAAGCAGTCCCCTGCACACTACAGGATTAGTAAGAGGTGAGGAACCTAACCATTCATTCCCAAAATTTGTTTGAAGTGAAAGCTAATGTGTTCAGAATTTTTGGGGAATTTGTTGTATAGACTGTTTTTTCTTTACTATTATCATTACATTTTCTTTTCTTTTGTGTATCTTTCCACCATAATCTATAAAACCTTATTTAGAAATTAATCTTTTTCCTTTGTAATAATTATATTATTTCTTTTATATCATGAAGGTTACAAAACCAATAGGATATATATTGTTGTGTGTCTATTTTGTTGCTGACACTTCTTTGCAGCACATGTGATTTTTCAGTTAATAATTTCACCAATGTATCCTTACGCAGTTTTCTTTAACCAACATAGACTATCAAATCATTTTTTTCCCAGTAGCTACTTTTGCCTACATGGCACGTAATATGTTTCTGTAGTTATGCCAAATATACAATAGGATTTCCTCCTAGAGAATAGAGTGAAGGGTGTTTCTTTCCTTCTTCTCTTTAAGTGCTGTTAGAAGCTGCATATTGCATCTATCAATGACTATAATTTGGTTGTAGCTGTATCAGAGATAAGACAGAAAAACAAAATTTTAGAAAACAATACATTGTATTATTATATTGGTTTGCCCCAACCAAACTCACATTTTAAAATTTTGGACTACGACCAAACATGAAAAATATATCTGACCCAATGCAGGAGACCACTCCAGAATTTTTCATGGCCCTTTCAAGGGCAGGACATTTTGGAAGTTTTTGTGTTACCTGAAGTAAAAATAGTGTCATGTCGTTCTTTCATTCTGGCACTGTGTTCTTGTTGCTGCCTAATTGGCTAGGATGTAATGACCTGCCTCCCCTCATTTTTAAAGGTAACATGTTTTCTTCTCCAAGTTGGGATCATGCACTCCACTGTATAGTGGAAGGCATTTTGACTTCTGGCATACACAGTGATTACCAACTTCTTGTAGTCGCTTTTCTTCAGTATGACAAAAGAGTACTACCCCGTCAGTGTGTTTTGTTTAATCTGTTATGGTTCTGATAAACATTGGTCAATGCTGCCCTTTTCTGCCTAGCAATTCTTTGTATCTTATCAAGACTGGCAACACTAGGACAGGAAAAAAAATATGAATTGTGCACAAATCCACAGAAGGACATGCTTATCCATCATGGGATAAAGTTATGCATACATTAACTCATACTCAAGGTGACGCTTTAAGTATTGTACCTGACATTATTTACCATATATCAGATCCTAATTAGGTGTCCAGACATATTCTTCAAAAATCTTTATTTTCCCAGTATTGGATACTGCTTCTTACCCAGTGTGGTAGATTATCAGTCTGTCATTATCTAACCCACTTAGTCCTGAACCGAGTCACGGGAGGTACTGGAGCCTATACCAGCCAGCATAGAGCACAAGGCAGGAACAAACACTGGATAGGGTGCTATTCCATCGCAGGGCGAACACACATACATATGCCCAACCATACACTAGGGCCAATTTAGTGTTACCAGTCCACCTATCCTGCATGTCTTTCGATTGTGGGAGGAAACCAGAGTAACGAAGAAAGCAATGTAGACACGGGGAGAACATGCAAACTCCGCACAGGGAGGAACTGAGACACAAACCCAAGTCTCCATACTGTGAAGCAGCAATGCTACTACTGCCCCACTGTGCTGCAGTAGCTTATGCTGACATAAATTATGTTGCGAATATTTCTGTAGGCAATGACTTGCTAGCTGTGCCTTGGTGCATCACATATTCCATAAGTTCTGTTCAAAACAGATATGGTTTGACCAAACACATTCCTTGTGATTGCAAAGCCTATGACATTTTCAAAGCATGCTCTAGCAAGCTCACACGATAAGTGCAGATCACTTCAAGTTGTCAGTGGCACTTTGCGATTGATTTTGCTATAAACTTTCAGATTTTTGGATATATTCCCCACTAGCTATTGTTTAAAATGGCTAAATCAAGGAGGTGTAGTTTTTTTGAAGTTTAGAGTATGAGTCAGATCTCCCCACAATTGCAGAAATAAATAATTCTGTACTTGCTCTTTTTATTGCATGTTGTAGTTAATTGGTGTTGTATGACTTTATTTCCATACTGATGTTCTTATAACTTTTCTATCCCCCACCCCCTTGTTTGTTAAAGATGATATTATAAAAACTAATTGTATATCCCTTTCTATGCCTAGTGCATGGTTAAAAGATACTTCCCACACTGTGGTAAGTAATGTGGACAAACGCATTGCAGCTTTATCAAGTTTAAATGTGCAACCTCCATATGCAGAGTATCTACAAGTTGTGAACTATGGAATAGGAGGCCACTATGAACCTCATTTTGATCATGCCACTGTGAGTATTCCTGCCACATACAATGCCTGCTTCTCACCCTTGTTCTTAAGTCATTTTAGTACATAAATATTATTTAATGAACTAGGAAATATGTTTAATAATTTTTCATTTTTCTTAATTTCTTTCCTGATTCTTAAAACTGATAGTGTTTTTTCATACATAGTATTCTTTAATATTTTTCTGTTTCCATGCTATTACGGCACACTTTTGTGTTTTTCATATACTGTACGTTTCTCATTCTTCCTGTTTGTGCATTAAGTGGATATACCTAGTTTGTTTATACTGTATACAATTGTTATAAAAATATTCACTAAGTATAAACATTATGGAATCATAATGTATTATTTAATTGCATTTCTGCCATTGATCTAAACCACTTAATATTACTCAGGCTCTCAGAAAATGAATGTGGATGGTTGATTAACAAAGGTTTTCTTATGTGCGTATTCTGGGTTAGACAGGTGTACATTCTTTGACAGAGCCACGTAAAAACTGCAACTTTTGATTTAAAAAAACTCCAGTGTGACTTTAGTTTTGGTTTTGGATCATTACCACAGGTTAAACACAGACTGAATTAAATTTGTCTTCAGTATGTTTCTTTATTTATATCTCTTTAACTTTCTGTTTTTTACACATCTCCTAAGCCACGATGTAGTATAACATTACAGTAATATGGTGATTTTGCCGAGATGTTTCATGATAGCCAAAATGTTATAAAGTTAATATTGGGTATATTGCTTGCAGCAGACATACTACATAGAATTCATGCCTAACATTTCAGGAATGCGGATTTGTGTCTAGCAATGGGCTGGTTTTATTCCTAGAGCTTGTCCTGTTGTTCATCATCTCAAGTTCATTTTAATGAAAAAATATATTTTATGGATTTGGTAAATAAGCCATTTGATTAGAAAATGTAATGGTACTAGTAGACTGTGAGTAGCAGTATTGGTTTCATTATATTTGTATTCTAAGTTATTGTGCTTCCTCATAGAAGTATTAAATTCTGTTATTGCCAATGCCCTTTTTAAAATAATAAAATTAGCAAATATTTAAACAATTTAAACAATGAGGTCTAATTGACTTTTGTTGCTCCAGATATTAAGTTGGGTACTTCATCAGTAGCTCTCTGAAACAGAGATCTCATTGTGCAGGAGTCATTCACATTTATATTCTCAAACAGATGTTCTAATATTGTTCTGATGTTGTAATACATCTAATACTTTCCTATTATGTTTATAATACCACAAAAATACCTTGCTTTACAGCCTGAACATTTAACACAGAAGAACATGCAACAATCACAATAAACTCATTTATCAAAAATTGTGCCTTTATGATTATATTAATGGTGTGACAACCAAACTCTTTAAGTGTAAAATGAATTTTAATTGTTTTCTTATTCTTATTGTTTCAAATTAATAACCATTATTAAAACATAATCTGAGTTATAGACCACTTTTTGTTATGTATATTTTTGAAATAATATTTTAATTTCAATTTTCACACATAATGCAATGTAGCTTGCTTAGAGATATCAAATACCTCATTGATTCTGTTTTACAGCCTCAAGAAATAAGAAAACTGATCAAGTGTGTTTTCCATTTAAAAAAGAAAATTTTAGTGTCTTACTTTTGTTTTCTTGCTAGTCAACATCAAGTCCTGTCTACAAACTAAACACTGGAAATCGCGTTGCAACATTTATGATTTATGTGAGTAGTATTTTGTTCATATTTGTGTGTCCTGTTTTTACTAGCTGGAAATATCACCATGCTAGTTTTCATGTTTCAGTAAGCTTATTCACAGCAGATTACGCAAATATTTCTCCATCAGCTAAGTTTCTTGATTTCTGCAATTTTATGTACAGTATTCATAGCATGAATAATACCACCATTCATTACTGTCATTAGGTTGCATATCTGGGAAGTGTGAGACTGGCCTTCTTGTCCCAATAACATGCCAGTTAAGCATTTCTGAGGTTTGGATGAAAACAACCAGAAAACAACAAAATGCTAAAATTGTTTGCTTTATCTTAATCTTAAATCGGAGTCCAGCAGGGAAGCAATGAGCTCCTTGGGCTGAATACCAGTCTATGTCTAAAATAAATGAGTGGATTATACAAGTTAAGTAAAATCTTCATGCAGCAAATTTTGATACCCTAAGCAGTTAACAATGTAGATGCTATTTGTTAGTTTTTTTTTCTGCCACCTTGCAATTTATACCTGCAAAAATACTAATATTTATTGTATATTAAAGTACTGTGTGACTTGAGCTGTAAATATTTGTTATATTTCTAATATAACGTCTAGCCACTTATTAAATCAGTCAAATAGGGCAGTGTTGCCACAAAACAAAGATGGCACATATTCACACATAAACAGTAGCTATAAAATATGGGTTATGCTTTTGTTTTTTGAAGAAGGCTAGAGTCTTCAAAGATCCTTGTGTACACAGGAAGGACATAAATAAAAACAAACAATTTTTCATGCTCATGTAAAATATATTTTACAGTTTATTATACAGTATATGTGTAAGCATAATTTGTTTCATTGTTAAATTACAAATCTCGATGCAATAACATATGCAGCTTCTAATTAGAATGCCAGAGGTACATTTTGAAGGTTGAATCATGCAATTAAACACTAACTGTTTTTCTTTGAAAAGTTGTTTACCATTGCCATTAAATCGTTCCATTTTAGGAGTTGTCAAGGAATTGATTACATTGTTTTTTTTATTTAATCATAAAATGAGTTAAAATTTTATGAGTTAATAATTTTATATGTATGGTTCAAGTGCATAAAGACACCTATGTAGGCAAAGTTGGTTTGGGATTCTCAACTAATGATTTTGAACCTCTAAATTGCAAAACTAAAAAGCTGTAATATTGAGGAGCCTTCAAAATACCCTAAAATGTGTGTTGTCAGTAAAGATTTATAAAACTTGTAAGCAGTATAACTGGGCTGTTTATTTACTATCAGTCAACACACATTGTATGTTTCCCAAAATCATTATGACTCTTAAAGATTTCTCCATATTTTAAAAATAGTGGAAGTATTAAAGTACTGAAATAGGTTAATAAACTTTGTTATTTGACCACTAAACCCAATTAAAATGTTCTTTGCTGCTAATATTTGCTGCTATTTATATTTAAACAAAAAAAAACTTGTAACAAGTTTTTTTCTTCTGGCTACCTTTTAGTTTTACAATATTAATCAGTAAATAAACTACAAATATGTTTACATGTTTTTATTAGAATTTGAAAATATTTAATTTGTTTTATTAAGCAAAACTCGCACAAAACAATTAAATAAATTTTTCTTTATTAGCTGAGCTCTGTGGAAGCAGGCGGTTCAACAGCTTTTATCTATGCAAATTTCAGTGTGCCCGTAGTCAAGGTAAGGTGCATTGTTTTTCTTCTTATTCGTTTTGGTTAATTTAATTTCTATAAGGAGAGTGATATGACTTCAAATAAAAATGCAGCATTTATAGTCAAAGAATAGGGGCTGTTAGAAAGAAATGTTTCAGCATACAATCCCCACTTTTACTCAGAACAAAAACCATCAATTACCATTTCACTTAATGGTTTTAACCTTATATAATATAGAGAATGGATGGCCTTATTAAAAGATATTATTGTGTTTCTCAGCCTTCAGTCATAGGTCAGTGTTGGAAATAAACTTCCCATATGCAGCAGATAGACCACTATGACAATAGCGACTAGAAAAAGAATAGCTGTACTTCATATTATTTCTGTTGTTGCTTGATCTATCATGTTTCCTGTTTGAAAAGTTTTTAATTTGTATTTTTTCAACAGATTTTAATCTCATTCATGTTTACCCTGGACAGGAATATGTACAATATTGCAGATACTGTATGCCATGCTTTGATAGCCTTATTAGATTAGGAGCTGCATTGACTCCTGTCAGCATAAATGACCCCAAGTTAGTATACCTGGACATTGTCTTATCAAACATAAATGCAATATGGTAATAGTGATTTGATGGATATATGTTCCTTGTATACTGTCCAGCACCAAATCTGCCTAGTATATAACAGGCTGTGATCTTAATTTTATCTAGTGTGCCTGAGTTGCCAAAAAGTATATAAAGATGGGGTGGGAGAAAATATTAGACTTTTAAAAGTTTAACAAATAACTTATATTATCAGTAATGCAATACAACTAGAATAAAATAATATAAGAAAATATTATTTTAAAAAATAACATTTTCACAATGTGCAACCATGAAATTGAGTTGCCAGCCTCATTAACACTTATTCTATTAATTTTCACTTAACAGTTTGATGAATATAATCAAGTTTTTTTTACACAAAACCATTTACAGTGATATACCTGCATTAGTACAATCTAGTTCACTGTCTGGGTTGTACCTAATAATAATAATAATAATACCACTTCACCAACTAACAGTTAACGTGTAGTGAGTGTACTGGCTCAATAATGGCTGCTGTCACATCATCTAAGTGGATGCAACACTTTGGTGGTGGTTGAAGTTGCTCCCCTCTGTCAAAACACTTCGATTAGCAAGAAAAGTGCTATATTAAATGTAATTAATTAATATTGGTGAGAGAGGACATGCAGGTTATGTGTGTAACAGAACAAGATGCAGAGGACAGAAAGATATGGAAGAAGATGATCCACTGTGGCAACCCCTAACGGGAGCAGCCAAAAGAAGAAGATTTTTAAAATGTAATATTCAAAGAATGCATACATTTTTTGTGATACAACATCAGTTTAGGCACATTTTGCTTCTTTAGATTTTAAAAAGAAATGACAGAACATCTAACAATTAACCTGTTTGTTTTTCAGAATGCAGCCCTTTTCTGGTGGAATCTGCACAAAAATGGGCAAGGTAATGGAGATACACTTCATGCTGGATGTCCCGTACTAGTTGGAGATAAATGGGGTACGTTCTAAAAACAACAGTCAAGCATGATTCAGTTAATGTTTGTGGTTCTGTTAGTTCACAGCTATTGTACACTTTGAACAATGGCTTTTTCCAAATCAATGTCAACAAACTTCTTGAATATACTACATTATATAAGTATCTAAGCAAGATTTAGCAATCTCCTGAAGATCTGAGCTTCATAGGTAAATTGGGTTAAGTACATTATGAAATCTGCTCTTGACCTCTGCATTATAAAGCCTTAAAATTGATGTGATCACAGGAAACAATACAAATGGTGATACTCAAATCATTTGTCTGTACACACAATGTCTACGGTTTGTACCTTAAGAGCGCTTCTAGTTGCTGAGGCAGAGTTAAGGAGGTATAGTGATGTGGTATGGAACTACAACATTTAATTATATGCAAAATTAGAGTCTATGAATGTAACTTACATTTTTGATGATTTGTGATGTATTAAATAGTAAGTAAAAGTAATGTCCTAGCTAAATGGATGTCATGGTAGCAACATGTTGTTGTGTCCCTCCAATGGCAAGCTTTACGTGGTTTGACAAAACCTTACACATATCAAAATTTTACAGCCTTCTTTAGCACTAGCACTTCTATATTTATTTTATTTTTGCTAGCTGTACCATTAAATTAAGCAGTTCTTCCCATTCATTATTCATTCATTTTTGTTTTTGCCTTAAATATTTTTGATACATTGGACCTATGACATTTATTTCAATAAAGCACTAAAAATCTATAAGTGTTTGTCATTCACTTTCTCCAGAAATAACACTAGATGATATTCTGAACTGGTGAGAAGTACTGTCAAGCATAATTATAGCATGAAAATCTCTCAGCATGTAAAAAGTGCATACATGCATAATGTATTGTAGGTGTACACACTAGACAGTATTGTTTGCATTAAGTAATGTGTGGTATCAGTAATACAAAGTCATACATTATAATATCACGTTCATAGGGAGTATAGAACAAAACTTTTGTTATGCAACATTATTAAAAATTCTAAAGAATATTTATAAAATAGAAGATCTTTTAAATAGTAAAGTACAAATTAAACTCAAATTTACATAATTAATAACATTGCATAATTGATGGCATTTGACAGAGAAAACTTCATAGTTTGTTTGCCATGTGTAAAACAGATATAGTGCCCTTCCTTAAAGTACCTATTATGTTAAAAGGTTTCCAAAAATTGCAAAAAAGGATGCTGCTGTTCTATTTTTGTTTTTTTTTTGGAAAGGTCAATGTTCTGGATCACTTTAGAAGTAGTGATGAGCGAGCACCAAAGTGTTGGGGTGTTCGGTCCGAACACATTGCGATGTTTGTGTGCTCTACCGAGCACCCGAGTATAATGTAAGTCAATGGGAGACAACCAGACACCCCCTGCTCTGAAGAGGGGAGGGTGCCTGGTCCATTGGAAAAGGTCAGAAAGTGACAGAAACACCACCCAAATGGACGAACAGCATGGGGACGATGTCTGGATGCATCTTGGACTCCCAAGTCGCTGCTGGGAACCAGTTTGTCCGAGTTGTACGCCACTTTTACAGACTGACAAAAAAAATCAAATTTACAGGAAAAATTACGCTCTAAAACATTATATGTCAGTGCCTGCAGGTGAGCTGACGCTCTAAAACATGATATGGGAGTACTTGCAGGCGAGCTGACGCTCTAAAACATTATATGCGAGTGCCTGCAGTTGAGCTGACTCTCTAAAACATTATATGACAGTGCCTGCAGGTGAGCTGACGTTCTAAAACATTAGATGCGAGTGCATGCTGTTCAGCTACCGCTCTAAAACATTACATGTAAGTGCCTGCAGTTGAGCTGACGCTCTAAAACATGATATGGGAGTGCCTGCAGGTGAGCTGACGCTCTAAAACATTAGATGCTTGTGCACGCTGTTCAGCGCACCCTATAAAAAAATTTGAGTTGAGGGCCTGCAGTTGAGCTGACCCTATTAAAAAAATTAGAGTGCAGGGAATATATACACTCTGTATTAGGAGGAGGAGGAGGAGGAGAAAACAAGAGTCAACCACATACCTTGTGTGGTGCATTTTAAATTCCATTAAAAAAGATATTTTGAAATTACCTTTATCAGCTCAGCTCTCCTGTGGTGGAATTGAGAAAGCAGGAGCAATCCAGGCCTTGTTCATTTTTATCTGAGTCAACCTGTCAGCATTGCCAGTGGACAAGCGGATACACTTATCTGTTATTGTATAATGCCACCGGCAGCACTAAATACACGCTCAGATAAAACGCTGGCAGCAGGGCAGGCCAGCACCTCCAAGGCGTAGAGCGCAGGTTCGTGCCACGTGTCCAGTTTGGACACCCAGTAGTTGTACGGCACTGAGGGATCATTTAAGACGCTGACACGGTCTGCTATGTATTCCTTCACCATCTTCCACAACTTTTCCCTCCTTGTACCACTAGGCCGCGCTTCAGGGTGAGGTTGCTGGCGGGGTGTCATGAAAGTATCCCACGCCTTGGATAGTGTTGCCCTGCCTTTGTTGGAACTGCTGTGTGTTTCCCTTGTCTCCCTTCCTCGGTTGCCTAAGGAAGTACAGACTGTGCCGGCTGTGTTGTCAGACGGAAAACTTTGGAGCAATCTCTCCACAAGTACCTTCTGGTATTGCACCATTTTACTCATCCTCTCTGCCACAGGAATGAGAGATGAGAAGTTCTCTTTGTAGCGGGGGTCGAGAAGGGTTAACACCCAGTAATCCGTGTTATCTAAAATACATATAACCCGAGGGTCATGGGAAAGGCAGCCTAACATGAAGTCAGCCATGTTTGCCAGGGTACCAACAGGCAAGACGTCGATGTCGACATCTGGATGACTCTCCATCTCCTCCTCCTCCCCCTCCTCTTCCCATCCACGCTGAACAGATGTAATTAAAGTTACATGGGTACTACTACCCTCTGTAGCAGAGGCAACAGTCTCCAGCAGCTCCTCCTCCTCCTTTTCATGGTCCAAGTTGCGCTGTGAAGCCAAACTGTGGGTGGTCTCGCTATCACCCTGTGTCATCTCCTCCCCCATTACCTCGTCTGCCACATTCAGAGCGTCCTCCTTAATTGTGAGCAGTGATCGTTTAAATAGACACAGCAGTGGGATGGTTACACTGATGATAGTGTTATTACCACTAACCATCTTTGTGGATTCATCAAAGTTTTTTAAAATTTCACATAGGTCTGACATCAATGCCCACTCCTCACTTGTGAATAGTGGCAGTTGACTGGAAAGGCAACGACCATGTTGCAGCTGGTATTCCACAATTGTCCTCTGCTGCTCACAAAGCCTGGCCAACATGTAGAACGTAGAGTTCCAGCGCATGCTCAGGTCGCACAACAGTCGGTGAGCTGGAAACCGCAAGCGCTGCTGCAGGGTTGACAGACCGGCTGAAGCTGTGGACAACTTTCTAAAATGGGCACACAAGCGGCGCGCCTTCACTAGTAGCTCTTGCAAATTGGGGTAGGTTTTGATAAACCGCTGAACAACTAAGTTTAAAACATGGGCTAGGCATGGAATGTGTGTCAGGTTGCCGAGCTCCAAAGCCGCCACCAAGTTACGGCCATTGTCAGACACAACCATGCCTGGTTGTAGGTTGAGTGGCGAGAGCCACAGCTCGGTCTGGTCCCTTATCACTAGAATTACCAGAGCCTATGAAAAATCTCGTAAATCCGTCCCACCTTAAATCGCTTCTTAAAATCGTTCACAGCTCTCCACTAGCATCTTTTGTCATCTAAATGTGCTGATAAAAATCAGGCTGCAAGCAGTTGGCTATTCCATCCCCCCACCGACTTAGAACGTGCACAAACTTCTCCCAGCTCATGCCTTGATTGATTTTCTGGGAGTGAAGTGGAGTTTTAGAGTGGAAATAATAGATCATTGTTTGGAACAGACACATTTCATGTAATCTGTCTAAACACATTGTTAAAACAAAAATGTTTTTTATATTCTACTAGTAGATGACAAAATGTAGGCATAAACTATATAATGTATGAAGCCTGAAGTATCCAAGAAATATTTTCACAAAAAATACAAAAATTTAAGACAACAATTGCACTTCTATTCAAAAATATAACTGCAGAAACAAAAAGCCGCCTTAACATGCGACATTGACACCCATTTATTATGACTGCCTCTGTGGCACAATAGAATCAGCTGCCGACTGGGAACCAAAAGGTCGCGAGTTTGATCCTGCACCACTCCGTTTTGAGAAGTAAACTGCTCTTAGTCTTACTATTTTAGAATAAAAACATACATTTGATTTCAGTCTGTAACAGCCAGTGTAATTTATGATACTTGTAAAGGTTAGCTTTGTTTTTTTTTAGTCAGTTTTATTATCTCAGCCGCGTTCATGAGCCTAAACACACCCCACCCCCGCATCTGACACTGCTGTTTTCACATAGACGCACTGTAACAGAGGTAAACTCAGCTCCCTTCTATTTTGAGCATGCCCTCTGCACTCTACTTGTGACTTTAGGTGTGTAATGCCATGAAAAGTGCCTGCTGACACTTTAGTATGCAAGCAATGGTATGTGCATTCTTGCTCCGATGTAATTCTATTGTTATACCCGCCACAGCTCGGTGTGCTGTTTGTCCCCCAAGCAGATCAGCTTCAGCACGGCCTGTTGGCACTTCCCCACAGCAGTGCTACACTGCTTCCAGCTAGCGACTGATGGCTGACTGCTGTTTGAGGTAGAAGTGGAGGAGGAGGTGGCGGAGGAGAAGTGGAGGTTGGAGCCAGCAGCATAGCTGCTGGCGGAGACCCTGATGGACGTAGGGCCCGCAATCCTGGGCGTGGGTAGCAACTGTGCCATCCCAGGGTACGACTCACTCCCGGCCTCCACAACATTCACCCAGTGTGCGGTCAGGGAAATGTAGCGTCCCTGGCCACCAGCACTTGTCCATGTGTCCGTGGTGAGGTGGACCTTCACAGTTACTGCATTGGTCAGGGCACGGATGATGTTTTGGGACACATGCTGGTGTAAAGCGGGCACAGCACACCGTGAAAAATAGTGGCGGCTGGGGACTGCTTACCGTGGGGCGGCTGCTGACATCAGGCTGCGGAAGGCCTCAGTGTCCACAAGCCTAAATGGCAACATTTCAAGGGCCAGTAATTTTGAAAGTTGCGCATTTAGGGCTATGGCCTGTGGGTGGGTTCGTGGGTATTTGCGCTTGCGTTCAAATGCCTGTTTTATCGACATTTGTACGCTGCGCTGGGACAGGGAAGTGGATGTAGATCCTGCTGGTTGATGTGAATGTCCAGGTGCAGGGAGTGGGGCATACGGGACAGCGCCTTTGACAGAGGATTGGCCAGCAGTGCGTAACACAAGGGAGGAGGAGGCAGTGGTGTGACCTGCAGATACAGATTGTGGACCCAGGCGTTCGACCCACTTATTAGGGTGCTTGGTTGCCATGTGGCAGATCATGCTGGTGGTGGTGAGGTTGCTAGTGTTCACACCAATGTTATTATAGTTTTGCTTTTTTATATTAGTTTTTATTTCTATATTTTTTCTGACCTTACTTGGAAATTCAGTTTAGTTTTAGTTTTCCTTCATCATGTGTTTTTAGTTTTAGTTTAGTTTTTATTTCACAAAGACATTTCTATTTTATTTTTATATATATTAGTTTCAGTTTTAGTTTTAGTAATTATGGCATAGAGCGCCTAGTTTTGTGTCACAGTCAGACAGAACTGTACACTTAACAGATTTGGATATGAGTTTAATGTTAGTGGAGGCTTACTATACTGCCTGGTTTACTATCTGGTTTTGTTTTTGTCTGATAAAAACAAGCATAATCAAAACTAGACACTGAATGTGAACGATTTTACACAATTTTATAATTAAAAAAAAAAAAGTTTCTTGAAAATCACAGGGGCTTAGGAAGAACAGGGCTCAGACTTGAATCAGTGTGCAGACCCCACTTAGCTATATTGAGGGAAACAAAGAACAACAAGCTTGCAGTGTCAAGGTTAGGGGTGGTGAGTCTTGAATAGTCCACCATAAGAACAGTAAACCCATAACGAGCATGGCAAGAGCAGGTAATAAGAGTATGGACAGGCACAAAACAACAGACAGCGTCTGGTATCAAGAACAACATATACATTATCTTAACCTGTTTATCCAGACTAGGATTGCAGGAAACCTGGAGCCTACCGCAGCAGGTTTGGATGCAAGGCAGGAAAAATCCCTGGTATGCAATATGTATGATATGGCTGATGTTAAAAACAAAAAGAATATGATATTTCAACTATCTATTTTGAGAGAGATAGAAAAAAAACATTGAAAAAAGGGAGACAAATATTTTAAAATATAATTCTGCTAATGAATTACTTTCACAATATCAGGTATTTGAGTTGTGAATATATATTAAAAATGGTAAATTAATAAATATGGAATAAATACAAAAACCCATTAGTAGTTTTTCATCACTTGTCGGGCTTTACCTTTGTTTGCATCGCTTCATTGTTAAACGATGTTTTAAAAGCAAAAGTGATTGGTCAGTAACAATATACTGATTTTGTATGATGACCAAGTCAGTATCTCGATTAGTGGCATTTTGTTTTCAAAAACCGGAAGTGATCTCCCCTCAACTTTCTTGTATACTCAGATATGGGGATGGATATTTGAAGAGTAAACTGCTAGACAATGATTATATTTTTATATTATGTTCATTAAGGAACCATCAACAACAAATCAAATTAATAATATATTGATCAATTATTATAAAAGTAAAGTTGAATAAATTAGACTCTGCAGCATAAATAAAAAAATAAAAAACATCGAGTATGTGTTCAGGTAAAGTACCACTTCCGGGTGATGGATTTGGCCCAAAAGTTAATTGAGATCTGCAATTATGGTGTAACAACCACATGCCAAACTTCATCCATCTATCTAGTTGTGTTTTTGAGTTATTGTGTATACATACAGACACACAATTCCAAAAAACAGTATTGTTGGACACTGGTTAGTCTATAACGTTAAGATTCATCAAAATATCAAGGTCGAATTTTTTCATGATTACTATACCTTCTCTATACTCCGTATATGAGAAAGTAAAAACGATTTCTCCTGTGCGAAGTGGCAGGTGAATTGCTGTCAATAAAAAGCAGACACCTGAGAAATAAACTGAAACGTTATTTACTCGTGATTTTTCTATCCAAATGGTAAACATTTTGTTGACCGGCACATTCTAATTTCTGCCATTTGAATTACATCTTGATATACAAGCACAAAGAAAGGCGGCACACAAACCGCTTTCTATTTCTCACGCTTTACGCACCCGCAATCAGCTCACTCTGTCACCGCAAATGTTGTGTGAACAGCCGATGTTCACTGGATGAATATGTGCGGGCGTCTCGTGGTGGATGACTCTGTTTTAGAGTTAAAACTTACAAGGTTTAAAGACTATCGGTAAGAATATTCATTCAAAAATGAAAACTAAAAATATTTTAGTAAATTATTTTATTTCAGTTAGTCTTTCCAGCTACTTTAATAGTTTTGTTTAGTTTTAGTGTTTCATTTCAGTTTTGTTAATTATTTTATTACAGTTTACGAAAATGTTTTTTTAATAATAGTTTCAGTTTTGATTTTAGTGTTCGTTAACTATAATAACCTTGGTTCACACCCCGGCTCATTTTGGTACTGCACAGGTTGCAAACTACCACTCTTTTGTTGTCTGCACATTCCTTAAAAAAACCCCTTGGCAAGGTAGATTTCCGCATGGGGGTGCTCGGTGTCACGGTTGCAGGCCTGTTTGGTGTGGCCCGACTTCTCCCTTTTGCAACACCACTGCCTCTTTCAGCCTGTTGCGGTGCTGCGGATCCCTCTGTACTGCTGTCCTCGCTCGGCTTTTCACCTTCCCATGTTGGATCAGTGACTTCATCGTACACCACCTCCTCTTCCACTTCCTCACTCTGCTCATCCTCCTGACTTGACCTAAACATAACCTGAGTGTTTGGCAACTGTGTCTCATCATCATCCACTTCGTGAACGAATGATTGCCGATCACCACCGTCATCTTCTTGTGACTGTGAAGGCTCAAGACGTTGGGAATCAGGGCACAATATCTCAGGTCCCTCCTCCAGCGTGCTGGGCGAGTGGGCCAAATCTAATTGTGGCGCTGTAAAGAGCTCCTCGGAATTTCCGAGTGTGGGATCACTTGTTTGGCAAGCCTCTACATGGTGGAAGGAAGGATGATCAGAGTGAGGATTTTCTTGACCAGGCTCTTGGCTACAGAGACTGGACCTGGTGGAAGAGAGGTTGGTGCTTAAACGACTGGAACCATTATCTATAGCAATCCAACCGACCAACTGTTCGCACTGGCCCGACTTAGACAGTGTTGTCCTGCACCGCCCAGCTAATTTGACATGAAGCTGGGTACAGTGGGTTTTTTTTTTTCTGGTGCACTGGCAGCAGGCACAGTTTCTTTGCGCCCAGGGCCACGGCCTCTGTGTGCACCATCAGCATCACACCCACTTCCCTGTCCCTTAATGCTCACCTTCTTCATATTAATGCCGGACTGTATATGTCACAAAAAACACCAGAATATGGACAGTATATTAGGCCCAGATGAATGTAATGTGAACTACAGCCACTGTTTTAGGACACTATATGTGACAAAAAAGACCAGAATATGGACAGTATATTTGCTCCAGATTAAATTGAATTTAAAGTACAGAAAATGTTTTCTGATGTCCGACTGTATATGTCACAAAAAAGGCCAGAACATGCACAGTATATTAGGCCCAGATGAATGTAATGTGAACTACAGCCACTGTTTTAGAACATTATATGTCCCAAAAAACCCCAGAACATGCACAGTATATTGTGCCCAGATGAATGCAGTCTAAAATACAGACTGTAAAACACACACTAGAGTCCTTAAAAGGACTTTTGGGTCTTCTCTGAATGTGAGAGCTGTGAAAGTCTACGCACACTAATCTGTCCCTGCCTATCCACGTCTCTCCCTGTCTCTGTCTGAGCCGAACACGCAGCATCAGGTGCTATATAGCACCCGATGACATGTTCCGGCCAGCCAATCACTGTAATGCCAGCACCTGACATGGCTACTGGCATTACAGTGAGGGCAGTACTTACCTGCCTCTTGATTGGCAGTCTCCAACCCGCAAACGTGCAGGGCGGAGACTCAAGCATGGCGCATGAGCACATGTGGTGCTCGTTCGAGTAGCGCCATGCAGGATCACATGGCTTTGGCAGTATTCTTTTATATTGTGCTTTAATAGATCATTGACTTAGGTGATTGATTATAGTATACACTTTTTGAAATTCCAGCGGGCCATATTTAAACTATTGTAAGCATAGCAAACATATTTATAGCACATTCACTTCAAAACAATTCAATATTTCTTTCTTTCTTTTTTTTGACAGTTAAAAGAGTTTGACTGTTGTGGTATTGTTTGCAGAAACAGCAGGGCTTGACATTAATGGTTGCCATTTCGAGGCAACTGGCAATCACTTTTTGACCCCTGGTTGCCAAGAATGTCAAACGCTTAGTGATCCATTATTTTTTTGGGAGTGGATCAGAAATGGACAATGTTTGCATTTAATATATACATAGTTGGCAGCTCAGCGTATTACTTTCCAATCACTAGTCATTTTTATGATTTAAATAAAATGTTATCTGTACTCATGTGCACTGAACTTCTTGTTTTGCCTTTGTGCAAGTAATAAGTTAGTTAAAAAATTCAGTGTTACAACTCTCCTCTATGCAAGTGTAACAGAAATGATAAAAGTCACCTTTAGCTTAGAGAGGCTAAGACGTAAGACTGAAAAATCCAACAGAACCCCCAACCTCTACAATATCTGCTGTGTGGAAGTAAAGTGTGTGGTGATGAAAGATATACTTACTGCAGCATGTGCTGGGAAAAAGTCAGCCATGATGGAACTAAAACAAACATTTGGCACTACAAATTTGATAAGATAGTTAAGATTATACATCACATGGCAGAATATGCTGACTTTCAACTACTTCCATTGCACATGAGTAAAACATAATTCTTTTTGGCACATTTTTTACTTATTTTTGATTGTTTCGTGAAAGTACTACAATATTAATTAAATTAATTAAACAATAATATATTTAGTAGTAATAGTTAAATTCTTTTTATCTGATAACAAGATGCAATGATCAATATTTTAGAAACCCAATATAGGAACAAATAAAATAAGTGCTGCTGACTATTTTAAGAAAAAGGACATAAAATAAGGTGTGCAGAGGAAGGTTAGATTGTGTGTTGTTAGATTTATTTTACATTTAAATATGCAGAGGACTTATTTTCTTTCATATGACGTTTGCTCTGCGGAACTTGTATATATTTATAATGAATCTATTAAAATAAATAACATTCAACTATGCTGAAAATTTTAATTTTTTAATATTTTATTTGAACCTGTAAGGAATTGCTATGCTTTTGTTTATAGTGTGTGATCTGGAGATTTATGCCAAAAGTAGGAAAACTATTTCATTTTGTTGGGCCCTGGCAAAGCAAAATGAATGACCGCTAAGGGTTTAGGTTTGTCTAAACGGGTCATTTTCATTCGCTGGTGCGCAGTATTATATGAAAGAAAAATGGCTTGCAGGATGAACTCATTTAGTGCACTTTAACTTAATAATTCTCATAAGGCAGATTTGAGCAAACCACGTAACACAAAGAATTGCTGTGCACAGAGCTGGAAGTGATAATACTTCCTCTTAAAATGCTGTAAAGTAGCAGCATGCTGACATATAATTGCATAGCATCTAACTCTAAATATGGCAACTATATTTTCAGTTTTGGCAACCTAAAGATGATGCCTGATTGCCAAGGCTGGCAACCACTTTTAAATATTAGCATTGAGCTGTGAATAGTAAATGACACAGCAACAGAGTGAAGTTGACACATATCAGTTGTTGAGCCTGAGCTGAGGAGACTCTTGGTTTTTATGTTTGTGATATTACCGATTGCCACACAATAGCACACTATTACTTCCATTTCTTGTCGTTCCGTTCTGTCTTCTGCCAGTCTCTTTTGTCAGTCTAATTATGACAAAGCTTAACATTATTTCATGGAACATCAAAGCCCTGAACTCAGGTCAGTGGCAAGCTTGCCTCCTCGTTCTCCTCCACTGTCACCACATGGACATGGCTTTAATTTGGGAGTTGCACCTGTTGGCCTCAGGTGTCTCTTGCTGTAATAATAAGTTCTACAGAGTTGTGGCGTCATCCTCTCTAAAAGATGTGCCGTTTTCATTCAGCGATACCACACCTTACGAATGAAGGTTTTGGAATCAGGTAATGATGACGTTGGTTGATTTTGTTACTTGAAGTCTGATCTAGGAGGTCATAAATTACTCATAATTTCCACCTGTGGCTGTACCCTGTATGTTCCCTCCTTTTTCCCTGACCTCACCGACCATCCTCTTAAGTTCTCTGGCTGTAAACTTCTAGTTGGCATTGACGCAAATGCCGCTTTAAACATATAGCTAGACAAATTTCCACAACTGGTCAGCAAACGCACATCTCACTATTCATAAACTTTATGTAATTTTACTGCCAATCTTTAATAGATTGATTCTAGTTACTTAATCCTTCAGCAAAAGAATTCTCTTTTCTCTTTTCCTGTCATAATTCACAGTCATGCATTGATTATATTTTCATATCACACAACCTGGCTTCATTGGTCTCAGACACTATACCTGACCACAAATTTAATCATTTATAGTAGATCCATCTGTTATTAACATTTCATACCCAGAGGTGGAAATTCGACACATCTCTTATGAAAAACAAATTGTTTCACAAACAACTTGATATCATAGTAAAGGAGTTCTTATCATTCAGTTTTGGCTTTGTAGATAATTCAGGTGCCATCTGGGAGACAAAGGTTTCATTCTGGACTTAACTGTCTCCTTTTCTTCCCATTTGGCATATACTAAACTCCAAAAAAAACATTGAGTCTAAACTTTCATCCTTAGAAAGAACATGCACCCTTGTAGTAAATAAAGAACACAAATTACTAATTGTTAACACCAGATTCAAACTTAGTAGCCTTTTAATCCAAAGAACCACATTTTCAATCCACCACATTAGTGCTTGCTATCATGTGTCTGGGGCCAGGCTGAGCAGACTTTTTGCAGCTAGAATTAAGAAAAATACCTTGTTCGCCACCATACCTTCTATCCACACTAAATCTGGCTTGTTTTCTAATGATTCGCAAATAATATATAATGAATTTGTAGATTGCTACTCTAAGCTATTTATTGATATTAGATATTAAATCATTCCTTAACACCCTTCCATTCCCCTGTCTCACTAAGGGAGAGACTTCTCTTCTAGATGCCCCCTTCTCTTTGCCTGAACTTAAAGATCCGTTATACTCAATGAGCACAGGCAAGGCCCCAGGGATAGATGGGCTCTCGGGTAATTTCTGCTATCTGGAAACATTTATGCCTTCCTCTTTTTGAGGCAGTCAGTGCAGCTGCCTCCTCTGGCCATTTAAGCCCTAGTATTAATGTCACAGTTATTAGTTTACTTTTGAAGTATGGTAAAGACCCCATTCTGATGGACCTCACTGCTGATCCTCTCTGTCAATTATGTTCCCTTGGTTTACCATGCACTTTTCTTTACATGTTCTGGCACTGTCTCTGTGTCTTGTAAGAAGAGGAGACCAGAGACGAAAGGTTTGGGGCAGCCACCCGTTTAATGCGGTTTCCCGGCTGCAAAAGTCTTTGAGGCATTGTTAAACAGTTGTTACACAACAGAGTCCAAAACAGAACTGCCTGCCTAAGCAAAGGCAGTGAGCTTTATAGCACAGAGGGCGGAAATGATGTCGTCCTCTGGGCCGGAACTGGAAGTGACATCATCCTTGGGGCCGGAACCGAAGTGACCTCATTCTTGGGGGCCGGAACCGGAAGTGATGTGTCCTTCCTGGAAATGGCGGCTCCTGGTGGGATTTCCGGTAAGACCTGCAGAGAACTCAGAAAGAGCGCCAGTGCACCCGCCCCTGGGCAGATGTATAAACAGTATTTCTAAGCCCTTCAGCTGCTTCCCATGCACACGCAGGTGACAAGACTCCCCTCAGCCCAGACCCGTGGGTCGGGCGACCTGCACCGAGAGGTCGTGGGCCCGGGAGAGGGCATCGGCGTTGGCATGAAGAGACCCCTGTCGATGAACGAGCGTATACTTGTACTGCTGCAGGTCAAGAAACCACCTCGTGACCCGTGGATTCGACTCCCTGTGAAGGGCCATCCACTTCAGAGGTGCATGATCCGTCACCAGAGTGAACACGCCACCCAAGAGGTAGTACCGCAGCTGAGTTACGCCCATTTGATCGCCAGAGCCTCTTTCTCCACCGCCGCACCTGGTCTCCCTGTCCAACAGTTTCCGCTCAGGTACATAACGGGTGTTCAACACCGCCGACGCTTTGGGCTCAACACGGCACCCAAGCCTGTGTCCGAAGCGTCCGTCTGGAGGATAAAAGGGAGAGAGAAGTTAGGGGAGATCAAGATAGGTGCTGAAGTCAGAGCCCTTTTAAGTCACTGAATGCAGCCCCGCTTTATCAGACCATACCACCGTATTAGGAGCTCTTTTCTTTGTCAAGTCGGTCAAGGGCGCCGCTCTCGGAGAAGCGAGGCACAAACCGGCGGTAGTACCCGCCAAACCGAAAGGATTGGACTTGCCGCTTGGTTTTGGACGGGCCAGGCCATTATGGCTTGCAACTTGGAACACTGTGGCCTCACAGTACCCGCCCACTAGGTAGCCCAAATATTTGGCTTCCTCAATCCAAAGAAACATTTCTTGGGGTTGATTCGGAGCCCGGCCTCTCCCAGTGTCCGTAATACTGCTGTGACCTGCTGTATGTGTTCCTTCCAGGTGCTGGAATAGATGACGACGCCATCCAGATAGGCAGCACAGAACGAGTTATGGGGCCGGAGCACTTTGTCCACCAGACGCTGAAAAGTCGCAGGCCCTGTAACCCAATGGAAGGACACGATACTGCCAGTGTCCGCTAGGAGTGCTAAACGCGTTTTTCCTTCGCGACTCGCTAAAGGAACCTGCCAGTACCCCTTTGTCATGTCAAGTGTAGTCAAGAATTTGGCTGGTCCCAGTCTCGAGGAGGTCATCCACGCGAGGCATGGGATAAGCATCAATCTGGAAACTTGGTTGAGCCGACGGAAGTCATTGCAAAACCTCCAACTGCCGCCAGGCTTAGCAATCAAGACGATGGGACTGGACCAGGGACTACTACTTTCCTCGATTACTCCTAGTGCCAGCATTCGCTTGATTTCCAGTTCCACTTCTACTTTCTTTGCCTCCGGGAGTCTGTAGGGTCGCCACGGACGATCACCCCGGTCAGTCAATATGTCATGCGCAATCAGAGAGGTCCGACCGGTTTTCACTTACCACCTCTGGGACAGAGCGGATAGCTGCTTCGAGCTCTTGTTTCTGCCTGGGGATAGCTGCTCGCGAAATTAAGGGAACTTACTTCAGCAAGAGAGAGCAGGGCTGTCCGGAGGAGGGATCGGGACCCTCTCCTTCCACGGTTTCAGCAGGTTTACATGATATATTCGCTCAGCTGGTCGGCGATTGGGCTGTTTCACCAAATAGTCAACCAATCCCTTCCTTTCCTTAATTTCGGAGGGGCCTAGCCAATGTGCGAGCAGTTTAGAGTGAGAAGTTGGTACCAATACCATGACGCGATCCCCCGGTTGGAACTCCCGGAGAGTCGTGCCACGGTCATAAAGGCGGCCTGTGCTGATTGCGCCTCTCTATATGACTTTTAGAATCGGTCTTATTGCATCAAATCTATCGCGCAATTGGGCGATATATTCCAAAATATTAGTGGAGGGCTGTGCCTCCCCTTCCCAGCCCTCTTTAAAATATCCAATAAACCCCGGGTTGTCTTCCGTACAGTAATTCAAATGGAGAGAACCCGTAGAGGCTTGAGGAACTTCCGATATGCAAAGAGGACAAGGGGAGGAGTTGGTCCCAATCCTCCCATCCTTGCTGACTACCTTACGTAGCATTTGCTTGAGAGTTTGATTAAATCTCTCCACTAGGCCATCGGTTTGAGGATGATACACCGAGGTCTTTAAATGCTTTATTTTCAGTAACTTGGCAGTCTCCTTGAACGCTTCCGAGGTAAAAGGCTTCCTTGGTCCGTCAGGACTTCTAGGAATGCCTACCGCAAAAGACTCCTACTAGTTCCCGTGCAATATTTTTGTGGTAGCCGAAAGCAACGGAACGGCTTCAGGGAATCGGGTAGCATAATCCACGAGGACGAGTATATATTTATATCCTCGGCTGAGGGTTCTAGGGTCCTACTATGTCAACCCCAATCCTATCAAAGGAACGCCAATAAGGGGAAGGGGAACCAGAGGAGCGCGGTCCCTCCTAGGAATTTGCCGCAGTTGACATTCCGGACAGGAAATGCAAAAGCGCTGAACCTCCTCGTTAATCCCCGCCAGAAAAACGGAGCTTAATTCGCTCTAATGTTTTATCGGAGCCGAGATGGCCTCCAAGAAGGTGGGAGTGCTAACTCGCAAACCTGCCGCCGTAGGTCCGCTGGATTAGCAACAACTTCCGACCTTCCCTCATGTTCAGCGACCCGATACAACAAATCATTATCAATGACAAAGTGAGGTCCCTGTGGCATGGGCAAATGCGCGTTGGCGCTAACGAGAACCACTGCATTCTTTATGTGTTTCAGAGAGTCGCCATTCCACTGTTCTCTTGAAAGAAGCCGGTGTTGCTCTAAACTGAAAGTGCAACTCAGAGAGGGTCCGGTCTGACCTCAAGGGGCGGAGATTCCTCCCTCGCTGCCGGGCGCTTAGTGGATGACGTAGTAGCCCGCGACGGTCCGGGAGTGTCTTCGCCACTCTCTTGGCCTACCGCCCCACTCCCTGTCGGCTGATTACACGGTGTGGAAGCAACTTGAGATGAATCGTTGTCATCTATAACGAGGCCATAAGTTTTTCGGGGAATGCTTTCTAAACTACCGCCGTTACTATCAGACCAGTCTTCTTTTTAATGCACTGTTGCGGTAGAATAAAACGGCGAGCAACAACAGACACGTTACTGCCGGAATCGAACAGCGCTGTTATTTTATGACCATTAATAAGAAGCTCCCCCGTATGTTTATCCGCCAGGGGATTGCTAAGGGCACACAAACAACCCCGCCATTGTCCCTACGGTCCGCCTTGTTCCCCGACAGGTCGCAAGCCAGACGGCCCGGCGACTTCGGAACAGGCTCTGGATTTCGTGGAAGGGACTGCTTTAGTAGGACATAGCTCCCGGGTAGTCCATAGAGCGCTGTTCTGCCTTCCCAGGTTTCACAGCCGGCTTCTGGGTTTGCAAGGTTTGTAGCAGCTCGTCCATAGAATGGAATTCCCAGGCCGGCTGGGCAAAATCCTGGGGTAGCTTTTTTAGCAGCAAAAAACAGGCCACTTGCTGCACTATCTGTAGGGGTCAACTCGAATGGCCGTAGCCACTCACCCACCTTTTGCCAGAGAGCCATAGCCTGCTCTGACAGCCCTTTGTTTGGGTTAAACTCCCAGTTTATTATTTCCTTCACCTGCCAGCCTGGGGACAACCCATCGTTAACAGGGACCTTGGTCCCATGGGCAGCTCGGCTTTCCTGCCAAGGAGAGCATACTGAGCCACTCGAGTGTGTTCCCCAGAAGCCAGCCCACGCCTGTGGGTCCCCTCTACCTTCTCCACGAGATGGGTGGTCAACCCCGGGTTATGCTCATGGAGCAGAGCCTGCACCGCGTCCTTCCTGACCCTCCGGCGCACTCCCTGCCCTGAAACTCGCCCCGTACTCACCCACCTGGTTCCATGAAAGTTCGTGGTCCCGGTTCATCGGGACACCATCCTGCCGACTACGCCACTGTAAGAAGAGGAGACCAGAGACGAAAGGTTTGGGGCAGCCACCCGTTTAATGCGGTTTCCCGGCTGCAAAAGTCTTTGAGGCATTGTTAAACAGTTGTTACACAACAGAGTCCAAAACAGAACTGCCTGCCTAAGCAAAGGCAGTGAGCTTTATAGCACAGAGGGCGGAAATGATGTCGTCCTCTGGGCCGGAACTGGAAGTGACATCATCCTTGGGGCCGGAACCGAAGTGACCTCATTCTTGGGGGCCGGAACCGGAAGTGATGTGTCCTTCCTGGAAATGGCGGCTCCTGGTGGGATTTCCCGGGTAAGACCTGCAGAGAACTCAGAAAGAGCGTCAGTGCACCCCGCCCCCCCCTGGGCAGATGTATAAACAGTATTTTCTAAGCCCTTCAGCTGCTTCCCATGCACACGTGTGTGACAGTCTTTTCTTATTGGACACATGTATGCCACCTACTGTCTTCCGTTCTTTCCTGTAGTATTCCTCTTTTATCTTAAACCTTTCTTCTTTTAGGCCTTTCTAGGCGTATGCTTGAACTTTCTGAATGCAAGTTATTCTGTCTGGGTACTCTAGCTGCCCAACTGTTTATTGCCTGATTGTGTCACGTCAAAACTGGCAGTCCTCTCCTTCTACAACTTAATACATTTGGAGTTGTCTGCAGTGCAGATTAATGGTGCTTCCAGTAATGTAATTGAATCCTGATCTGCTGTGGTTTGATTGTGTAAATCTCAGCTTGCAACTCCTTGATTTTTTAAATAATCGCTTGGCTCAGACTGAGCGGGAGAGGGTGGGAGTGGGTAGGTTGGTATACTTTGTATGCTGTGTCTGTTGATTGATGCATCCTTTCAATTTGTTTTTGCTTAATAAAATGTTGATCACAAAAAAAACATTTCAGTTGTTTAAATATTAATAAATATGCAACAGTATAAAATTAAAAAGTAAAAGTGTTATACAATACATTCCATACAAGCAGAAAATGCAGGCAACTGAATTGTACAATGGTAAAGGAAAATAAATCATCAGTGAAAACTGATTTTCAGTTTGTGTGCTTACACAGTGGAGATTTGGTCACAGATGAAGCAGATGCATGCAGATGTATGCAGGATTATAGTTTAATGGCTATGGGGTAAAAAATGTTTCCAAGTGTTATGTATGACAGTGAGTGCTACTATACTGCTAGGAAATTGAAAAGATTTTTAGTCTTAATAATAATGTGATTTTAATCATATTTTTATATTATTTAGATAAGAATGGTATTAGAAGCCATACCACTTGCACTTAAGAACACTTGAAGCTAAGCATGTTCGGGCCCAACCAGTACTTGGATGGGAGACCAACCAGGAAATGTTTGGGTTACTGTTGGAAAAGGTGTTGGTGAGGCCAGTGATGGGGACACTGTGCTATGAAAAAGGTGTTGTCCTTCAGATGAGACATAAAATTGAGTTTCTGACTCACTATGGTTATTCAAGATACCTGGGCATTCTGATGTCTTGGCTAAATTGCCCACCACAGCCTGGTCATACTGCCCCACTAATCATCACCTGTCTCTAATTGGCTATCTCTCTCTCACCCGTTCACCACCTAACATGTGATGAGTATACTGGCACAAAAACACTGCCCTTGCACCATCCATGTGGGTGCTGCACATTAATGGTGATTGAAATGGCTCCCCACTCACTGTGTAAAGCATTTTGAGTAGGGAGAAAAGTGCTATATAAATGTAAAGAATTATTATAGTACAATGGTTATGCATTAACCAGGTAGATGCTACACATTAATGGTGATTGTGGTTCATTAGTGGGTCCCCACTCACTTTGTAAAGCAATTTGAGTAGTTAGAAAAATGCTATATAAATGTAAGGAATTGTTATAGTGCTGTGGTTAGTTCTGCTACCTACTGGCTAAGGTGCTGACTGTATCAGTTTTGTAAATTTTTGCTATTTTATTGAGGGAATGTTTTTTATCTGGGTACTCCTGTTTTCTCACCCATGTATAACATAGTTTGTAATCAGACATTCTAAATTGGCTATATATGATTGAGTGGGGGTTTAATGTGCCATACAGTATTCTGCCCATCTAGGGTTCATTTCTGCCTGGTGCCCAGCACTGCAGGAAAAAGCTATGCGAGCCTGAGCTGGATAAATAGGAAAACAGATTGATGGGTGGGTTGTTATATAAATATACTTAGTCCTTATCATCATTCTTTCACCATAAGCATTATTTGTATGATAATAATATTGTATTTGCAATAAACTTGAAAATCTAAGTCATCAACAAACATTTTTGCTAAAGTGAAGCTGGTGCATTAATTACGCCCAAGTGTTTCTTTTTCTTTTTCTTCCCCACCCACGCTAAACAGCTTATTGGGTGACTAAGGCACTATATAAACATAAACAACCATAACAATCCCCTATAATTATAAACAGATGGGAACTCAGGCTAACAAAAGCAAGAAATTTTCAAAGTGGTCACTGATTTTATAGAGAAATAAATACCCTGTTTACAATCATGTGAAAAAGGTAGTTTGATTTTCAACATCTCTTTTTCTGTAACCTTTGGAGTACCTGAGAGGGAACATGGTATACATTTTTTTTAACTATCTCGTGCCCACCACATGCTATCTTATGCTCACCACTTACCATGCGCACCAAATACTTTAAGGTCACACCAGCTGCTATTGCATGTGCATCGAATACATTCAGGTGAGCACAAAACACCATCGCGTGTGACTGTACATTCTTTTCTGCGAACAGGACATATCGCTTAACAGTCTGACAGACTAACTCTACAGAAATAGACATCGGCAAGTTTATAAAAGTAGGCTATACATTAAATCCCAGGTTGTTGGATTCACAAACCAGCAGCACTAAGCACTATACTACTGTGTAGTAAATTACATTAGTTAGCTAAGTACTTGCAGCTACTTACTAGCTCACAGCCAGCTTATCATTCGCACAAGTTACGACAGGAATCCATGTTTCACATTTTGATTGCATGTGATGTTTGTCCAGTCCAGTGTGGGGTTCATGGCTAAACTAAATTATCTGAGTCAAATCCACCAGTAAACCTGGGACACTGAGTCATCCATTGCACTAAGCAAAATGAACTGTGATATTTAAAGGGCAAAGCAAAGCTAAATCAAATTGTGACAGTTTTTCTTGCAAGATTTTTGACTAGATGGACACCTAAGTTAAATTGAAAGTGATAACTGCTTGGTTCAAACGTAAGTACACTAGGTAAATTCATTGACTAACTTGCATGTTGTAAAATGTGAAAAAGAGCCCTGAGTTCCTAAACTACCTTAAACAAAACTACCATGTAGTATACGTAAATCCTTCTGCCAGCTTAAATTTTCCTTATTTTAAAAGACAACGAGTTACAAAGAGTTTCTTCTCAAGCATAACATATTTTACTCAAATTTGTAGTCCCTTTATGACATCATGGCACGTCTAGCTGTGAACATCTGGAAAGTATTTATAGGTTCAATGAGTCTGTCAACTGTGGAGAGAGAGGATAGTTGCCAGGATATGTGCGAATATACATTTTTTTTTTCGTTTGGGATTCTAACTTATATTTTTATATTCAGTATGTTTTTAAAATTTCAAGCTTGTTAAAAACTGTTATAATTATTAAATAAAAAATGTGTCTCTTTTTTGATGCTAATAATCTTAATGTAAAAAGATAAGAAGTCACTTTATTGATTCAGATGTTTTTCTCATTGTACATGTACAGTAGATGCTATATGTTAAGGGTAATGAAAGGTCTGTCTGGCGTTTAGGGATATTATGGTGGTGGAACACTTTTAATACAGTACATTTACCATACCATTCATTTTCCAATGGAGAAAACTGTAGACATGTTTAACCTTGTTTACATGAAGTATTTTGTTTGTGAATACCTACATAAGGCATCAAGCTTTTACCAGACATGGAGAGTAACTGTGAATTTCCCCTTGGGATGAATAAAGTATCTATCTATCTATCTGTCTGTCTGTCTGTCTGTCTGTCTGTCTGTCTATCTATCTACCACAAGGCAAACTCTTTCACACTTATATACTAACATAGTGGGCTAAATTATAATAGCTAATTATTTGTATCTGTGCATTTAAAAATGTTAGAGGAAGCTAGAGCACCAAGAGAAACGTAAGCACTGCTCATGCCAGAAAATGAATCACATCTAGAAAAAAGTAATTCAGCAAGTGAATGCCAACATGAATTGCATTTTTTTATTTTTATAAATAATGCCTAGATAAAAGAGAAACAATATGAAAGCAGAATCCTTCTATATAAAAGCAGTCGAGTGTCCTTCCGTCCCATGAGTGCTACGCAGGCGCGGAGTTTCACACACACCCTGTCCATTTTGCAATGCACGATGGGATTTGTAGTTTCGTTTTTCCAGGTAAAAGATGATTTTCTACTCCAGACTGTGAGATATCTTCTTCTTTCTTACTATATAAAAGCGATCGGGATTGTCCTTCCGTCCCGTGAGTGGAAAGCGTAGCGGTATTCCGTTATCACAGACTTACTACTTGCAGCTTGCGGTACGAAGCGACATGATGTGAGCAGAGTTCTGGTGCTCCCATCGTTCCTTTGCTTTTGTGCGCGATGCGCTGGAAAAATACACAAAATTATGTCTCTGGAAATAATTAATGTTGATGGAGTACAAATGCCTCATCGCGTAGTAAATATCAGGGGGGTTCAAAAGGGCGACCTCAATATAGAAAAAAAGTTTACATTTCATCACAAAAATAACAGAAACTACAAGTATTAAAGTAATACAGCTCAAATGCAATATAACCAAATTAATGAGTTTGTATAAAATATCAAATTGATCTACATATTGAATTGCCTTAAGAAGTGGTCAACTTAAAAGTCGGTCGCCTTAAAAGGCGGGTGAGCCTAGTAATTAAACTAATGTCAGTATTTACAGAAAGAACTTTTAGAAAAAGGTAAATGAGGCAGAATATAAAAGTGTGTAAATAAATTTTAAATCTTAACCTCCTGCTAAATATATGTATAATCACACAGATGTCACCCACCATAAGATACCACTGTATATATCAAATGATCTGCTAGTCTTTAGCTGTAAGACTACTTGTTTAAGATTTATCCTATCTTACGTAGTGGATGAGAATTAATAATTTGTATGCACTATGAGTGTGCCAAACTTCAATGGTTGCCTTCTGGGTTCAGCAAAAATGTTTAAGTGTCATGAATCGAGTAGTACTTCTTAATAAAGTTAAGGTAGCCGAGGAGCAGGCCCTCAGGGTGGGAAAATAGGCAATATAGTTAAGTATCCTCAAAAACTATAGCAATTATGTTAAAATGGTCTTTTAAGTGTCCCACAGGGCTAGGGAAGTGTCTATGGTGGACCGATTGTTCTGGCCAAAAAATGTGATCTGTGCTAACCACTGTGTCTCATACTACAAAAGTTTAAACAGAATGACAGCCATAAAAAATATAACAAATGGCCAAAAAGTAGCAATAAGTAAATTAAATATAGATTATTGCACTCACTGAGCTTCAATCTGGAGCACACTTTGGCCATGCCATGAAGTGGCAGCGTGGGACTTGTTCATTCCGTTGTTTGAAGTCACAGCTCCAGGCACAACCAAAACTTCTTTTTTGTTTCGTCTCTACCTTTACATGTACTTTGCTCTTTTTTTGTTCCACCATGAAGATAGAAAGGTCTTGTAAATAGTAATAAATCTTTCATTATTATTATTTCACAGGGTCCTATTCTGATGCCATTAATGTGAGGGCTTCTTTGAGGCTTGCTTTGTCCCTATACTATGTACTTGCCTTGCACCTATATCTTTTTCCTATATCCCAATATCCTGCCATCCCTCAACAGGCCACAAAGCAAAATAATTAAGCCCATATGCCATTTGTTCTCCATTCAGAATTTTGTTTTATAGTTCAACGTTGTTTCATTGTATACCAACTTTGTACAAGTGTTTAGTACTCACACAAACATATCTGCTGGCACAAGTGCAATGTTTTGATAGGCTAAATTTCTTAAGTATTTATTTAGTAGAAAGGTTTAAGCTGAACAAATCGAATACTAGGCTCAGAGTGCTGTAACAAGTTCAAAGGTAAAATGCAATTACAAAGAAATTACAAATTGTATAATGCATACACATAAAGACACACATTTGTTTTAACACCCTAGAAAACAAAGCAGTTTCAGACTGAATAACACAAATAGAACCTAGCAATATCTGTCCATTAAAATTATGGTTAAACTATGGCATGTTGTCAGCTGGAGGCGGCACGGTGGTGCAGTGGTAGTGCTGCTGCCTCGCAGTTAGGAGGCCTGGGTTTGCTTCCCGGGTCCTCCCTGCGTGGAATTTGCATGTTTTCCCCATGTCTGCGTGGGTTTCCTCCAGGTACTCCGGTTTCCTTCCAAAAACATGCAGGTTAGGTGGATTGGCGATTCTAAATTGTCCCTAGTGGGTGTGGGTGTGTGTGTCCTGCGGTGGGTTGGCGCCCTGCACGGGATTGGTTCCTGCCTTGCGCCCTGTGTTGGCTAGGATTGGCTCCAGCACACCCCTGTGACCCTGTATTCGGATTCAACGGGTTGGAAAATGGATGGATGGATGTTGTCAGCAGAGAAGAGGAAAATCAAAACACAAGTCAGAAGCATCAATAGAGAAAATAAGCAAATGAGGAATCCATGGTCAGTTATGAAATAGAAAGTCAAAAGACATAATCACAGTTCTGGAGACATAGGCTAACTGGCTGTCCAGTCCTTGCTGGGCATTCTACAGTTTAAGTTTGTGCTGGGCCATCAAATATGACAACAGATTGATCCCAAGGCTTCAAGTATCTTAAATGATTTCTCTTGGGCAGGAAAACAACTTTTAAATATAGCAGTGGCACCAAGTACAACAGTAGCACACTGAGAAAAGAAATGGAATAGACAAGGGTTACTAATGGTTCATATAATCATTGCATTACTTATATTTTGATACAAATGACTAACAAACAAGATCCTATAAGTAAAGCTAGTCAACAGCTCAAATCAGGTTATGCTAGACTAAAGTAGTGAGTCTTCAGCCTAAATTTAAAAGTAGAGCCCAAATGGGTATCTCTTATACAGCTTAAGTAGGCCGATCATTCCACATATTTGGGGACCTAGAACTGAAATTTCAACTTCCTACTGTTAATTTAATAATCCTGGAATCTTTAGTAGGTCAGCATCTAAAGAACTTACTGCACCCTTCAATTTGTAAGTAATAATAATGGTAAGCAACACCTTGGTCATTTAAGGCTTTATATGCAAGAAAGAGGATTTTGAAATCAGCCTTAAGTTTAACTGGAAGCCTCTGTAAAGACTTAAGAACAGGAGCTATTTGGTCATACGTTCTAGTTACCAATCTTACAAAACATAAATACATTAATACATTTCTTAGTATCCCTGTTTTGAAACTATCTTAATTTTCCAATATTTCTGAGCTAAAACACAGGTTATAGCTGTAGTGTGTTTTAAAAGACATACTGGTGTCAAAGATAACACCTAAATTACATCCTGATTCAGTAAAATTAATGACATCTGAGTTAAGAAGTGGTATAATGTTGTTGCAGTCTGCACCATTCCCCCCTGTTAGTGGCATTTCTATTTTCGGTATATTCAGATACAAGTAGTTTTTATCCATCCACTCTTTTAACTCATTGACTAAATTAATTAAAGACACTATTAGAGAATCATCATGTGGTTTAAATAAAAAGGCTAGCTGGGTATCCTCTGTATGGAAATGAAAATTAATATTATGTTTTCTAATGATAGTTTCCAGTGTAAGTATGTAAAATGAATACAGCAATGATCTGAGTACAGAGCCCTGCAGGCACTATGTTTAACTCATATATAGATAAAGACACTGTAAATGAGAATACAAAACATAGAACAGTGCAAGTGCAGTGACTTATTGTATATGTAAGTTGATTAAACAAATGAGCCTTTTCAGTCTATGCCTCAAAATTGTGTGTTGGAAACTGAAGATTGCTTAATGAAAGACAATTTGCATTTTCCATATGGCCTCAAGAGACAATATGTACAATACAGTATGAGCTTTGTGAACCTTATGCACAAACTGCTCATTATTGAAGTATCCAGTTTCTGCTCAAGAAGTTTTTGCTGTGATTCAATTTCCAAATACTTATTTCAATGCTAATTGAAACAAATTCTTAATTTACATCAGGCTTTTCATTTGTCAGAAGGCTTGTCCTTTTGCAGCATATAAACTGCTGTTGTGTTTGCTGCCAGACTAGAAAAGAACATATTGAAGTAATAAAAAGCTCCTAGCCCAGAATGGAATAAATCAATTTGTTTTTCACTCATTTTGATCAGCACAGCCAAAACACTTAACAGTTGCATTGCCATTACTTTCAATTTCTGTATACTGTACTCCAAATAAAATTGACCTAAGCCAAACTTTTTCTTGCATTTTACTTTACTGATTAATGATGTCAATAGGATCCATTGGAATGTTACTCAGTGGTGCATAAAAGAGACAGATAACTGATCCATGTGTTCTGTACAAGCTCTTTAAAGTGGTTAATTATTCTTAAAAACATATATACTTACATATGTGATGTATAATTTTTGGTGCTCTTTAAAATTCAGTCCCATCTGGTTTATGCAAATAAACAAATGTTTTAACATTTACATTTGGTTATCCTTCACACATCAAGAATGTAAGAAATTGCAAAGCTACATTTTAAAAGGCTTTTAAGTAAAAATTTAAATAGAAAATCATTTTCAATTAATAATTTTCCAGTCAATCTGTACAGTGGAACCTCAGTTCACGACCATAATTCGGTTCCAAAACTCTGGTCGTAAACCGATTTGGTTGTGAACCGAAGTAATTTCCCCCATAGGATTGTATGTAAATACAATTAATCCGTTCCAGACAGTATGAACTGCATGTAAATATATATTTTTTAAAGATTTTTAAGCACAAATATAGTTAACTAGCAAAATACCCACGCTTCGCAGCGGTGAAATACTGACTTAAAATTTTTATTAAGAAGAAAATTAAACCTTTTTAAACTGAGGGAAAATATACTAATAATTATTTGTCTTTGTATACCACATTGTGAGGTCGGCCCTCCGGTTGTAATATGACCAAGCTGTGCGCTGAGCTTACTCTTGAGCATGCAACGTACAGTTGGCCATGTAAACAGTAATCTTGTTTCAAATCTCACAGCTTGGATTGCTGCTGTCATAATCGGTTTGAGTTTCATGGTTTGTTTCAATTACGACAGTATTTGTAGGACTTGTGTTGAAGAGACATTCAGCATCTGTCAAGCGTTGTAAGTATACAACCGGTTTCATCAATAACTTTACATCTAGCTTTTGAGAGTTTGAACATTCATAAACATCAAAGTGTCCACTACTGAAATCGTCACCTGTCAATCTAAGATGTTTAAGAGGCATTGGTGGTTTTGGTTGTCAAAAGGTGTAAAATATTTGGCCATTTCGGTACACTTGAAAGCGACAACCGAACAATTCACCGGCAGCCATCAACTCACATGCAGTTGCATAGGTGAAGGGCTTAAGCATTTCACTCTTCTAGTGCTCCTGTGTAGAATAATTATCTCCTGTACCATCATCAGTCCACACCTTGAACCTGTCCTAGTCATTCAATACATAAGACACAATGTTCCTCCAGATATCAAGAGCGAGCCTGATATGGCCGTGCAATATGTAACAAAGAGAATGGAAAAGGTAGGTGCCATCTCCGGGCATGGAAACCACTCGGTAAGTGACAGTTCTTTGATCGATGGTGATCACCTCGATAGACATGTTAATGGGGGTACGGCTGGAATGATAAAGGAAATGGGTACTAACTATAATCGTAATAAATGAACAATAAAACAGCGGAGAAGCCGTGGATTAAATAAAAAGGCTGTAGTTATCAGCAGGGAGACGTGAATCCCGTGGCGAAGCAAGGAAAGGAATGTAGAGACTGGAGCGACGGACGGCCTTATATAGGCAGGCAGCCAACAATGTGGGAGGCGTTGGGATGGGGGACCCAACGCCGCTTCACACGGTGACCGAGCTGCAGGCTATGGACGTATATATGTACGTAAGTAGGATTCAGTTAGCGTTGGGAACCCGCGTACCAAATTTCTTGAAGATGGGCCCATAAGTAACAAAGACCATTGAAAAGTTCAAGTAGCATCATACCACCGAAGTAAGTACCAAATTTCAGCCTTCTACCTACACGGGAAGTTGGAGAATTAGTGACATTGGAAAGTTCAATATGGCAGCTGACAGTGGTGTAATACTTCCGAAATAAGTACGTACATTGGTTTCGGTTAGCGCAGGGAAGCCGCCTACCAAATTTCATGAAGATGGGGCCATGAATAAGAAAGTTCAACATGTCGGACGTTGTTGACCGTTATGACCGTTACGTGTAGAATTTCGAAATGAAACCTGCTTAACTTTTGTAAGCAAGGTGTAAGGAATGAGCCTGCCAAATTTCAGCCTTCTACCTACACGGGAAATTGGAGAATTAGTGACGTTGGAAAGTTCAATATGGCGGCTGACAGTGGCGTAATACCACTGAAATAAGTACGTACATTGGTTTCGGTTAGCGCAGGGAAGCCGCCTACCAAATTTCGTGAAGATGGGGCCATGAATAAGAAAGTACAACATGGCGGACGTTGTTGACTGTTATGACCGTTATGCGTAGAATTTCGAAGTGAAACCTGCTTAACTTTTGTAAGTAAGCTGTAAGGAATGAGCCTGCCAAATTTCAGCCTTCTACCTACACGGGAAGTTGGAAAATTAGTGACGTTGGAAAGTTCAATATGGCGGCCGACAGTGGCGTCATACCATCGAAATAAGTACGCACATCGGTTTCGGTTAGGGCAGGGAAGCCGCCTACCAAATTTCGTGAAGATGGGGCCATAAATAACAAAATTCAACATGGCGGACATTATCGACCGTTATGACCGTTACTTGTAGAATTCCGAAATGAAACCTGCTTAACTTTTGTAAGTAAGCTGTAAGGAATAAGCCTGCCAAATTTGAGCCTTCTACCTACACGGGAAGTTGGAGAATTAGTGATCAGTGAGTGAGTGAGTGAGGGCTTTGCCTTTTATTAGTATAGATTATACCATAGAATGCACAGCGTAATAGTAAACTAAATGTAAAAACATTGAATAACACTGAGAAAACCTTGAACAACAGTGAAAACTAACAATGCAAGAGTTTGCGCTATAGCACTACGAACTGCTCGCTAAAAACACTTTTTTTTAAAGAGTTTTGAAGCACAGGGAAAAAATGAACATTTGAAAAATCCATAATTTAATAAACCACCAAGAAAAGTAACATTGCAACAATGCACACTATGAACCGATCGCTGTAAACAGAAGTGAAGTGGAGGTTAAAATCCAATAATAAAAATTCTTCATTAAATACAACGAGGTTAAAACAATGCTCGGATCTGTCTCTTTAAAAACAAGCCCGGTGCATTCTTTAACTGCCTTCTCGGCCTTATGCGTCCAGCCGTCTCTTTCTCTCGCTCGCGTGTGTGTGTGTGTGTCTGTTTGTCTCTCTCGCGTGTGTCTGTGTGTGTGTGTGTGTCTCTCGTGCATGTCTGTGTGTGTGTGTCTCTCACGCGCATCTGTGTGTGTTTCTCTCACGCGTGTGTTTGTCTGTGTGTGTGTGTGTCTCTCTCTCATGCGTGTCTATGTGTGTGTCTCTCTTGTGCGCGTCTGTGTGTCTCTCTCTCGCATGTGTGTGTGTTTGTGTGCGTGCTCACACAATCAGAAAGGGAAACTGGCTTCTTCATATACCGAGTGTGTGGTCATGAACAGATGCAAAAGTTTGGTGAACTTTTTGGGAGTAAACCAATTTGTACGTGTTCCGAGACATTCGTAAACCGAGGTTCCGCTGTACTAGTATTGCAAGTTAAAAAAGGGCAAATTACCCAAGTATCATATCTTGATTTTTCTTGAGTCAGAGTATAATTTTATTTAGATTGGTAGCAATCTCATAATGCCAAAGAACAGCTTTTATGCTAGTGTTTGTAGCACCTTCGAATTGGGATTTCACAAGGTGTTCACCCACTGTATGCATAGGCATCAGTCCCAGTGAGTATTGAGCTGGTGAAGACATGCAAGAAATTAGATCTTTTCAGAGCCAGAAATTTTGAGCCATTGCAAACAGAATCATTTGTTTTTATATTGCTGCAATTATTAATTTACTTTATATTTTAAAATCCTCACAAAGTACAGTATGTAGATAATTTAGTGCTACACTATGATGCTATTTTTACAGCACTTGGTCAAATGTAATGGTGCTTCAGTGTGATGATTTTTTATTCATTACTGTTCTTTACAAATTGTGTTACTACATAGATAAGAGGAGCTAATTATTATAACAATAAACTCAGATATAGCTAATTGAGTGTGTTTTGTACCAGTGTCATATCTTTTAAAAATTTTATTAAGCTAAAATCGTACAACAATAAGAAAACCATAATAAATCCCATAGCAATCAATACTTTTTAGGTTACTGGTATTGTTTCCTCCATAATGTCAATTTTTATTTGCTCAACAGACAATACATCTATCATAGTACAGTACCTGTGCTGCTTTTTTTAAAATTTCTAACTATTGTAGTAGGCTATTCTTCCTATTCATTATGTCTTAGGATACAACTAGCGGACTTGTGATCTTCAGTCTTGTCTTAAAGACTTTATTGATGATCAACAATCAACTACTCAGGATGACTATTCGCTTTGTGCTTTTTTCACAGTTGCTGAAGGTGGTACTCATGCCACTTCAGTATGTTTTGGCCTTTTGAAGTCACATTCAACAAAATATTTGTGCACACTCTAAGCCTGGTTTGCATTTTAACAATATTACTTTTGCCATTGCCATATTTAGCATATGATTTTGTTTCCAGTTTTATATTTATTTGGACTTACTGTAATGCCTTGTTATGATATATTTCCTACATGTGGGTTCAAAGAGCGGAAAGGGCAGACTTGGTACCTGTTTTTTGCTTTGGTGTATTTTACCAGGTGCATTGGGGATGGTTGGATGGGCAGATAGTGCACCACATTAGGGTTTTGGTTCATTTTGGGGTTTATTGTACCAGGAACTGTAGGTGGAATTTTTCGGGGAGTTTATAGAGCTTATGCATTAGGAGAAGTGATAAATATGCTGTGATGAAACCATACTGTTTTTCTCTCTTCTTTTAGTATTCTCTACATTCCTATTTTTACTATTTTTCTTTTGGTCCAATGCCTTACATGACAATCTCTTTCTGGAATATAAGGAATAAATCTGATCACAAAAATGGGAGAGGTATTGAGTCCAACAGTATTTGACTAATAAGCAGATATTTCCTCCAGAGTGATGTTAGCATGGAACATTCTCAAAGCATATTGCACCTATGAGGCTGGAGGATAATGATACTGGTCGCTTTAATTACTTTTTAACTGATCAATTTAAAGTTTTTACATTTTTGTAATGGGCAGTTTTAAAATAAATTACTCAATGCTTTGCACAAATTGAAGAAGAGAATATGCTATGATTAATTGAATTCTATTCCTTGTTTAAAATAGTAATTTAGGTCTCTTTAATATTCTATCTTAGAAAATTTAATTGATAATCAATATTGTAAGATTCTATTTAAAAAATATTTTTTCTACATTTTAAAGTAAAATAACACTTCTTTAAAGATTTTCCTCTCAACAAAATCCTGTTGGCATTAATATGATTGGCAAAGGTTTGAAATTACAATATAGCCATAAAATAGAACGTATACAACTTACCTTGTCTCCATTCCCTCTCTATACTCCCTCAGTTTTGCATCTCTAAACAAGGATACACATCAGACCATTCATAACCCTGTTCTCTGACATCCCAGAAACAGAGCATACCCAAAACACACATATTATTCCAAACAATCTAGAGTAATAAATTGCAGTAAATAACAATGTATACTAATTATCATGACATCTGCTAGTAAGCCAGTCTACAGATAGCATTAAAGATAGAATAAACAAACCTAGAAAAAATTGAAAACTAATGAAAATAGCAAAAAGAGAGAGACCTAGAAAATGGCTTGTTAATTGCTAAACACAAATGTAAAGTAAAACAAGCTTCACTCATAAACATCCTCCTCATTACAAATTAAGACACAAAAGATAATAAATACCGTTGCTAAATCTAATAATGCTAAGCAAGTGTGTCATTAAAAAGTACAAAAAGAACATCTTTAAAATAAATAGACAAGCAGATAATTAAAATAAATACAGTACTTGAAATTAAAGACACTAATGTGACATTTTATTCATATTGATCATTATAGTCTTCAAAGTCTTGCAGGTGCTATTTCTTATATTTCTCTTGTGATTAGCAACCAAATGTAATTTAAGTATGTTCAGTGTAATTCCCTGTTTTACTCTGTGGGCGGACCCAGAGGTTTTTTTTTCTCCACCTATTCATGCAAACCACGTTTATGCGTGTGGCCTTCAAACATAAACCTCAGTTTGGCTGGAAAAAGGAAGCCATGTGCTATACCTGCAATTTGTACTCAGTGTTCTCCTCTTTTCAGTAGTTGACACAGAATGATATAGATAGTTGATCTAGAAAGATATATATATATATATATATATATATATATATATATATATATATATATATATATATATATATATATATATATATATATATCAATCTGTTCTCTACTGCAGAATAACATTTTCTTTTTTACAAAGTTCATCAAAATTTACAATGAAAGCCTTTGGAGAACATTTAACGGGCAGTAATATCCCGTTTCATATTCTGGATTACCTGTAAAATTTTTGCCAAGACTTTAAGACAACAATTACGTGTATTTAATAGAATTTCCATATTCTAAGCCCTATTATTTAGTGTTTTTGTTTTATTGCCATGTCTTCCAGTTCCATTAATGTATTCTGAAGAGTTTCTGATTCATGTTTAAAAGCATTCCAACCATATTTTGCATCACTGAGTAGGACGTTGAATGCATCCATTTCACTTTTTGTTTTATTTATTTCATTCTCAGTTGAATTGCAATTGTAAATAGAAAAATAGTATTGCATCTCTCCAATGCAGTTTAAAATACTAGTAGAGTCTATACCCAGCAGTACTGAAAATATTCATCTGCCACATTACGATACAATACAATTTATTTTTGTATAACCCAAAATCACACAAGGAGTGCCGCAATGGGCCCTGTCTTTTAAAAGCCCCACAGCCTTTACTCTCTAAGAAGACTAGGAAAAACTCCCCCCCAAAAAAAAACCCTAGTAGGGAAAAAATGGAAAAAACATTGGGAAAGGCAGTTCAAAGAGAGATCCCTTTCCAGGAAGGTTGGGTGTGCAGTGGGTGTCAAAAAAAAAGGGGGTCAATACAATACAATACAATACAATACACAGAACAAAACACAAGTAGTCCTCAATACAGCATAATAATAAAATAAAAATACTACAAGTACAGAGTAGAATTTAACAGTAGATGATATCACATAATATGGTTTAGATTTGTTTAGAGTCCTGGAGATCTCATCCATCAAGCTGCCTCCCCCAATTGGCCTTTCCACAGCTGAGATAGCACTGGGCCAGTCACTCCAATGAAAGGACCTCTCTACCTGACGATTCCTGTGATCCTCCATCAGAGATGACTTTACCTTAGGCAGGCAAAACAAATTGGCAGGTGGGCAATGGCACCAAGTGCCATATTTGAGTACCAAGAAGAGAAACAATAGATGGCAGTTAGTAACAAATTATACATATTACATATTACTTATGTTTTAGTGCTAATGACTAACAACAGAGATACAGTCTGTACAGTTAATCAGCAGCTCTAGTCAGGATATGCTAAACTGAAGTAGTGAGTCTGCAGCCGGAATTTGAAAGCTGATACTGAAGGGGCCTCTCTTATAGTAGCAGGAAGACCGTTCCACAGTTTAGGGGCCCTGTAACTAAAAGCTCAACCTCCCACTGTTATTTTATTAATTCATAGGATCATAAGCAGACTGGCATCTTGAGATCTTAATGTGTGTTCTGGTAAGTCATGATAAGTTCAGATAAGTAAGCTGGACCTTGGCCATTTAAGGCTTTATATGTTAAAAGGAGGATTTTGAAATCTGCCCTAAACTTAACTGGGAGCCAGTGTAAGGATTTAAGAACTGGAGTTGCAGCCGCATTTTGGATTAACCGGAGGCTGTATTGTGACGATGTGTGTTCGCTGCATGCTCCTATCGTCCATCCAGGAGCCCTTGAACCCTGCACCGTCGGTAATGTTACTGATGTGCTCAGCAGTGAGGCACAACAATGGAGCAAGGAGATGGTGCAAAAGAGCAAAGTGCTTTTATTTAAAACCACAACAAAAACAAAACAGTGTTCAAATTAAATAAAGTGCAGTGCTTTTCAAAAGTCATTAAATAAATAAATAATCCATTAAAACAGTTGTGAAGTGGAGGTTAAAAATTCAATAAATAGAAAAACAAAATCCTTTAAAACAACAAGGTTAAAATAACACTGGAAGCAGTCCCTTTAAAACACAAAGCCCGGTGTCTTCTTTTACCTGGAGGCTCCCCTGCTTCTCCCATCTGGGCCCCGCAACAGGAGAGTCTCCATACCTAAAGCTGACCTTCTTCTCCTACACAACTGACCTGGTGGCCTTCTGATCCCTGGCTCCGGTTCAGCTTACCTAGACCAAGACTTGGGGTCCCCAGAGACCAGGACGCACACATTGGGGCTTCTCTTCCCAATCTCAGATTCCGACTGCCTGCCTTTGCTGTGACAAGCCAACCTTCTCCTGGTCACTTCTGCTCCAAACAATCGCTCAGCAGGAGCAACCACTACCATCAGCCCTCAGGTGCCGGCCAAACACCTTACTCAGGCTCGCCTCTCCCAGCTGCTCGTATACATAGTGAGCCTGCGCATGCTCGCTCTCCTTCTTTCTCTCTACCGGCTTTGTTCCTCGTGCTTCCTGCCTTCTTCTCTGCAACCTCCGTCTTTCTTTTTCTTTTTCCTCCCTCGAGCTTCTATTTGTGATGGGGACGTGATTCACCTGTGGCAATCAGTGGCTCCCGGGAACAATTACAGATGCGGACGACTCCTCACCTGTGCACTTAAGTGAGACTCGCCCACACCGCAAATCACCACTTCAGCCACACATCACCACACCCCCTCGCTAAGCCACAAGTGTGGTGATTATTTGTCTATGAATTTACATATTTTAGATGCCCTTTGCATATAATTCCATCTGACCTATTCATAATAGAATGAACCATTATAAAGAAACCTGTTAATAAGTCCTTAAATATATTATTTTAATAATTAGATTATTTGTTTTAGATAAGTTTAATTTAATTGTGATTTTTTTTTTATTTTCAAGGAAAATTATGTGTGTTTTTATGTACTCTTTTTTTTTTACACAGTTTTAAGCAAGTCAAACCTCTATTTTAGAGCATTAACATTTTGTTGGCGAGCTGTTAGGATGTACTGAACCTTTGTAATGGCATGCCTCCCCAAAGGGCACTATGCATCTCACTGCAAAGGATCTGATATACTGTAAAACTCAATGTAATGCTTCAGCTCTTTCTCTGAGATTATAGATTTAGACCTTATACTGCATCATATTCTTACATTGAATGCCACTGTAAATAGGCAGTAAGTTGCTAAAGGCCATTGCCTGGTTGCTAATGACCGCCTTCCTGACACAAGTTGATAAAGTACGATGCAGCAACGACAGCTGCTTTGTCCAAGATATGGATTCAAACAATGGGTTAGTGCTAATAAAATGTTCTGTTTTCAGTGTTCTGTATTTGACTTTAATTATTTTGTCTTGATTTCTTTTTTCTTTAAGTGATTTGGCTGTGACTTTTAAATAGGATTTAACTGGTGAATCACTTTCGCAACTGCATTCTGACTATGATCACAGTTAACCCCACCTACCCCCGCCAGTTAGAAAATGTAGTATTTTTACTCTGAAAAGTTTATCTTTCATTTTCAGGCTTATTTCCTAGTCTCAAGAAAAGTTGTGCATCGTCTGATTAGTTTCATAAATGTTGTAAGTCGCCTTGGATAAAGAAATCAGCCAAATATGTAAATGTAAATAAAACGTCATGCCAGTGTGGAACTTGGGGCAGACAGTTTGGGAAAGAAGGCGTGCAGCCATCTTGGAAAATTGGATGGGCAGTGGGTGTCTGTAACTGACATAAGAGTTTTAAGCTCATTGTGGTAGATGTTCAGGAGAACGAGTTAAAGCTTCCCTCTTCTCAGTTCAGTTCATAGTTTTATCCTTTTAGTTCAGGTAATATTCTGATAATTTTGGTAATGACCCATTACAATTCTTGTTTTGACTTCAATAATGGTTTAGCCCCCTGGATTTTATTCTTGATTACAATACATCTGTATTCTGGAAAACTGCTTTGTTCCACTTTCTTTAAAACACACACATCTCCTGGTCGATTTCTAACAACATTTTTGCCATTGCTCACAATCCACTGTGCCAGCAAATAATATAAAGAGGATGGCTGGAATAAAAAAGCAGGTTAAACAAGTCTGTACTGTAGTCTAGCTGAGCTGCTTTGAATTTTCAAGATTTCGATAATATAAGGCAGTGTAGGAAGCAACTTGAATTACACAGCTGCTGGTTTTGCTTAATATACAGGTACATTAAGATGAAGATGGCTCAGAATATGGGCGAATGATAATAGGCTTTTTCAACCTTTCATGGCTAAAAACATTTTACTTATTATTTTCTTGATCTGCTAACCTAAGGAAAATAACTAAACTAAGCATAGCCCAGCCTACAGCCAAGATTTCAACAGTAGTCATTCTTCTGGTTGGACTGAATCATAAGAAGGTAATCAAAAAGGTGAAATATTTTAAAGTTTAGTTGGGAAACTGTGTTCAAGTTTGTCTTGTACTATAGCTAAGAGTCTAGAGGCCTAGAGTCTAAGTTCTGATCCTTAAAAAGATGTCTTGCTAGGGTTTCATAGGCTATTGTTGGGCAGCATAAAACAACAGTTTTCTGGAAGGTTGAATATAGGGCATGTTTTAAAAAATTCTTGCCAAGCGTGAAGGAAGAAAGGTTGGCAAAGGGAATGTTGAACAAATGCCCGAACAAAAGACAAAATTCTGGCACCTTTATGGATCACCCAAACAAAGCAAAAACTCAAAGCAAATATTTCCTGAATTTTCTGCACTCTTTTCACCACCCTGTGTTTCCTGATTTTTGCTTTCATTTTTAAAAATAAATCCATTGGGTTGATTAGGTTTTTGGGGGGATTTTAATAATGATTATTTTATTTACAGTTTGTCTGCTTTATGTCAGTGAAATGGAAATGTTCTTGCATTTAACATTTTATTATTCATCCATTTGCCAATCTGTTTTTCAAACCGCCTTAATCCAGTTCAATGTCTGGGTGCTAAAGTTTGCCTATCCCAGCTGCATTTATTGTAATGTAGGATATGATAGTAAATGAATCTTTGGATGTTTTGTTTTAGGTGAGGTGTAGAGATGGAAAAAAGATGGATTCATATTTGCTGGCATTGTTACAGTGTAATCTAAAAATGTGGAAACATTTATACAGAAGAAAAATAAAATCCATCCAAATTTATACTATTGGTCCTCAGTTCTACAAGAGAAATTAGGATAGTCTGCAGTGGGTTGGCGCCCTGCCCGGGGTTTATTTCTTGCCTTGCGCCCTGTATTAGCTGGGATTGGCTCCGGCAGACCCCCCTGACCCTGTAGTTAGGATATAGCGGGTTGGATAATGGATGAATGGAAATTAGGATAGTGTTGTATGCTATGACTGGATCTTATACTGATAATTATAAAACATCAATCCACTGTCTTCCTTTCTTGTTTATTTTAGTCACAGTAGGGTAGTAGTATGTAATATATTAATAGATTTTATTTATGCAGCACAGTAAAATAGCATAGACTTCCCTAGGTGCTGTACAAATCAAGATAAATTAAACAATAAATAAAAATAATCTTAAATAAAACAACATACAAAATAAAATTGTAAATTTGAAAGATTAGTACAAATGTAAATATTACTTATTATAGATTATTAGACAACATTGAAATAAATAAGTCTTTAAATTGCCATTTTCACAGAGCTTCAGGCAGACTGTAGGAGCTTGTTCCATAGGCGAGACCCAATAGACCAAAAGGCTTGGTCACCCATTGAGATCAGTCTCATCTGTGGAACAGCCAGGATGTTAGAAAAGTCAGATTGCAAAGAACTAACAGATGTGTAAGTGTTACTTATGTCTTGAAAATAGATGGGCAATACCAGCAATACATTTGTAAGTTAAGAGAAGGATATTAAAATGAACTCTCTCTTTAATAGGTAACCAGTACAAGGATGACAAAACTGGGGTTATAGGAGTGAATTTACGTGTTTTCTTAAAACAGGTGCATTTTTCATTTGGGCATATGGTAAACTCTGAATATTCTTTTCAGGGAGACAAAAAAAATTAAATTACTGTAGTCAAGATGAGATGTGATGCAGATGTGCATGAACTTCTCAGCATCATGCATTCATAGAAAATACTGTATCTACATCTTGCTATATTCAGTAAATGATGGAATTAAGTTCTGGGCAAGAATGCAATGTGACTTTGAAATGAAAGCAGAGAATCAAATTTAACACCAAAATGTTAATAGTGGTATGATTTATGCTGGTCTTTTTTACATGATGAAGAGTGCCAATAAGTATAACTTCTGACTTATTGGTATTTAACTGCAGGTAATTATTACACATTCAATAATGATTATCACTAACACAAAAAGTGACTTGAGTTTGTAGAACATGGGCATCTGGAAAGGTGTAGAGATAAATTTGAGTACCATCAGCCTAACAGCGAAAATACATGTCATGCTAGTGTGTGATTTTTCCAAGGGTAACTGATATTTCAAAAATAAAATGGCACCAAGTATAGAAAACCGTGAAACTTCAGACAAAACATGGCTAGATTTTGACTGATGTTTCCTAATAACAACAAATTTGTTCCTACTTGTGAGACAGCTACAGAACCTCTTCAGTGTGGTACCTGAGACTCCAGTTTCACTCAAACAATTGAGAAAAATGCTGTGATCTACAGTATTAAAAGCAGTTGTTAGATCCAGAAAATAAGATTTGTTACCCCTTGCATCTGTAGCCATGAGACAATCATTTACAACCCCTAACTAAGGCAGTCTCAGTGCTGTGAAAAACTCATTAAACAGACTGATAAATCTCATATAGCTCATTTGAATCTAAACAAGACTGTAATTGCAAAGAAGTCTGCTCCACCACTTTAGATACAAAAGAGATGTTAGAAATAAGATGGAAATCTAAATTAGGCTCTTTTTTAAAAATGGATTTATAACAGCAAGCTTAAAAGAAGTGGGAACTTTCCCAAAACTCCAAGATGTATTGATAATAGTGATAAGAGGTGGACAGAGTGCGGTAAGACATGTTTTTAGCAGTGAAGTCGGAATGAGATCCAGGGAACAAGTAGAAGATTCCATTTGAGACACAATACAGCTCAGAGAAGTAAAATGAGGAGGGTGCGGCAGTACAACAAACTGACTAGCAGCTGCAGCAGCAGGCTTTATTTATCCCCTGATATTTCTAGTCTTTGCTTGAAAAAAACTGAAAAAATGTTTCACATTCTTCTCCAGACTTAACCATAGGGCCTGTCTAGCTAGGTTTAATCAAGTGGTCAATTACAGAGAATAGATGTTTAGGAATGTCACTACCATTAATAATAAGTGTAGAGTAATGGCTATGTGCTGATGTCGTCCTCCATCTCTCTTTTAGCAACCTCAAGAGGTGTTCTTATTAAAGAACGAGGCCACCCAGAGGTCACCTGCACATTGTAATGAGTAGCAAAACCCACAAATAACAGGTATCAGTCTGGGGAGACTCCTGTTCCATTATCAAGGGTCCTTTAAAATCACTTTATTAAATAATTGTCTTAGGGGTCACAAACTGCAGAATACATTTCCCAATTAAGAGGTTTAAGACCCCTGTTGACAATGACTCAGCACTGCTTTAATTATTAAATGTTTCGTATTTTCCACCATCGAGTCTTACAGCCCAACTCCTGCTCCTTACAGTATGTAATTGTCTGTACCCCATGCCCTCCTTCACTGTATATTGTGATTCTTCTTGCCAGTTGTTTTGTTGACAGCAAATGAAAATCGAAAACATATAAATACAAAAAAGAGAGCAAAAAGACATTCTTATTCTGTAAGAAATATACAATAAGAAAAGCAGTAAAAAAAAAAAAAAAAACAGCAACCGTGGAACTGTAGTGAGCACAAAAACACTGCGTCGAAACAGTTAGGCAATCAGAGTGGCCAACTTGAAGGTAAAGCCCGGTGGTCTGAGCTTTTTTACCATCTGTCTGAACACAAGCATGAGAACACCTTGTATTCAAAGTAGACAGAATCCTCAAATATGGAACAGGATCAATTTTGACAGCCATCTGCAAGTGAAGGTAGGTGAGATCATGAGGTCATAAAGGTTTTGTTTTCCTTTTTGAGTGGCAGCCCTTGGAATGGCCTTGCAACCTGTGAAAGGAGTGACCACCATTCAGAACATTTTCACTGGCAAAATGGGATAAATTCTTCAGCATTAGCTTTTTTGCCTCAGCATGTGTAGACGCTGTGGCCTCAGTGCTGTGAAATATCTGAATCCCATGCAGGGGCAGAGAACCTGTTTGGTGGCCATACAAAAGTTTTGCCTGCCTACCCAAAGAAAACTCAGAATAAATAAATAATTTTGGCATTAAGTTGCCCACCCTACATATTCAAATGCCTACCTGAGGATGACATTCTTTTAATGCCACTGGCTCCATAAGGTCCACGGTGGCCACTCTTGTCTTTTCTGACATGCACAGCTGGATTGTCAAAAGTGCATCAAAGATTTTGAGATCATTGTCTCATTTTGACATTTGCTTCACTTCTGTCTTCTGCAGCGCTTTAATTAGTTTTTTTTTTTATAATTCTATATGAGTTCATTTTAAAGTTAACACAATAGTGTAGTGCTATTTAGGGATCTTCCTGACAGTTTCAGGTGGTAGTTGGATTTGATTCTCAGTCATCATATAGCTACTCTGGTTTGCTCTCATTTGGGTGGGCTGGCCACTTTAAGTGCGTCAATGTGCCCACTTCTGCTGGATTAGACCTCATGTCTCAACACTGCTTAACAGAAAAATGGCTGGAAAAATTTTTTAAAGTTGTTCATCCATTTTCTACACCAGTGTTGTCCAGTACTGTATCATGGACAACTAGTCTGGCAACATCAAGTGGAACACAGAAATGAACCTTGGATGGGGACACATACACACACCGGTTTAACCCCTATATCGTTGGGATTTGAGATGATGCAAGTGTGTAAAGAAAAACCTCACAGTCTAGGGGAGAAAATGCAGACTTCATTCAGACAATGATGAGGCTATGAGGCAAACAGTGTCCTGGTGCTGCAGGGCAGTCACACACCGCATGTTTTTAAGTAATCCATCTATTCGTATTTCAACCCCATCTTATTTTCCAGAAGGCACACAAATGAATGAATTAATAGGTCAGTAGTACAAGTGAATTAAAAGTAGACCATTTTGTTTAGTCAAATCCTACTATTCATTTTCTTGAAACAGACACCGATAAATGCCACTGTTAAAATGAACACTGAAGGGCTTCCTGAAGAATTTTAAATGACATCTAATGTTGACGAGTCATACCATAGCAGCCCACTTTCAAAAATGAGTGCCCTTTCTCTGTGATGTGTGTGTAGTTCTCTTGATTTCTCATTTCATCCATGACCCAGGGGTACAGAGAGCTTTTCTATTTCTTACCATTGTTTTGATATTTCTGAAGCCTTGACCTGCATTTCATTAGCTTCACCTCAAGGCAATAAAGGCAACTATTATCTTGCAGCCCTCTGGGGTAAACATTCACTTAGAGATAACCTTCACAGTTTAAAGATTAATGGTCATGTTTTCAGTTGGTGCAACATACTACTCTTGAATGAGCTGACATCTGCCATATTGGTAATACTAGTAGACCAAATAATTCCACATTACAGTTATACATACAGTATGATCATGATCAGGATTGTTTTGATGTGTTGGTGGTGATGTGTAACAGAGATGTAGAACATCTGGATAAATTTGCAGGTTCTATTCACTCTTGTAAGGCAGACATCAACAGATAGCTCACCCCACAAATAGACGTGCCAAAATGTGCAGGTGAAGCTCCGATGAAAGAAACCTTAGCAAAAAGCCACATTCACCTTCTGTGAACAACGTGCCAGGTGTCTACCTCTCAACACCCCTCTTATATTTCATGATTCTCCCTCCTGGACAGCTCTGAATTCAGGTTCAAGCTACATTAGTGTTGTCATAGTGTACATCCATATAGAGTTCAACATGGCTTCTGCAGTGTCCATGCCATTGTTGTTACCTGTGGTTCTATAAGGGTGACAGAATGAACATTAGTTGAAAGCACTCAGTTACTTACAGAAGATAGGGCAGATTGCGACTCAAGAACAAAACATTCTCTAACTGGTTTCCAATTCAGGCCCACAGCCTATCCAGGCTCAGTATTTAAACCCAAGGTGCTCGATCCATGAAGGAGCAGTAGCACTAACCATTGTACTGCTATAAAGAAGTCTCAACAAAACACAAATAAGAGTAACATAGCAACATACTTTACATACAGGGGCTGTGTCCCACCAGAAGTTGTAATCCTTTCATCTTTTGTACACTGATGACTTTTACTGCCTCATCGGTCACATTTGCGCTTCTTATTTCAGAACTCTATCTAAAATGACCTTCTTTTCATCTACAGTGCCCATAATGCCAAAGTGATTACGCCAAATGTGTTTCTGAATTCATTGTGGTCAATATTTTTCCCCCCAGCAAATGTTATGTTCATTAATCAAAGTCCACCTTTATCATCCATTAGTTAATTTTGATACATTTTTATTAGAATATGTCAAACATTTATGTATGTTACATAATGGCTAAAGAACTGTCATGGCCACCTCAGGATCACACTTTATTGTTACTATTTTAAATTTGGATGACACTAGTGATAAGCAAAACAGCTGATTTTCGATTTGCACCCTGTTTCACAAAACCAATACTAAATTTTGTTCTTCAGTGTGACAGATAGGGGACACCACCAAGACCCAAACCCTAGAAACAACCAACACAAATGCAGCCACAGGTTCAAAACAGAGGTTTTTATTATATCAATACCTCACAAAGGATTCTTAAAAGTTGCTCAAACACAATTCCAGTCTAATGATTCTTTCTTCTCTACTCTCTCCATCCACCTCACTCCAGTGAGTATTACCTTTCTTCCTTCCTTCCTGCAAAAGATAACATCTGTGTGACTGGTCGTAACCTTACAAACATCATCACCCAAGTCACTTAATGTCATGTTCAGCCAGGAGGGTTGCTGCCCTGGCTCAATTTTATTATTTGTTTTAGATGTATGCAATTTTATGCATTTTTTTTTGTTTATTAATTATTCTATGTTTTTATATCATGTAAAGAATTTGTGTTCTGTGGGTGGAGCCTCAGGAGGCAAGCAGGACAGTCCTTTGCTGAGGGTTAGAGTTCTTCAGATGGAATGACATTGTGATACAGTTGTGGAGTTCTAATCATGCTTGTGAGTGTTTTTTGGATTTTCCAATTTAATGTGACATTTTTGCTCTGATTACGGATTAGCTTTTGGACTAAGGTCCGGCTTTGTTTAATTTGAGCTGTTTGTGGTTAACATTTATGCCTTGGTCATTGTCATGATTGACATCTTCTGTATTTTTCCTGTTTTTCCCGAATTCTCTGTGTGTTCCTAAATTATATTGCACATGCTTTTTGGAAGTTTTCGTGCACAGAGAATCCATTTCTGTTATTGGTTTCTCAATTGGAATCCTCATTTAGAAGTTTTTTTGCATTATGGTCAATGCTGTTTCATTTTGTTGAGAGGGGGTCAGGATGCCTGGGGTGAGGCCAAATCCAGTGGGTCTGAACCTAAAATACAGGCATATTTTGGTTTGTTAAGGCCTGAACCTCTTCCTTTATATGTTGTGGCTGCAAATCATAACACCTTATGGTTATTTCATTTACATTGATGTTTGCACACTTTATATAAGGCCTTCATTACTGCTAAGTCCTTAACCTGACATTTTTACAACTCATTTCATACATAAGTACAGTTAGCAAATTGCAATATATTTGTTCATTCCTAAAAATTTCCATACCCACTAACTCTAATAGATGGTCGTAGGCAGCTGGAGACATTCTCTGTAGCATTGGAAACAAATACAGAAAGGTCATCAGTCCATTATGAGGGATATTTCCACATTAGACCACAATCTCTCATTTTCATGGGTGACTTCGGGATGCAGGGTGAAATCCAGTTATTCAGGAGGAAATCCGCAACGATTCAATGTAAGTTTACAGCTCCACACGGACCAACCCAAGCCAAAATTTGACCCAAGGACCCAAGCTATGATCATCTTCCACCTAATTCCCAGTACTGCCTTGAAAACTTGATTGGTCAGGAAAGCCTGACTATCAAGAAAAACCCAACTCAGTAGTTTCATAGAAAAGTTTCTGGGAACAGTAATATATAGCTATATTATTTATGTAAATGTGTCTGTTTTGGATTTTTCTTATCAGTATTCTGTTTTTGAGGTTTAATCTTTAATTCAATCCATTTTGAAAAAGTTTTATTTTGTTTCCATCTAGCTTTTTGTTTTTAACACAGCATGTTTTGGATGTACCACATGAATGCTATTTGTAACATCACAGAAGTAACAGTAATAACACGGTGATGGTTACAGTGTAAGTGATCATTTAATGAATAAACAAGAATCTCTAGCATAGTTAGCTTAAAAGCAAAGTAGAACCTAGTGTCAGGTTTTCATTTTGTTTTTGACACACCTTTTGCTTTTGATTTTCAGTTCTTATTTTGCCTTTTTAATTCCAGGTTGCCTGGTTATTCTTGTTTTCTCAGTCCTGACCCTTTTGCCTGTCTTGACTACAATTAAGCCTGCATGTCATGTACCTGGGGCCTCAGGTATAAAAACATGCTTACACTAAGAAATGTGTGAAATCCATTTCTTATCCAAAATCAGGATTGATGAAACACAAACTGGGCATGAAAATTGGTTCAGTGTTATTGCAAATGTCGACCATTGGTAAGTCCTATGCAGACTCTTTTTGGTTCTGGCATTTTAGCAACCCCAGTCAGCTGTACAATGAAGTGAACAGAACATCGTGCTTCATTGTGCAATTCAATGACACATCAGTCACATTTCTGTGTTTACTGTGTGCAGCCTGTCTATTTTGTCTATTAAAAGGGTGTGCTGTATGTTGAACAATATAACTGGCAATGGTAGCATTGACTCTTTTGAAGAATATCCCCAATGGCAGCCTATAAGGGATTGCAGTGATTTTGTGGCTCATGATGATGACTGGTGTCACACATGTGCGCTTAGGAGGCAGTCAACAAGCCCAGAGGTGAGTGATTTATCGACAGATGAAGGGTTGAATGACAGTGTTAATGCTTCTCTCTCTGATCTTTCTGAACTAAAGAAGATAAATAACTCACACACACCTCCTACAGTAAAACTTCCAGAAAATGGCTCCTCAACATCACTTCCTACTCCTTCTGATGACATCACTTCCGGTCCCAGTCTGATGGTGTCACTTCCGTCTCATGACAATGATGTCACTGCCGGTCCCAGTCCGATGATGTAACTTCCGTCTCATGACGATGATGTCACCTCCGATCCCAGTCTGATGTTGTCACTTCTGGCAATTCCTCAATGACATCACTTCCTGCATTACCTAATTTCCTGCAGCCATTTTCTGAATCTGTATAAAAGCCACCTGAAAACCACCATCTATGTTGAATGTCTGATGTTTTTTCATCATATTTAACCAAATCAATATTGCAACCAAAGCAACATACGGGGCAATTCCCCAAACCTTTGACGTGGTTTGTCAAATTTATTACACTGGGTTATACGTAGTAATGATTTAGACTTCTTAGACCCATCCTCTTGGAGTTGTGTGATGAATGGCAGACTACATTACAAAGACCATCATGCAGAAATTACATAATCTCTGTTGCGGTGCACGGTTTAACAACCATAAGGCATTTGGTGACAGACATTCTTCCGCATGATTTTGCAGGCTGGTCAGGAATATCACAGTCATGTCTGAGCTGTGTCATGCCACCTAAATGGGATGGTATAGTTAAGAAGATACCCAGATATATACTGTACAATTTCCTTACAGTCAGGGTGAACATGACAAGATCAAATGGCAATTTGCAGCAATTGCTGATTACCCCAATGTAATCTACAAAACTGACCATCACAGAAACAATTTGCTTCAGGTAACAGAAAACACTTTAATAAATTTACAACTAATATGTGATTTATTCAGTGGGATGAGTTTAAGTACCTTGGGGTCTTGTTCATGAGTGATGGGAAAAGGTAAGGTGAGATAAACAAATGGATCGGGAAAGGCTTGGAGTAGTTGATTTATAAGTCACCTTGGATAAAGGCTTCGGTTAAATAATAAAAACAGAATACAGCGTTGGTTTATTAAATGATAGATGATGATGTTTGAACTTGTCAGGAGACACACTGCCGTATAGCCCCAACAAAGTTTTGCCACATTGTAAAAGTAAAATAGTCAAAAAATGTGACTTTTAAGTTATGCATGGGGTACATGCCTGGGGACCACCTTCTCGGCTCTGATAAGGTAAACAACACCACTCTGAGATGAGAGGAGACACTGGTGCTCTCTTCTCTTTCCACCATCATAACAAGACACCCATGGAGCATACCTATCCCCGCCCACTGCTCCTAGATCTGGCCCCGCCTCTACTGCACATGGAAGATGCCATTCATTCAGACCTGAGACACCATCATGGACAGAGCTCCTACTGACAGAATCTTATTTAAAATATTGCAAGACAATATTGGATCAGCCATCCTTAGTTGTAGCCAGGGCACCATTTTGGTTGATTGACAATTAAAGGGGGTAGCCTGGCTGGTGCCTCGATGTTCTTTTTGTTTCCTTCAGCTTGTTCCTCAGTCACAATGGTTACTGGAGGGAGGTGACGGTAAGTACCTAGAAGCACGTACATGCGCACATAGGTTTAAGTTGATTTGGGATTTAAAAAGTAATTTGGCTTGGAACCTGGCAAATGTACAGTTTTAGAAATCCGATTTTTTTTTTTTTTGTTTGTTTGTTTTGTGCATATGCTGTTTTTTCAAGTGTAAGCAAAATTTTTGTATAAAAGCTAAGTATGGTTGGGGCACCGGCCTGTCCTGGGTCACATTTCCGCCCTGAAAAACATAAACACAACAAGGGCAGGGAGGCGCGCCCACCAAGGTTATTATAGTTGACGAAAACTAAAATCAAAACTGAAACTATTATTAAAAAACATTTTCGTAAACTGAAATAAAATAATCAACAAAACTAGAATGAAAAATTAAAACTAAACGAAACTATTAAAGTAGCTGGAAAGACTAACTGAAATAAAATAATTTACTATTTTTTAGTTTTCGTTTAGTAGAATTTGCATTTATTCTTAAACTATTAAAGTGAGGCCTTCTGGGTATTTCCAACCCAGTAGCACAGAGGCATTCTACGTCAGAGCCATACTAATAGCTCCACAGAGACTGATTTAATTTTCGCTTAAAGAATGGGATATTCTTGCTGTTAGTCTTTAACCCTTGTAAGTTTTAATTCTAAAACAGAAGGTCATCCATAACTAGCCACCATATATTCATCATAGAACGGCGGCTAATATGGAAGACATTCACAGAGCAAAGGAAAGCCACATAAGCAGACAGCAATTCAAAAGCATTTGTCAGTGATGAGAAGAGAAGCAATTCCATTACCCTCATTTTTTCCAAGTTCATATGGAAAAAATGGGATTTTAATGAATGGAGCCAAAATGCTGCTGTCAGAGTGCTGATAATGCTATCCAAAGGCAACAATCTGAACTCCACTCGAGAGGGGATGAAAGCATGAGAAATAGAAAGTTATTTTCGTGTTGCCTTTCTTTGTGCTTGTTGCATATCAAGATGTAATTCAAATGGCTGAAATCAGAATGTGCTGGTCAACAAAATGTTTACCATATGGACAGAAAAATCACGAGTGAGTAACGTTTCAGTTTATTTCTCAGGTGTCTGCTTTTTGTTGACAGCAATTCAACTGCCACTTCTGATCGTGCAGGAAAATTGTTTTTACTTTCTCATATACGAAGTATAGAAAAAGTATAGTAATCATGAAAAAATTCGACCTTGATATTTTGATGAATCTTGACGTTATAGACTAACCAGTGTCCAACAATACTGTTTTTTGGAATTGTGTGTGTATGGGCGTTTGTGTGTAAACACGTTAACTCAAAAACACAACTAGATAGATTTGGTATGTGGTTGTTACACCCATAGACATATATAGATAGGCGCCGCATTCACTGTTTTGGCCAGTCGACATGATACGTCAGCGTGTCCGCCATATTGCAAGTGGCAGAAGTGCCATTTAATCTAATACAGGTAGACGTGGAAACCAGGTTTTCTGATGAAAAAACAATAATGTTTAAGTATTGTTTACATACAACAGATTTTGGCAAATCGTTTAAATGCAATTATTTATATCAATTTATACACTAATAATGGCAATTATTAAATAATAATAATAATTATTAAATAATTCCTCCTATATAAGTAACATTTCTCCAACTGCCTTCTTCCATCTTCAAAACATTTCTAGACTTTGTCCTGTTCTTATGCAACACAGTACTGAAGTATTGGTTAATGCCCTAGTCAACTCACGTATAAATTATCTATCTGGAATCCCACAAAAACTTATCCATCGCTTACAACTTCTTCAAAATTCTGCTGCCAGGATAATAACCTGCTGTTCTAAATCCACTGAACATATTACACCTATTCTCTCTCAACTTCACCGGCTCCCTGTTAACTATAGAATACAATACAAAATACTAGTCTTAACATTTAAAGGTCTCCACCGCCTCGCTGCCCCCTCACTGATCTCCTACAGACTTACACTCCCTCTCACTCACTCAGATCCTCATCTGCAGCTCTACTTTCTGTACCACACATCAAACTCTGTTCTATGGGAGCTCAAGCGTCTCTCATAGTGCTCCTCAACTCGGGAATTCTCTTGCCGCTCATATACGTCAGCTCGATTCAATAACACAATTTAAAACTACCCTCAAAACTTATCTTTTCAAACTGGCATACCAATTGTGAATTTTGCACTATTACTGTCAGTTATCTTTGTTTGTTTGCTAATTATTGTTTTTTTATTTATCATTCTCTTGTTTTTATTTTACTAATGTTTAATTTTATTGTAAGGAGACCTTAAATGCTAAGAAAGGCGACTATTAAATAAAATGTATTATTATTATTATTAATTATTGAGAAGAAAGCTTGACCAATGTCTGAAAGTCAAAGTAGTGAGACTGCAACTGGCAGTGTTGTCTTTCTTTTAACAGTGAAATGATACACTCAATGACACACAATTTTATTGTATACAAACTGGCTTAATAATTTCTGAAAACATTACATTCATTTCCTCTGTCAATCTCTCTCTCACTCTCACATACACGCACACAACACACACAATGTGGTTACTTAAATATATACAGGATAGGATCTAAAATCCTTGAAACAGAACCGTCTAACATAGCTTTTTCCGTGTGTTGCCACTCTGTAATTTGAGAGTATTCAGTCTGGCAATATGATGCAGCCTTAGTTTGTGGAAGACAGACACAACTAAAGACATGAGCATGCTTAACTTTGATAGTTGTCAATTTCAAACTGTGTTTCCTCAATGTGCTCCTTGGGGAAAAAAAACAACATCTGAACCAATCTCAGCCCAAACAAACTGATTGATCAAAGATACACTGACCGCTTGCCCTAATGTCAACTCAGAAGAAATCACAGGACACGACACACATCACAGGACAGCTTTCTCAAAATCCCGATTAAGGGCTATCACTCACTGCTTCTTGAGGTGGATTTCTTTGGGAAATCTTCAAAGTTTTACAAATGTTAACAGCTAACAACAATCTACATAGTTAGTGACTAAATACATTTAGCCAAAACGTTGTTTGGAGGCTCACTTGAGCATCTGAATGCACAGCTTTGGCGTAGCTAAAGTTAAGATTATAAAATGGGATTTTCCACTGGCCAAAACAATTGTTCAGCCTTACCTATGAAATGTAATCCCCCGGGATCGGGTTTGGAGAGTACAGCGGTTTGTACAATTCCAAGCAGCACATGCGTGAGGCATCTTTATCCATTACTTCACTCCACAGCAGTGCCACTCGTAATATGGTGGCGACATTGTTGTACGATGCTGCTGGTTATGCGGCGTCTACAGTAGTAATTCTATGTCTATGGTTACACCACAATTGTAGATCTGTGTTAACTTTTGGGCCAAATCCACTGGTACTTTACCTGAACACATACTCGATTTTTTTTTTTTATACAGCTGCAGAGTCAGGTTTATTCAACTTTACTTTTATAATAATTGTTCAATATATTATTAATTTGATTTGTTGTTGATGGTTCCTTAATGTACATAATATAAAAATATAATAATTGTCTTGTGGTTTACTCCTCAAATATCCATCCCCATATCTGAGTATACAGGAAAGTCAAGGGGAGACCACTCCTGGTTTTTGAAAATAATACAGCACTGATCAAGAGACTGACTAGGTTATCATACAAGATTCAGCATATTGTTGCTGACCAATCACTTTTGCTTTAAAAACATCAGTTAACAACGAAGCGAAACAAACAAAGGTAGACAGTCTGACAAGTGATGAAAAACTGCTAATGGGTTTTTGTATTTATTCCATATTTATTCATTTATCTTTTTTAGTTCATATTCACAACTCAAAATACCTGATATTGTTAAAGTAATCCATTAGCAGAATTATATTTTAAAATATTTGTCTCCTTTTTTCAATGTTTTTCTCTCTCTCTCAAAATAGATAGTTGAAATATCATATTCTTTTTGTTCTTAACATATACAGCCTTATCATACATATTGCATACCAGGGATTTTTCCAGCCTTGTATCCATACCTGCTGCGGTAGGCTCCAGGTTTCCTGCAATCCTACTCTGGATAAACAGGTTTAGATAATGTATATGTTGTTCTTAATCTTGGACGCTGTCTCTGTTGTTTTGTGTTTTTGTTCTTTGTTTCCCTCAATACAGCTAGGTGGAGTCTGCACACTGATTCAAGTCTAAGAGCCCTGTTCTTCCTAAGCCCCTGTGATTTTCATGAGAAAATATTTTAAAAATTATAAAATTGTGTAAAATTGTTCATATTCAGTGTCTAGTTTTGATTATGCTTGTTTTTATCAGACAAAAACAAAACCAAATAGTAAACCAGGTAGTATAGTAAACTTCCACTAACATTAAACTCATATCCAAATATGTTAAGTGTACAGTTCTGCCTGATTGTGACACAAAACTAACTCCATAGGCGCTCCATGCCAAAATTACTAAAACTAAAACTGAAATTAATATATATATAAATAAAATAGTCTTTGTGAAATAAAAACTAAAGCAAAACTAAAAATTCACAATGAAGGAAAACTAAAACTAAACTGAATTTCTAAGTAAAGTCAGAAAAAATATAGAAATAAAAACTAATATAAAAAGGCAAAACTATAATAACCTTGGCGCCCACGACACCACTCCATGGCATCCTCCGTCAGCATATACGGACAGCGCCTCCACCTGTGACCACTGGCATTGCAAATAAAGCACCGGTGCTTCCCTCCATGTCCCCGTGCCCTCTGGACATGGCATTAGGATGGGTTTCTGTGCTCCGCCTGGAACCCAGCCAGGCTCGAGGCTTCCCTCTGCACCCGCGGAGGGCGGCTCTCAACAGCAGTTGGGCGCACAGGCCCAGCCTGCCCCTTGTCAGGAGGTCTGGACCTCTGTCTCCGGTTCCTCCTCCTTCTACTCTGGGACGCAAGGACGGTTTGGGTCTCCTTATGGGGTAAAAAGAGACCCTGTGTCTTCTGCATCCCTGTGGACCTGCTGCCGGCTTTTGGAGCGGTATGCCTTGGCAGCTAGCACCTTGCACACCCCCGCACCGGACTCACCCCTACAGCATGATCGGCCACTCGCCCCGCGTCCACTGTAGGAGGCCAGGCTAGCTTTTACACCAGTCTTTATCCTACTTCTCACAATAATCTTTGGACACTTGCATATCTGTTAACAGGAATGGCATGTATTTGTGGCAGTTGTTAGTTATGGAAAAGTGGAGTTTGTTCTGGCAGCAAAGGCCAAAAGGAAAGAACACACATCATACAAGAAACACATTCATGGTAGAGTGATCATACCCATAAACACCCGCATACCTCAACTAATCAGCATCGCTTTGAAATGATGGAAAAACAGAGAAAATGAACAAAGTGAAAAACATGAAAAATGTTTCTGTTAATGAAAAGCCATGCACAGTCATACTGTCCACAGACATAAAAAAATGTGTATTTTTTGTTTTTACCTGTAGTAGAAATTTGCATTTATTAACATAATGTGTAGCATTGCTCAGGTGAGCCTGATGTGCCTGAGAGCGTCATCACTGCTATTAGCTAAACTGTCATGCAGGCTAAGGGAGAGGCTCTCAGTTGTTTTGACCTCAGTGAGGGCTTGATGTAGCGTATCTAAACTGAGGTGTCTTTTGTAACAATTGTAATATCGGCTGTGGTAAAGAGCTTCTGGGGCTGTTTGTGCTCCCTAGTGGCCTGTATTACCAGTCCCTTAAACTATTAAAGTGAGGCCTTCTGGGTATTTCCAACCCAGTAGCACAGAGGCATTTTACGTCAGAGCCATACTAATAGCTCCACAGAGACTGATTTAATTTTCGCTTAAAGCCTTTGGGATATTCTGCCTGATTTAAGCTTTCATTTTTATACAGTTGAGGCTCCATAAACTATTTATTTTAATATTAGATCATACCATATTGTAATATGGAAGACATCTGCAGAGCCAAAGGAAAGCCACATAAGCAGACAGAGCCCTTGCAGCAGGTTCACATTCAAAAAGCAGCATTTGTCAGTGATGAGAAGAGAAGCCAATGTTTTGCAGACTAATTCCATTACACCTCATTTTTTTTCCAAGTTCATATGGAAAAAATGGGATTTTAATGATGCTGCTGTCAGAGTGCTGATAATGCTATCCATTCTGTGAAGGCAACAATCTGAACTCCACTCGAAGAGGGGATGACTTTGTAACTTAGAAAGTAATGTTCATGTTAAAATTATTTAAGTGCTTTCTTAATTTCAATAATAGAATATCAGTTAATTATAGTTACTGAGAATATGGTATAGTCTTCTACCCCCTGTAAGTCAACATGGAATAGAATTTTCTTTGCTTTAGCTGTAAAAACCGAGGGTTCATTAAGCCAGTTAGGAAGTAGTCTTATTGCTACCATGGTCTATTAGATATCTTTGCAAATAGGAGATGGCATACGGTTTTCTGATCGTGCTAAGTGTGCTTAACTTGTTTAACGTGAGTCAAGTACGACTGTATGACCAAACTTAGAGAAATGAGACAAGATAAATAAGCCTTCAACAGAACTCTTTTTAAACAACAACTTTACTTTTCTTTATTATCAGTTCCATCCATCCATTATCCAACCTGCTATATCCTAACTACAGGGTCACGGGGGTCTGCTGGAGCCAATCCCACCCAACACGGGGTGCAAGGTAGAAAACAAACCCCGGGCAGGGTGACAACCCACCGCAGTTTATTATCAGTTTTTTCTTTATTTTTGTGTGAAATATTTTGCTTTGAATTTACTAAAACTTTTAATATGAAGATATTTGGTCTGTGGAATTATTGAACACGCTTCGCCTGAATCATAATATGAAGCTGCAGAACTTTGGTAATTTTATTTAAACGCAAATACAGACTTTATTTACAGGGATACTCCACCAATAATGAGTCTTTTTAGCATGTTGCTTACCTACCCTATGCAGTTCATGGAGAATAGAAATAAACAAAGCTTTCTGATATGATTGGTGATCAATGCTGGGCAACAGCAAACAACATCAAAATGTCCATAACTAAATCTTATGTTATTTGTGTCATATAATCTGCATATGAAGTCATCCAGTCTTATGCCCATGCCATGCCAAACACATGTATTTTTACAAAAATATTGTTAAATAAGTAATTCATTGAAATGGGATGCACTTGGACATAAATTTGACTTGTGGACCTGCCCCGTCCCGTCATTACATTTATTTTTCTATCCACAACTGGAGTACCTCAGGATTATTTAGCAGCAGCCAGTGAAACTGCTCAGGTGAATGGACCTTCTGCTTGTTGAAACATCTCAGTCCAAGGCATATCCTCTTCTTCATGGCATTTTCTTTAACCTTTAATCTTCAGTTTTACATTCTTCTCGGTGTACGCTTCTTGTTGATAGGACATGAAGCCCAGTGTTAGCCAATGAATAAACTGTTACTGGGCTGACCAATAAATGAGGCATGAAGGTGGGTCTTCAAATCAAATGCTTGGACATTTCTGAATGTGTGCGGTTTAATTCACGAGAGAGTTTTACAGAAGGAGTTAATTTAACAACTAACCATGGTACTTGTCGAAGATGGGTAATTGAATAATTAAAAAATATTTGCTATCTCTTGCCCTGCATGTACTTTCAGCGCCATTTCTCTGTATTTGTGTGTGTGAACGTCTCTTCACCTGTGCTCCCCCTCTCACAAGTGCCTTCCCGTAAAGCCTGTTTCTCAGACTGTCATTATTTTCGAGGCATCTTTCTTACCTAATGTCCGGTTTTATATTTTTCATCTTTGAGGGCGACTCTCTTGGCATGCGACTTTACTCCATCTCATGCGCTTCACACTCGCACTTCCTCTAAAGCGACACTGACCAGTGAGATTGCTCTGAGGGACTGGACAAACAGACCTTAGTGTTTTATTATTTAGTAGATATTTATGATATAAGTAAAAATGCATCTGTTTGGGGGCATTGTGAGCATACAGCTGGGTCACTTCACATGTAGATTAGGCAACATAAGTACAGTCGACCCTTGATATATGACCGGCCTGACATGCGAACAGCTTGATTTACGACCAAAATCTTGTGTTACGACCTGAATGCCGTCACGTGTATCCGCTTGTGCGATTGTAAACAAACAGCCGAGAGCATTCGTAAGCGTCAGTCGGAGCCCAGATGCATGTGTTTGTGGACGTAATTTCGGTCAGTGTAGTGATTTATTCATATATATAATTCACTAAGACCATAGCAAGCAAGACGCATAATTGCTAAGGAAGGAAGAGAAGGAAACGAAGGTAAAGAAAGCAATTGTTAAGGGATGTTAGCTAGTGGGCTGGCGCGGCACATGATGATATTATCAGGCTGAGTCAGCATCGGCTTGCTTTGGAGTGTATTATTACAGCAGTTCACAATGCGACCAGCTTTGAACTGAGTGCTCGACTACTGTCATTATTAACTTGAGAAACAGCGATCACAATCGAAACGAAAAAGAAAATTGTGCGGAAATATGAGAGTGGTATTCGTGTGACCGATCTCGCTAATATGTACAGCATGTTGAAATCCACCATCTCGACAATTTTACAAAGAAAAGATTTGCATAAGGAGGCTCCTTCTAAACAATAACCACCTTCCGTTTCATTCTCCTCCTCCTCCCTTCCTGCAGCCCAAAGATGTCAAATTAAATGGTGAGTACAGTATGAAATTGTTGTTTCTGGTATGCTAGGCACTTTTTATAACTTTTTGGTTAGTACATTAGAAAAATGATTGGTGTTTTGGTAAATTATGCACATTATACAACCCTTTTTTATTATGAAAATGTTAAGTAAGTATTGCTGTGGGAGATTCAGAGTGCATTATGGGTATTTCTATTATTTCTTATGGGAAAAATAGTCTTGACTTACAACCAACTTGAGTTACAACCAGCACTCGCAAACGAATTGAGTTCGTAAGTCAAGGGTCCACTGTAATGTGAGATTTTTCATAGACTTTTTTGATTATTGTTTGCTGTTGTTCAGTTTTGGTCACAATAGATGTTGTGATCAGTTGGGCGTCAGTGTCAAGTTGACCCCTTACTTAAAAGGACTCATAAACATCAGACAATACAGTCATGTGGGCTTTGATTTGAAGAAGGAAGGGTTCCAGAGAAGTAGAGGGCACAAATTATATGCAGATAAACAATAAACACTCACCATTTCAGAACCTATCTCTGCAAAACACAATATTATTTTCCTGGCCTACTTTCTTCTACATTCTTCTGTCCACCCAAAGACACTGGCAGGATTTTCTCATCTTTCTCCACTTCCTTGGCAGGTGATCTGCTGCCTTCACTTCACTCTCAACTCTGAGCTGAGCTCACCTGGGATCACAGCCAATTGGCAAACCAATGGTTCCAGGTCATCCTAATGTCTAAAGGGCCAGGCACACCAATATTTGGCTACAGCCTGGGATTGGATTCCTGCTGCTCTCTGGTGACTGGGCAGACTAATAGGTGATCTCAAGTCCACCTTTGGTTGCTTCCACTTCTTCATTTGGGATGGGCATTCCAATCCTCAGGTCTCTCCTTTGTGTTCCTTCCAGGGAGTGGTCTCAACCAGCTTCCAGACAGCATCTTGGCTTCCTTGTCCTTATCCACTCCCAGACAGCACAAGAATAGCCCTACAGTGCGCCTCTGTGCCCTGCTGACTTTCATAATCCCTTTTATAGCAGAATCTTTGTTATCCTCATTCTGCTTGAAAATATGAGAATCAATTTTTTCTTCACCATCACTACAAACTACATGGGGTAGGTAATACAATTAAAAAATACCATTTTTGGGTGAAGTATTACTTTACCCTTCCTGATTCAATGTTGTAAGTATTGATTGTGCAGAGGTTTGTACTACCACTTCACATCTGCAGGGTCCTTGGGTTGCTTGTTGGCCCCATCTTCTTTTTCTGTAGGGCAGGGGTGGACAGTGTCAGTCCTGAAGGGCCGCAGTGACTGCAGGTTTTCATTCCAACCCAACTGCTCAATTAGAAACCAATCCTTTCCAACCTTAGACCTTATTTAATTTTATGGCTTGTTAGTCGGCAGTGTTAGGTTCTTATTTTCCTTTCCAAGAATACCATAAACCTAAAACGGATAATTTTCAGTCTGTCACATTTTTCTCTTTAAGTGTTTTATTAAACCATATAGTGCATGATGAATCCACACAAGTGTAAGTGGAAAAACATTAGATGGAAAACCGCTGGCTCCTTTGTCATTTTCCATCTTAATGCTAATAAGGAGCCATTAAAAACACTGAAGATAGAATGTAGCTATTTAAGACTGAAATAATCAATTAAGGGTGGGGAACCTTAACAAGCGAGACCACTAAAATGACGCAGAAAAATGTCACTTGAGCAATAACTGACTTCTCGTTAAGAAACTGGGTTGGAACAAAAACCTGCTGCCACTGCTCTCCAGGACAGACAGTTTCTACCCATATCCCAAAGCTTGGTGGCTGTAATTAGACCCTGCATGAATGAATGAAGAGGGGTTTGGACTTCACAATCAGCACACTACTGTATAGTGCCACAAAGGTTTGCTATGTTGTAAAAGTAAATAGTAAAGACGTCACAACATGGCCAAATTTATGTGGTGATTAGATCATGATTATTCAATAAAGGTGTTTTTGTAAGCCATACATGGCGGTCTTGGCTCTAATGAGTTAAGCAGTACCACTCTGGGACAACAGAAAGCGCTGGCACAAACTGTATTTTTTTCTTTCCATGATAAGACGCCCAAGAAAGATGCCTAACTCTCTGCTTCTGTGTAACCAATGGGCAGACAATGTGGCTTCAGAAGTTAGATTGCTTAGTTACAGTCTGTCCACGATTTAATGGTCTTTTGAGTCAGATAACATCTCAGTTTTTTAACCTGACCTTGTTGCATGTTTTCTTTCTCTGTACAAATGCAGCAATTACGTCTAATGGCGCTGTGACGCAGGAATGCCAGTTTAAAGGAGTGTCACTGTGGCTTGTTGCGTCAGTCACATCAGGTCAGCATTTCAGTGCTGTAGATCTATCCATTCTGTAACTATCAAATCTGTTTAAATTACTTCAGGATAATGGGCCCTAGCGCATGTCCCAGCAGCACTGTGTGCAACATAAGAACCAACTCTGGACAGGCAGGTTGCACATTCATATTGCCCAGAGCCAATTTTGATATGCCTATTAACCTAACATAACATGCATGCCTTTGGGATACAAAAGAAAAATGGCATATCCAAAGAAAAAACCACACAGACACAAAGAAATTATTCAAGCTACACACAGATCATAACTGAGCAGGGAACTCAAACTCAGGGCTTCACCTTTGAGATCTTGCTTTCGTAATTAAAATAAAGATGTGAGTCTGCAGACATGCAGCATCACTGCTCTTAAGTTGACGTGACTCCAGTAGAGCCGTAGCCCCATGCACTCCTTCAAGTGAAGTGTCCCATGACTGATCTCGGGATGAACAGCTCTGACTGGCTGGGGGCTCTGTATTGAAAATCTCACCATCCAAATTCTCTATGCATGATCTGAGGATCTGTCTTGTCCATGTCTGCCTGTACACCCACTACATCCTGAAAGCAAGATCACGTTAACTTCAAGTTTTCACTTGCACAAACAGTTGTGGTTATCTAGTCCATGGTGTCCATGTGTGCCCCAGCCATTGAAATAATAAGTCAAACTGACCACCTACAACATATATGGACCTGGCTGGCCTGGAGCATACAGTCTATGTGGATTTTTTAATCTAGTTCTTCGTGTGAAATGTGTTTTTAATTATTATGGATACATGGCTGAAATTATACAGAAAGCAAGTTAGTCTGTCCAGAACTGTGTATTTAATTCTTATTATATGGACTACACCCCAAGTGTTGGTGAGCACCTCTTTTCCATGACATCACTAAAGTTTACCCCAATACAAAGCCTCCAAGCCAACAGACACCCTTTAAATAACCCGCGTGATCTGAAAAAATCCTTGGCTCACCCTGACAAACACAGATCCAAGGAGCAAAGTGAAAAGCCCCCCTCAGAAGCCCCTTGTCATTACATTTACCCCTTCCTAGTATTCGACGTGTCTTACAGTCTTCCTCATGAGAAAAACTCCTGCACAGGCTAAACCCCAAGTTGCACGAGGTAAATGAAGAGTCAGTTGGCATCGGGTTTCTAAACGCTGATCGAGGATCTGTTTTGTACGACTATTTGATGATTACAAAACCAAAAAGCAAGTAAAAAAAAAAATGTAAAACATAAAATGGCACAAGTCAACGCGTTTGAAAAGTCCACCAGAGAGCCCTGGCACAGGCGTGTCAGATGGTGTACTTGGTTAAGCATCACTTCTTCATCCTGGTGACTTGGGTTTCATCCCCCATGCGGGAGGCAGCTGTGTTGTCTTAAAGTCCTCAAGTACCAAATGAATGTGTTCCCCTCATCTTGACAAGAGGGATCTCTGCCTCTGCTAGTGTGTCACTGAGGTCATAAGATCCTTGAATGGTAGAAGGTGGAGACAGCCGAGTGGTGCACTGGTGGAGTCGGGTGATCAAGGTTTAATTCCCGCTCTTACACCACCCAAAACAAGCACTGGTGAACCTCCCAAAAATCCACCCCAATACAAAGTAGCCTAGCCAACAGTCATTCTTGAAACCACCCATGTGATTCAGCAAGCAAATATTGCTCACTGGAATTAACTTCATTAAGAGTGAAGCCCCTCACAGTTACATTTTCCCTTTCCTATCATTCCGTGTGGCCTACGATCTTCCTCACAAGGAAAGCTCCTGCATGAGCCTAAAATGGAAAGGTCACGGTTGGGAGGTGGTGACTGATCAACTGCTTCTACCTTCACACGATTCCTTTTCAAACTGTAGCTATCGTCTCCTGTGCGCTGAACAAAAGATGGATGCAAATGAAGCAGTCAGAACAGATTTACAATCATAAACTCAATCGAACAAATATGAAGTCACCATTTCAGATTTCATGAGATAAGTGAGGAGCCAGTTTGCATCAGTTGTCTGAGCAGAGATCAAGGCTCTGTTTCATGCAAATATTTTGTGAATATAAAGAAAAAAGAAAGAAGAAGAAGTAGTGGGATAAAAGTGCTGTGTTTTCAACCCAGTAATCAACCACTGGGAATCCATTCAGAAAGCAAATGATTTGATTATCATTACAATAAAAAAAAGAGTCATAGTATGTTTTCCATCCAATGTACACACAACTATACAGTCAGATCCATAAGTATTTAGAGAGTGACACAATTTCCATAATTTTACCTCCACACACCACCACAGTGGATTTGAAATAAAGCAATCAAGATGTGACTGAAGTTTCGACTTTCAGCTTTGCTTTAAGGGTTTTACCAAAATATGAGCTGTTTAGAAAAGACACACATTTTTATACATGGTCCCCCTATTTTCAGGGGCACAAATGTATTTAGACAAACTAACATAATCATGAATATAATGATCATTTTCAATAAGTCCTTAACAGTCAATGACTGCCTGAAATCTGAACGCCATGGCCATCTGCAAGTGCTTTACTTTGCCAAGCCCTCAGGATCAATTCTTATTCCAAATCCCTCCAAACGACTAATTGTATGGATGTACTGCAGCCTGACGGCCTTCCATCCATTTTTGGACCCTTTGGAAATGTTAACTGACTTATTTAAAGGCGACTGCCATCTCTGATCACACTTGTTTTTCAATGTTCTCTCCTCTGCCTTCAAAATGGATTAACCACCAGATCTTCCTTTCCACCTTCTCTGACCTTGACATCACTGGGACTGCACTCAGGTGGTTTGAGTTCTACCTCTTGGGCAAAACCTACCATCTTACCTGGTGAGGAGAGATGTCAAGCGCCCAGCAGTCAAGCTTGGGAGCGTCAGAAGAATACATGCTGGGCCCTCTCCTCTTCTCTCTATGCACCTCCGCACTAGACCCTATCATCCTATCCCACAGCGCAATGCCAACAATGCATTTATATTTATTTGGCTGACACCTTTATCCAAGTGACTTACAACTTTTGAGATACAACTGGTTACATTTCTTTTCTTTTTCCAGTTGGAGCACAAGCAGGTGAAGTGACTTGCTCATGGTCACAGTGTCAGTTGAAGGATTTAAACCCACAGGATTTGAAGTCCAAAGCCTTTACCACTGCACCACCCTGCCTGATCCACAGCTGTACCTGTCGTTCTCTCCAGATCTTTGCATGGCTCACCCGTTTGACAAACTTGAATGAAGCAACACCATCTTCACCTCATCCTGGCAAAGACAGACCTTCTTGTTCTCCCATCTATTCAGCACCCCACCTCTGTTTAATTTGGTTTGTTATCACTAACAGGTTGGTATGCAACCTTGGGCTAGCGATCGATGACCAGCTCTCCTTCACTGACCAATGTGCAATGATCTCAGGGACTTGCATTTTCACTCCACAGGATCAGATCGTATCTGATGGAGCATGCAAAACAACTCCAGGTCCAGGATTTGGTCTTGTCACGTCAGTACTGTTGCAACTCTCTGCTGGCAGGAGTACTGACATGTGTGATCAAGCCACTGCAGATGATTTATAATGCAGCAGCATTTCTGCTATTCATCTTTTCAGGGGACTACATTGGCTCCCATTCTGCGGTGGGTTGGCGCCCTGCCTGGGATTTGTTCCTGCTTTGTGTTAGCTGGGATTGGCTCCAGCAGACCCCCGTGACCCTGTGTTAGGATATAACAGGTTGGATAATGACTGACTGACATTGGCTCCCTGTAACCGCACATATTACGCTCAAAATCCTTAATGCTTGTTTACAGAGTAATTGGTGGGCCAGCACCCATATATATATATGGAGACACTTGTGAGGTGCTATGCTTCTTCTCACCCACTCAGGTTTGTTGATGAGCATCATCTGGTGATGCCACCTCTGCATGGCATTAACTCTCAATCCAGACTCTTGTCATGTGTTACCACTAGATGGTGGAATGAGCTGCCCACCTCCATTCACATTTCTGATTCCCTACGTGTGTTTAAGTAGTGGTTGAAGACTCTCTGGTTTGGCGAATTTCTGATATTAGCTCTTAGGGTTTTGTAACCTAGGATTTATACTTGATTTGGTACCCACATTGCGCTGGGCAAAACTAAAACTTAAAGACATCTGTCTTTGTACAAAAGTGTGACAATTGTATACCAGGTGGCCTGAGACAAAGAATGGACTCTCTCAGTACTATGCCTCTTTTGGAGAATCCTTTGGTTTGACTTTGTGTTGAACAAGTGGTTGCTCAGGGAGTCGCAAATGAGACACATTACCTGCACTGTGAGGGAGCGTCAGTTACAGCAAAATGGCCATGTGGCGCGTTTCCCTGAGGGTTACCTTATTGTTGGGGACCCAAGTGGCTGTACCAGGCCAAGGGGACGCCCACGTAACACCTGGCTGCAGCAGATAGGGGTGAGACTGGACCACGTGTCTGCCCCAGGGGTTGGCAACTGGGATCCCAAGCCGTTTCATTGTGTGGTGGGTGCGGCAACGTGCTGTACCAGTGCATGGTCCCCAACCTAACCTGACCTGACCTATGCACTCAATCAAAATAAAAAAGAAGCACTCATAGCTGGTCCCCCTGCCAAAACTCAAATTGATTTCAAACTTCTCGGCCCTTTCACTGACTTTTGCAAACCTCAAGTCCGTAATCTCGGTGTCATTTTTGAAAGTAACCTGTTCAGAAACAGATTAACTCTGTAGTAAGGAGTTGCTTCTTCCACCTTCAACTTTTAGTTAAGGACAAACTTTTTTTTTTATCTTCTATGGATTTTGAGAAAGCTACTCCTGTTTTTATCTTTTTCTCGGCTTGATTACTGTAACTCATTGTACTCTGGGATCAGCAAATGCCTGATGTGCAGGGTGCAGTTGGTTCAGAATGCTGCTGCCCATTTTTTGGTTGGGGCAAGAAAGTTTGATTCCTTTTCTGCAATGTTAGCTTCTTTACACTGGCGGCCCGTTAGGTTCAGAATTGACTTTAAAATTTTGTTACAATAGTTTTTAAATCATTACACAGGTATGCTCCTGCCTATCTGTCTGAATTGTGTTTTTTACACCAGCCATCTAGAGAGCTTAGATCTACTGGTCAGTTGTCTCTTATGGTCCCTCGTACTAAGTGTAAAACTAAGGGGGTCAGGGCTTTTGGAGCTGTGGCACCTCGACAATGGATCGCTTTACCTCATTACATTAAGGAGACCCCTTCAATTGAACGGTTTAAAATGAGATTGAAGACCAATTTCTATTCTCTAGTTTTCAGTGATCTTCATGGATACTGATGGTTGCCATACTCTTCGACATCTTCTTTCTTTTCTTTAACTCACTGCTGCCTATATTTCATGTCATTGTACTTTATTTCTATTTATTTTACTTGCGTTCTTTGTATGTTTTAATGTAAAGCACTTTGACTACAGCATTACTGATGTTGTTTTAAATGTGCTCTATGAATAAACTGACATTAACATTGACACAGTAAATATTATTCATTAGATATAGGATTGTGCCAACCTTGCCAGTCCTTTTGACCCAAGTGTCCATGTTGGGCCAGGAAAAGCCCAACTGTATCTTGACAAAGTTTGTACAAGCTGTCAGAATTAGCTGGCATGAATATGGAGCAGCAAATAAGTAGCCAGGGGAATAAGGAGCCAGCTTTAGCGTAGTGTTCAAACTCTTGTTTTATGCCTGTTCAGTTTTGTCTATTTTATTTGTGCTACTTACGTTAATTATTTGCATTGTTCTTCGTTTTTTATTTTGTCTTTAAACCTTCATTAAGCGTCTTGTGTTTTATGAGTGGTATCCCATCACCATCAGGGGCAGCCCTCAGCTTTATAAAGGCAGGACAGTTCCTTCAAATGCACTAAGGAGTCGGTGAGGGTTTATTGCGTCTTTTGCTTGTGCATATTGGATTTTTAACTTCAAACTCTAGTTCTGGATTTTTATTGGGAGTTTGTTCCCTTGCACTACAGGCAATTCTTTTTTGCCTGTTTGTGCTACACAGAGCCTGCTTTTTGTTCAGAGCATTCTTGTGAGAAATCAGGCTTTTTATTTATAAAGATTCTATTTGGCCCTCTTTTGTTACTAGCCGGGTTTCTGGAGTGTGTTTCCCCCTCTAGTGAGCAGTTTTGACACTCTCTAGCACATAACATGTCACACAGGGTCACCTTCTGGGATCATCTAAGGTAGGCAATTCCACCCTGGGGTGAGAGGAGACCCTGTCACTAATGGTATCATCTATTTCCCCCCAATAGGGCAACCAACTCTGCACCTTTTAGTCAGAGAACTATGAAGTTAACGCACTCCTGGAAGGTGGCGTCTCATTTAGTCGTAGACTCAGCGCAGGACAGACTTCTACCCCAGAGACGCACCATGTTTTTTTGTTTGTTTGTGCACCACCAAGCACTACTGCTGTTGTCACAGACACCATTATTTAACGGGGCAACGCGGTTGGCACACCAGCATTTATATTGGATCTCGCTTCACACCTCACACGACCACATGTTTGTGCTGACTTTTATTTTCACTGGTTCTTTTGTAATTAAATGAGAAAATTATTACAAATAGGAATCCTGTTACATCTATGACTCAAGTCAAGTTAAATTTTAATGAAAAGGTGGTTTGCCATGTAGTGGGTGCAGCAACACGTACAGCACATGCTCCCAACCTCTCTCTAAAAGGTCAGACATACTGACCTCTCCCTTTTTGGCACAACTGCTGCTTGCTTATGGGTAAATGACGACGATAGGAAAAGTGAATCACACACCCTGTGTCTAGATGTGCTCCTTCATCCTCACAATCAAATGACAAGAGTTAAGGCAATCCTGTTCCATCCAATTACTTACTCAGTGCAATGCAACTGTTATTTTTTTCCTGTTTTAATCACATTTTATCTGAGATTATTAAAAGCTGGCTGAAAGTGACCATCGAGTCTTTAATTCTGACTGAAACATTGCACACCGATGTGCTGCTTGGTGCCGCCTGCTTGTGTTTTCAAGTATTTGTGAAATCACTGAATCTACGCTCATGACAAATAAATGTGGGGAATCGGTGCCATCTAGTGGCAAAATGATGCAACAGTCAGCCTGGAGCTGTTACTTTCAAAGGCACATACTGTATACTGGTGGAAAACAGAAGCACAACACACACTGGTGGACTGAAATAACAATAAGTAAATGAGAATAGTAGGAAAGCAAAACGGTACAACCGAACAACGGGAAATGAGGGACTAGGCTGATTCAAGGACTGCAATCTGACAAAAGTAATAATAAATAAAAATTCTATGAAATTTAACTAATAAAAGTCAGACATTGATTTTCAACCATGCTTCAACAGAATTAATAAAAAAAAAAAAACTCATGAAACAGGCCTGGACAAAAATGATGGTACCCTTAGAAAAGACTGAAAATAATGTGACCAAAGGGACATGTTAATCCAAGGTGTGTCCACTAATTAGCATCACAGGTGTCTACAATCTTGTAATCAGTCAGTGGACCTATATATAGGGCTCCAGGTAGTCACTGTGTTGTTTGGTGACATGGTGTGTACCACACTCAACATGGACCAGAGGAAGCAAAGGAAAGAGTTGTCTCAGGAGATTAGAAAGAAAATTATAGACAAGCATGTCAAAGGTAAAGGCTATAAGACCATCTCGAAGCAGCTTGATGTTCCTGTGACTACAGTTGCACATATTATTCAGAAATTTAAGATCCATGGGACTGTAGCCAACCTCCCTGGACGTGGCCGCAGGAGGAAAAGTGATGACAAATCAAAGAGACGGATAATACGAATGGTAACAAAAGAGCCCAGAAAAACTTCTAAAGAGATCCAAGGTGAACTTCAAGCTCAAGGAACATCAGTGTCAGATCGCACCATCCGTCGTTGTTTGAGCCAAAGTGGACTTCATGGGAGACGACCAAGGAGGACACCATTGTTGAAAACAAATCATAAAAAAGCCAGACTGGAATTTGCCAAACTACATGTGGACAAGCCACAAAGATTCTGGGAGAATGTCCTATGGACAGATGAGACAAAATTGAACTTTTTGCCAAGGCACATCAGCTCTATGTTCACAGACGGAAAAATGAAGCATATCAAGAAAAGAACACTGTCCCTTCTGTGAAACATGGAGGAGGCTCTGTTATGTTCTGGGGCTGCTTTGCTGCATCTGGCACAGGGTGTCTTGAATCTGTGCAGGGTACAATGAAATCTCAAGACTATCAAGGGATTCTAGAGAGAAATGTGCTGGCCAGTGTCAGAAAGCTTGGTCTCAGTCGCAGGTCATGGGTCTTGCAACAGGACAATGACCCAAAACACACAGCTAAAAACACCCAAGAATGGCTAAGAAGAAAACATTGGACTATTCTAAAGTGGCCTTCTATGAGCCCTGACCTCAATCCTATTGAGCATCTTTGGAAAGAGCTGAAACATGCCGTCTGGAAAAGGCACCCTTCAAACCTGAGACAACTGGAGCAGTTTGCTCATGAGGAGTGGGCCAAAATACCTGCTGAGAAGTGCAGAAGTCTCATTGACAGTTACAGGAATCGTTTGATTGCAGTGATTGCCTCAAAAGGTTGTGCAACAAAATATTAAGTTAGGGGTACCATCATTTTGTCCAGGCCTGTTTCATGAGTTTATTTTTTAAATAATTCTGTTGAAGCATGGTTGAAAATCAATGTCTGACTTTCATTGGTTAAATTTCAGAGAATTTTTATTTATTATTACTTTTGTCAGATTAAAGTTATTTCTGTGACCATTTTGAGTTTTTCTTTCATTGACTGAAGGGTACCAACAATTTTGTCCACGTGTGTATGGGGGATAAAGAGATGGCATAATTGATTTGTTTAAAATTATGAAGGGAATTAATACAATGGATGCAGGCTGCTGCTTTAAAATGAATTCAACAAGAACAAGGGGACCCAGATGGAAACTTAAATGTACATTTCAAACTAACGTTGGAAAGTTTTTCTTCACACAAAGAATTATAGACACATGGAATAAATTACTAGCTAGTGTGGTGAAGAGTAAGACCTTAGGGTCCTTCAGAATTCGACTTGATGTCATTCTGGACAACAGTAGTTTAAATCCTACATGGGACTCTTTATATAGGGCAATTTGGGATGGCGGGTTGTTGTTGCCTTCTATAGTAATGATCTGTTTTTTTTTTTTCTACAATTAATTTTTTATGCTTAATTCAAATTAGGATTTAAAAAAAAAATTACCAAAAAAGTGTTCAAAATTTCAAAAAAAAAAATCTGACCACTGGGAGCTGAATTGCTTCATGCAGATGGACAGATATAAATAACACAGTAGGTGCTTAACACATTATTTGCAAACACACCTAAAAAAGGAAAAAACACACTGGTCATTAATATGCTCTCACAAAATGGTTTCTAACATGCACAGATATATTTGTGAATAAATGACTCTGCTGAAAAGATACAATTTTTGTTTTACATTGGAAAGTCTGAATTGAGTATTATGAGCGGATATCCAATTTGAAAAGCAAAACAGATAAAATGAAATAACATTTCCTCAGAGCTTTGTCAGTATGTATGCCTAAAACTCCTGTAACAGGATGTCTGCATATAAAACTGGTCTTAAAAATTAAGAGGCTGACAAGACTCGGTACTTCAAAAAATGGTGCAAGAATCTGTAATAAGTATGTAAGTTTAATATGTCACTGTGCTCTGTACAATAACTTTTTTATAAATTCACTCACATGTACAGCTAACAGAAGGCCAGATTTAGCGCACAGGGGCTCATCATTTAGAACTGCTAGGCAAGCATTAGAAGACAAGAAAGGGACAACTACAAAAATGGGCATTGTACTATTTGCTTGTGTCAGAGTCAGCATGACATTGGATCTTCTTGTCCTTGTTTGGAATGGCATGATTTACCTAAGAGGGGCCTGCACATGGAGAAAGAGTATAAAGCCTTGGAACACTGCTCGGCACATCTTTGAAGCCGACGGACGGATGGGAGATAATGTCATTCGAACTGGAAAATCCTTCCAACGCAGTGACAAAAATGGCAGACTGTATACATTGAGCTCCCACTTTGGTGAAAAGTTTTGTCATTGGCTTCCGCATCTGTTATGCCACGTAAATCGTCATTAATGAAAGATAAGTTATTTCTCCTATGTGATTTCCCGTATCACCTTTTAATATTATACAGTGGAACCTCGGTTCATGAACGTCTCAGAACATGCACAACTCGGTTTACGACCAAAAAGTTCGCCAAACTTTTGCCTCGGTTCACGACCACACACTCGGTATACGAACAAGCCAGTTTCCCTTTCGGTTTGTACATGTTCAGTGTCTCCTTGAGTATTTCCTGTGCAGAGAGAGAGCGAGAGTGCGAGACACACACACACACACACACACACACACACAGAGAGATGCATGAGAGACACACACACACACACACACACACACACACACAGAGGCGCGCGAGACAGAGGAGCACACACACAGGCGCTCCAGGCTCACGAAAGAGACACACGCACACAAGAAAGAGAGAGAGAGAGAGAGAGCGAGCAAGCGAGAGAGGGAAGGCTGGACACATAAGGTAGAAAAGGCTTGTTTTTGTTTTCAGTTCTGTTTACAGCGATCGGTTCATAGCGTGCATTGTGGCAATGTTACTTTTCTTGGTGGTTTATTAAATTACGGATTTTTCAAATGTTCATTTTTTCCCTGTGCTTAAAACTTATTAAAAAAGTGTTTTTAGCGAGCGGTTCCTAGCACTATAACGCAAACTATTGCAGTGTTAGTTTTCTCTGTTGTTCAAGGTTTTCTCAGTGTTATTCAATGTTTTTTACATTTAGTTTACTATTACACTGTGCATTCTATGGTGTAATTAACTATATATTTGTGCTTAAAAACTAAAAAAATACAGGAATCCCTCCTCGATTGCGGGGGTTGCGTTCCAGACCCCCCTGCGATAGGTGGAAATCCGCAAAGTAGAAACCATGTTTGTATGGTTATTTTTATATATTTTAAGCCTTTATAAACTCTCCCACACTGTTTATAATTATTCCCTGCACAGTTATACAGCATAATCCCTTTGTATTCCCTTAGATATTAGGTAAGATTCATTGAAATTATGTATGTAAACACACTTGTTCATATACAGTAAAACCTAAATATTATTTTAAAGATATTGAGTGTCTCCGATATCACATATGTTACAGCCATTACAATAGACAGGCCACCAGCAATAAATACGTACAATGCAAGAAAAATTGTATACAGTAAAATGTGTGTACAGTGACACTAAACGTACATACATGTACTAAGTACTATAAATAGAAAATTAATTATGGTTACTCACCAACAATGACACGATGACTTGTCCGATAACAATGAGTTTAATTTTACTGCACAACAAAGGAGAGCGTTACAGCCCTTCTAAAGGAGCCACTTCAGGCAACTGTGTAGCATCGCCGTTATTCTTCTTCAATCCAAATCCCTAAAGTAGATTCCATCCAGACTACTGCCTTATTACATCCACTTACAACTCGTTTTGCACCCTGGTTAAAAGGACACTGCGGCCGTAGATCTTATATTCCTTTCCTACTTTTTAAATAAAAAGAATCGTAGCCTAATTGATGCTGTAATGGCGTCCTACAGCGGTGTAGCTTTTCCCTTTCTTCAACAAATCCAAAACATTTACCTTTTCGGCAATCGTTAACATCTTCCGTTGGCGCTTGGGCACAGCCCCTGAAGCAGTAGCAGGAGCAGATTGTTTTGGAGCCATAATGAAGGGCTCGACTATGCACAAAGATAAACACAAAAGTTAACTCTTTACACAGCGAAACACGTTGATGCTGAATGAGCGAAACAAGACTTCCTGGTTAATACCGCATTCAGCACACAGGAACTTAACTGCGTGCTCTGATTGGTTAGCTCCTCAGTCATCCGCCAATAGCGTCCCTTGTATGAAATCAACTGGGCAAACCAACTGAGGAAGCATGTACAGGAAGTAAAAAGACCCATTGTCCGCAGAACCCGTGAAGCAGTGAAAAATCCACGTTATATATTTAGTTATGCTTACATATAAAATCCGCGATAGAGTGAAGCCGCAAAAGTCGAAGTTAATTGTATTTACATACAATCCTATGGTGGAAATTGCTTCGGTTCACGACCAGAGTTTTGAAACAAATTATGGTCGTGAACCGAGATTCCACTGTATCTGTATAGTTTCGGGTTATGCAACATGCCGCAATTACAAAAGAACTTATTTCAACAAGGGAGCTAGCGCCCCCTGCTGGACAGAGAAGCTACTGTGAGGAAAATGTAGCATGCACATCAAGACCTTGATTTCAGGATCTGGCATAAGCTGTAGCCTACTCAAAATAAAGTTACATACATAATACATATTATTTTATACATGTGTATACACACACAATACTAAACTAACTTAGAATGTAACTCTGCAACACATAATGATAAAATATGACAAGGAACGGCAGAAAAAAGTCATAACAAAGCTAAAAGATGAATGATATGGTCAAAATAGACAGATCCATGCCATTATTAATAATTAGACCAAGACAGTAATTAAAAATGCCAATGTGATAGTTAATTCTAGAGCTTCCTGGCAGAAGTGCAGATTTTAAAAGTTTAAAACAGGCCATGCATCCAGCATATAACCATTTCTGAGCCTATTTAAAAGATTTCAGGATGGTCTATATCAACTGGAAACAACCCTTGGCAGCGCCACTCTGTCTTGGGGCACACACCTACAATTACTAATACCGAGGCTTCTTCAGAGCTGCCAATTAAAGTTTCAGATGAAGGAGAAAGTGCCACATGGACATGGGGAGAACATGGAAACAGAAGTGGGATTTAGAAACTAGGAGGTCATGTTTCTAAACCTTGTACCATGTGTGTCCTGTTTTAAACACATTTACAGTTGTGCTTGAAAGTTTGTGAACCCTTTAGAATTTTCTATATTTCTGCATAAATATGACCTAAAACATCATCAGATTTTCACTCAAGTCCTAAAAGTAGATAAAGAGAAACCAGTTAAACAAATGAGACAAAAATATTATATTTGGTCATTTATTTATTAAGGAAAATGATCAAATATTACATATTTGTGAGTGGCAAAAGTATGTGAACCTTTGCTTTCAGTATCTGGTGTGACCCCACTTTAAAGCAATAACTGCAACTAAACATTTCCGGTAACTTTTGATCATTCCTGCACACCGGTTTGGAGGAATTTTAGCCCATTCCTCCATACAGAACAGCTTCAACTCTGGGATGTTGGTGAGTTTTCTCACATTAACTGCTCGCTTCAGGTCCTTCCACAACATTTCAATTGGATTAAGGTCAGGACTTTGACTTGGCCATTCCAAAACATTAACTTTATTCTTCTTTAACCATTCTTTGGTAGAACGACTTGTTTGCTTATGGTCATTGTCTTGCTGCATGACCCACCTTCTCTTGAGATTCAGTTCATGGACAGATGTCCTGACATTTTCCTTTAGAATTCTCTGATATAATTCAGAATTCATTGTCCCATTAATGAAGGCAAGCCATCCTGGCCCAGATGCAGCAAAACGGGCCCAAACCATGATACTACCATCACCATGTTTCACAGATGGGATAAGGTTCTTATGCTGGACTGCAGTGTTTTCCTTTCTCCAAACATAACGCTTTTCATTTAAACCAAAAAGTTCTATTTTGGTCTCATCCGTCCACAAAACACTCTTCCAATAGCCTTCTGGTTAGTTCACGTGATCTTTAGCAAACTGCAGACGAGCAGCAATGTTTTTTTTGGAGAGCAGTGGCTTTCTCCTTGCAACCCTGCCATGCACACCATTGGTGTTCAGTGTTCTCCTGATGGTGGACTAATGCAAATGAACATTAGCCAATGTGAGAGAGGCCTTCAGTTGTTTAGAAGTTACCCTGGGGTCCTTTGTGACCTCGCCGACTATTACATGCCTTGCTCTTGGAGTGATCTTTGTTGGTCGACCACTCCTGGGGAGGGTATCAATGGTCTTGAATTTCCTCCATTTGTTCACAATCTGTGTGACTGTGGATTGGTGGAGTCCAAACACTTTAGAGATGGTTTTGTAACCTTTTCCAGCCTGATGAGCATCAACAACTCTTTTTCTGAGGTCCTCAGAAATCTCCTTTGTTCGTGCCATGATACACTTCCACAAACATGTGTTATGAAGAGCAGACTTTGATAGATCTCTGTTCTTTAAATAAGACAGGGTGCCCACTCACACCTGATTGTCATCCCATTGATTGAAAACACCTGACTCTAATTTCACATTCAAACTAACTGCTAATTCTAGAGGTTCACATACTTTTGCCACTCACAAATATGTAATATTTGATCATTTTCCTCAATAAATAAATGACCAAGTATAATATTTTTGCCTCATTTGTTTAACTGGTTTCTCTTTATCTACTTTTAGGACTTGAGTGAAAATCTGATGATGTTTTAGGTCATATTTATGCAGAAATATGAAAATTCTAAAGGGTTCACAAACTTTCATGCACAACTATATCACAACATTTTAAATAACTAACTATCTTTAGAAAGGCCCACAGTTCTGACAGGCTAAAGTCGACACTATTTAATCATGAACCATACAAAAGCACTCAATGAATCAATTTAACTTTGAAAAATGAAAAACAGCTCTATTACTTTCAGAAGTAATATTACCATTTTATCAACTACAAAGCTTTTCAAGGTACATATTGCAGAGTTTCATCACTTTTTAACCTACAAGTCCAAGAGGATTTCTGGAACTGCAGATGTCTGCGTGGTAAATTATTGACAAGTTTTGTAAATACAGTCAAGTCAGCTCCTAACAATAGACTGGGGAGGACTACAATTTTCCAGGAACCAGCCTGATGGATGGCTATAAGCTGAGGTCAAAACAGTACTAATGGAACAAGTTACAGATACAGGAAAGGCAGTATACAGTGGTAAATATTTCATTTAAGTTTGTTTCTGGGGTTTTTAAAAATATTTATTTATAAAATCAACCACGAGAAAACACACTGGAATTTACAATCCTTTATGAGTCAAATAAAGAACAAGCAAAGGCATTTCATAAATTAAAAAAAAATCCCTGCACTCCTGAAAAGGCATATCCTTAATAAAGGTAACAGCAACACAAGCAAATATTTGTAATAATTAATATTACAACAATAACCATATGATATCTATGCTGTTTAAGTGCAAAGTTGATTTAGAAGCTGACTAATACCAGCACTTGTATTCCGTTCAGTTTTTGCTCAGAGAGTAACAGCATGACTGCTGTTGAACATTTAGTTGTATTAGTAAATGTCGAACTGGCTTCGGAAACCCAGGCCGCTTGTATGAATTATTTACAGTGACTCTGTTCTGAAGGTCTATTAACATGCTGGAAACAAACTGAAACAAAAGAGAAGAAAAAATGTATTACAAAATTAAGCATGAAAGTACGTAAGTGGAATATACAGTACAGCACTGTTTGAAAGTATGTGGATATGACATTTTGTATGGATTATTAGGCAGACAAATAAGCAAAAGTCCAGTCTGAAGGTTAAACTAAATAACATAAATGAATACAAATATTTAAGACTATAATATTAATATAATATAAAAACTATTTAGCAGAAGCTCAGACTCTTTTAAAACCTACTAAATGCATGCCTGTACTTTGTAATTGCTCACACATATCTGCCTTGAGGAATTTTCACCTATTTCTCTCATAGAACTTCTTTGACTAAAACACATTTGCAAGGTTCATGTTTTTCTCTTTGTACAATTTCTGGTTTGCCATTTTGATACCATAAACTAATAAGTATCATACTTTGAGGTATTTCATAAGGAGACTTCTGATTATTCTGACATCTTATGTGCACCATTGGAACATTAAATGTGATGATAGAACTTGTCATTCCACCTTCCCCAACAACATTCTTGTTGCACTTGCATAAAATGTATGTAAAGTTAAGCACATACCACATATGCATATTCTATCATGGTAACTCTGTCCTGCAGAAATCTTTGTGCTCATTAAATTTACTGTATGTATGCATATAATATAATATAATATAATATACATACATACATACAGCATCCGGAAAGTATTCACAGCGCATCACTTTTTCCACATTTTGTTATGTTACAGCCTTATTCCAAAATGGATTAAATTCATTTTTTTCCTCAGAATTCTACACACAACACCCCATAATGATAACGTGAAAAAAGTTTACTTGAGGTTTTTGCAAATTTATTAAAAATAAAAAAAACTGAGAAATCAAAGCAGCTGCAAGGAAGGGAGCAATGTGAAGGTAGTCTTTCAGCATTTTTTAGAGGAGCGTCCATATCCTCTAGGCCAGTGTGCGAACAGCCCCTCTGCTAACACCCCCCCTGTCAGGAGCAGAGAATGTCAGAGAGAGTGAGAGAGACAGGGAAAAGCAAACAATCAAAAATCAATACGTGCTGTTCAGGCTTTTAAGTATGCGAAGCACCGTGCCAGAAGCATAGTGTATATCATTGAGTTTTATTTAATATGTAATACGCGCTCCGATTGGGTAGCTTCTCAGCCATCCGCCAATATTGTCCCTTGTATGAAATCAACCGGGCAAACCAAATGAGGAAGCATGTACCACAAATTAAAAGACCCATTGTCCGCAGAAATCCGCGAAAAATCCGTGATATATATTTAGATATGCTTACATATAAAATCCGCGATGGAGTAAAGCTGTGAAAGTCGATATCCATCCATCCATTTTCCAACCCGCTGAATTCGAACACAGACTCCACACACTGAGGAGAGGCAAGACACATGACAGCCCACATGGAGTTTGCTAAAAGACACCTGAAGGACTCTGAAATGGTGAGAAATAAGATTCTCTGGTCTGATGAGACCAAGATAGAACTTTTTGGCCTTAATTCTAAGCGGTATGTGTGCAGACAACCAGGCACTGCTCATCACTTGTCCAATACAGTCCCCACAGTGAAGCATGGCGGTGGCAGCTTCATGTTGTGGGGGTGTTTTTCAGCTGCAGGGACAGGACGACTGGTTACAATCGAGGCAAAGATGAATGCGGCCAAGTACAGGGATATCCTGGACAAAAACCTTCTCCAGAGTGCTAAGGACCTCAGACTGGGCCAAAGGTTTACCTTCCAAAAAGACAATGACCCTAAGCACACAGCTAAAATAACGAAGGAGTGGCTTCACAACAACTCTGTGACTGTTCTTGAATGGCCCAGCCAGAGCCCTGACTTAAACCCAATTGAGCTTCTCTGGAGAGACCTAAAAATGGCTGTCCACCAACATTTACCATCCAACCTGACAGAACTGGAGAGGATCTGCAAGGAGGAATGGCAGAGGATCCCCAAATCCAGGTGTGAAAAACTTGTTGCATCTTTCCCAAGAAGACTCATGGCTGTATTAGCTCAAAAGGGTGCTTCTACTAAATACTGAGCAAAGGGTCTGAATACTTAGGACCATGTGATATTTCAGTTTTCCATTTTTAATAAATCTGCAACAATTTCAAAAATTCTTTTTTTTGTCTGTCAATATGGGGTGCTGTGTGTACATTAATGAGGAAAAAATTAATTTAAATGATTTTAGCAAATGGCTGCAATATAACAAAGAGTGAAAAATTGAAGGGGGTCTGAATACTTTCCGTACCCACTGTATATATTATATATTCATCCATCCATCCTCTTCTGCTTATCTGGGATCGGGTCGCGGGGGCAGCTGCATGAGCAGAGTGGCCCAGAGTTCCCTCTCCCCGGCCACTTCTTCCAGCTCTTCCGGGAGAATCCCAAGGCATTCCCAGGCCAGCCGGGAGACATAGTCCCTCCAGCGTGTCCTGGGTCTTCCCCGGGGCCTCCTCCCGGTTGGACGTGCTCAGAACACCTCACCAGGGAGGCGTCCAGGAGGCATCCTGATCAGATGCCCAAGCCACCTCATCTGACTCCTCTCGATGCGGAGGAGTAGCGGCTCTACTCTGAGCCCCTCCCGGATGACTGAGCTTCTCACCCTATCTTTAAGGGAAAGCCCAGACACCCTGCGGAGGAAGCTCATGACCATAGGTGAGGGTAGGAACGTGGATCGACTGGTAAATTGAGAGCTTTGCCTTACGGCTCAGCTCTTTTTTCACCACAACAGACCAATGCAGAGCCCGCATCACTGCGGATGCTGCACCGATCCGCCTGTCGACCTCACGGTCCATTATTCCCTCACTCGTGAACAAGACCCCGAGATACTTGAACTCCTCCACTTGGGGCAGAATCTCTCCCCCAACCCTGAGAGGGCACTCCACCCTTTTCCGGCTGAGGACCATGGTCTCGGATTTGGAGGTGCTGATTCTCATCCCAGCTGCGAACCAATCCAGAGAGAGCTGAAGATCACGGCCTGATGAAGCAAACAGGACATCATCTGCAAAAAGCAGTGACCCAATTCTGAGTCCACCAAACCGGACCCCTTCAACACCCTGGCTGCGCCTATATATATATGATTTGAAAATCCTTTTCAACCTATATTCAATTGAATACACTACGAAGGCAACATATCTAATGTTCAAACTGATAAACTTTATTGTTGTTTTGCAACTCATCGCTCAGTTTGAATTTGATGCCTGCAACACGTTCCAAAAAAGCTGGGACAGGAGCAGCAAGAGACTGGGAAAGTTGAGGAATGTTCAAAAAACACCCGTTTTGAACATTCCACAGGTGAACAGGTTAATTGGAAACATTTGTTTGTCATGATTGGGTATAAAAGGAGCATCCCCAAAAGGCTGTCATTCACAAGCAAGGATGGGGTGAGGTTCACCACTTTGTGAACAACTGCGTGGGCAAATAGTCCAGCAGTTTAAGAACAACGTTTCTCAACGTACAAAATTGTAAGGAATCTAGGGATTTCATCATCTACTGTCCATAATATCATCAAAAAGATTCAGAGAATCTGGAGAAATCTCTGCACGTAAGCGGCAAGGCCGAAAACCAACACTAGATGCCCGTGTCCTTCGATCCCTCAGGCGGCACTGCATTAAAAACCAACATCATTCTGTAAAGGATATTACCATGTAGGCTCAGGAATACTTCAGAAAATTATTGTCAGTTAACACAGTTCGTCGCTACATCTATAAGTGCAAGTTAAAACTCTACCATGCAAACGAAAGCCATATATCAACAACACCCAGAAACGCCGCCGGCTTCTCTGGGCCCAAACTCATCTGAGATGGACTGACGCAAAGTAGAAAAGTGTGCTGTGGTCTGACGAGTCCACATTTCAAATTGTTTTTGGAAACCATGGCCATCGTGTCCTCCGGGCCAAAGAGGAAAAGGACCATCCGGATTGTTATCAGCGCAAAGTTCAAAAGCCAGTATCTGTGATGGTATGGGGGTGTGTTAGTGCCCATGGCATGGGTAACTTGCACATCTGTGAAGGCACCATTAATGCTGAAAGGTACATACGGTTTTCGAGCAACTTATGCTGCCATCCAAGCGACGTCTTTTTCAGGGATGTCCCTGCTTATTTCAGCAGGACAATGTGAAGCCACATTCTGCATGTGGCTTTCTGCAAAAAAGTGCAGGTACTAGAATGGCCTGCCTGCAGTTCAGACCTGTCTCCCATTGAAAATGTGTGGCGCATTATGAAGCGCAAAATACGACAACAGAGACACCGGACTGTGAAGCAACTGAAGTTATACATCAAGCAAGAATGGGAAAGAATTCCACCTACACAGCTTCAACAATTAGTGTCCTCAGTTCCCAAACACTTATTGAGCGTTGTTAAAAGCAAAGGTGATACAAACACAGTGGTAAACATTACCCAGTCCCATCTTTTTTGGAACGTGTTGCAGGCATCAAATTCAAGGATTTGCAAAACAACAATAAAGTTTATCAGTTTGAACATTCGATATCTTGTCTTTGTAGTGTATTCAATTGAATATAGATTTGCAAATCATTGTATTCTGTTTTTATTTATGTTTTACACAATTTCCCAATTTCATTGGAATTGGGGTTGTGTGTGTGTGTTATATATATATATATATATATACATATACATATACATACATACACATACATACACACACACACACACACACATATGCATATACACACACATACACGCACACACAAACACAAAATCTGGATTTTCACAAACATGTAATACAAAATTCCATGTAATAGATGACTACATTTTTATGGATAGAGTTGGAGTAAAGTATGTATATTAATCAGTTTTTAAACAAGATAAATCGGAGAGTGGTAAAGGATACAGCACATAATTACTAAACTGTATAAATAGCAAAAATTTGGAAAATGTATATCAGCCATAAACAATCACAAAGTGCAATCACACATTAACAGCATATGGTATTATATTTGAAAACCATGTTACATACCACTGGAATCCACCTTTTGATTCTGTGAATTTGTGGCGAACCATAAAGGCTGCTAGTGCTTCAGCCACCTGATACCAAAATAAAAATTACTTCAGTAAGCAAAAGATCCAGCAGTAAGAATACAATTGCAAAAGGGCTTCTCAACCCTAAAAATATTATGTAACAGCATGACACTTTATACTAGACCACAACCAATTAATCATGGGGCAAATCTGATTGGACATTAATCTATTTCAACATAGCCAGAAAACATCCAGTGCTTTGTCTTTTCTTTTCACAACAGTGAACCTGCTCCTCCATTTTAAAAGCAGCGCACCTAATTTTTAACTGCTATTCCATATGCATGACAAATTTACAATATGTTAGAGTTGATGTATATTATCATTAACAACTTTTGAAAGACAGTTGTTCAAAGTATATAGTACTCTGTGGCTAAATAGACAATAGCCAGCTATTCTGAACACTCAATGTAGACAGCTTCGCTCAGGGGATAAAAAGATGTTGGTGCATTTTAGTGTTGAGACTCTGTGAAACATTAGTATTTCCCTCCCAGTAAATACTTAAAACAACAGAACAATAAGTACTTGGGGGTCCACATCAATGACAGGTTGGACTTTCATAACACAGAAGATCTATATAAGAAATGGCTGAGCAGGCTCTTTTTTCTTAGGTAACTGTATTCCTTTATTGTGGGAACTGACATCCTTCACATCTATAATTCTATGAAGGCCAGTGTGATTTTCTACGCTAGTAACATCACTTCAAGAGAGGCCCACAAAACCAACAAGCTAATTAATAGGGCATGCTCAGTTATAGGACACACTCTGGACCTCCTGGAGGTCATAGCAAAGGATAGAATTAAAACATAAAACAATGCTGACCATCCTCTCTCTGACACATGGACACCGAGGATTTTTTGTTAACTAATCCTTCAGAAGTGTGCTAAGAAACGATACTGGGGCTTCTTTATACCAACAGCAATTATGCTTGCATAATGTCTCATTTCTTTTTAAAATTTCTTCCCTTTTAGTCATTCTGGTGTGTATTCATGTGGTATAGCGTGTCCGCGGCTCAGGAAATGTGGCCATTTTAATAAATATATAATTGGTTGTGCTCGCGCAGCGACTGATCTGCTGTGAAGATGCCTCCCACCCAGATTGATACGAGGTGGTCGGCTGATCATGTGTTGCTTTGCAAGCACGTGCAATTGTCCGATTGTCTGAATATCAGCCCAGGGCAGCAATCAGATGATCGCACCTACAGCTGTTTCCCAGAAAGAAGGGGAGTGCGAGAAAAGAAAAGGGAAAAAAAAAAAGAAAGAAAGAGACAAAGGAAGCAGAGGTTAAAGGACGGGAGGAAAACACCCAGGAAAGAGAAAGAAAACAAGCTGGTGCAGAGTATGGAAGCAGGTGGATGGGAATTAAGCCCTAATGAGGAGCGAGTGGCCATCACTCAGGAGGGGACTGTGGGTCACTCCTGCCGAGTGTCTTTGGAGCAGGAGTGACCATTACGCTCTGGAGGTGCTCTTGCCAGGAGGACCCATTGAAATGGAAGTGGTGGGAGCACAGAGCGCCTGCACCAGATGGAGCCAGGATCAGCAGCAGTTCTTGTGGAGAAGGACTCAGTGGTTGCTTGCGGACACCATGGGATTGGTACCTGGGACATGGGCCAGAGGAGGTGTGCGTCAGCACCTGTTGGTCGACATCTCTCTGTGCTGCCAGATCCAAACGCTGGAGGCGCGTCAATTTTAAATTAAGACACCAGGGCTTGTGGAATTGAAATGAGTTTCCTGCACTTAGTTTTTTTTAAGCTCATTTTAATGGATTTATTTATAGGATTTTTAACCTCCACGTCACCTTTATTTTATCGGATTATTTATTGAATTTTGAGCACTGCACTTTTTGGACAGCTTTTTTTGTTGAATAGTTTTTAATAAAAGCACTGAGCACTGCTTCACCATCCCCCTTTGCTTGGTGTGTTTGTTCTTATCAGCTCAACTCATCCTGGTCATGACTATCAACGGTGTCGGGATCAAGAGGCTTCCAAAATGGAAGTGAGAGGGTGGAACCGACCTACACCATCACAGATCAGACCATATTGTGTGTGTGTGTGTGTATATTATATGTAATTTTTAAAGAACTTCTATAAAAAGCCAAATTTCCACCTGAAATTTTAAATTCATACCCTATTAATGATAAGATTGTCTGCAGCGGTCAGGTTACACAAAAATTAGTGCTCAAATACTCATATTTAAAACAATATTCGAATATATATTTGAATGTAGATTAAAAATTCTAAATGTGACTGTATATTTGTACTTAACGTGCCTTTATATGCTTCATTATTACTAATAATTTTGCTTTGTTTGTGGTGCATCTGCAATGCATGCAACACTAATGATTTGTGCAGTGACATAACTTTCACTTGGCAAATACAGCCCTTTATAAAAATTGGATATTTTGTCCATGGGATTTTACATAAACAAAAGTAAAAATTGAACAGAGGTACTTTAAATGCCTGAATGCATATGTGAAATACATACAAAATTGTTGCGGATTAGTTTATCACTCGCTACTTTAGTACCTACATCCTGCTCCCTCCTCAAGCCCTGTTCTCCACTATGTGCTTTTTGATCCATGGGTGCAAAAAATGTGAAGTCAGTGTCCATCCGTGTTCATTTTATATAAGTCTCTGCATGGTAAGTTACTGAATATACTATTGTAAATGTTGTATTTTAATGATCTTTCACTTTCATTAACAACAACGTTTAAATTCTACTACTTAAGGTTACATGTGTTATATTTTGGCTTGTTCTAAATTTTTCTGTACATTCATTTTTTTACTTTTTCATTACACCTATGTTTTAGAAACTGTATGTCAGCTGGCACCAAACGACACATATTGGTTGAAGTAGGTAAGTATACTTATCTGATGCTGTAAACACTCTTTAAAATGAAGGATTTCAAAAGTTGAAAAAGGAAATTCATACAAAATGGCAGTTATTTCCAATTAATATTAATGATAAAGGAAAGTAGGCTTTGTTTGCTATAATACTTAACAGTATAAATATAAAGTAACAGCAAATCAGGGGATTTTATGTTCAAGAGTGGAATGGAACAGAATCGAGAGCAAAACAAAACTTTTAGGGCACTGGAGAAGAGCTTAAAATCTGTTGATAGTACACCCAATAACCAAAAAGATCAGCAATTCACTCAAAACATGCATCAGTTTTATGAATGACAATACTAAGTAACACTGATAACGGAAATGAAAAATAAACATACAAATGTTTGCCGTTTGGAAGCGTAGTGTGTCTAGACTTAACACAAAGCTGAAATTAACCTGAAGGTACAGTGCATCCGGAAAGTATTCACAGCGCATCACTTTTTCCACATTTTGTTATGTTACAGCCTTATTCCAAAATGGATTAAATTAATTTTTTCCTCTGAATTCTACACACAACACCCCATAATGACAACGTGAAAAAAGTTTAATTGAAATTTTTGCAAATGTATTAAAATTAAAAAAAAAACAAAAACTGAGAAATCACATGTACATAAGTATTCACAGCCTTTGTCACGAAGCTCAAAATTGAGCTCAGGTGCATCCCGTTTCCCCAGATCGTCCTTTAGATGCAGCTTAACTGGAGTCCACCTGTGGTAAATTCAGTTGATTGGACATGATTTAGAAAGGCACACACCTGTCTATATAAGGTCCCACAGCTGACAGTTCACGTCAGAGCACAAACCAAGCATGAAGTCATTGTCTGTAGACCTCCGAGACAGGATGTCTCAAGGCACAAATCTGGGGAAGGTTACAGAAAAATTTCTGCTGCTTTGAAGGTCCCAATGAGCACAGTGGCTTCCATCATCCGTAAGTCGAAGAAGTTTGACTCTTCCTAGAGCTGGCCGGCCATCTAAACTGAGCAATCGGGGGAGAAGGGCCGTAGTCAGGGAGGTGACCAAGAGCCCGATGGTCACTCTGTCAGAGCTCCAGAGGTCCTTTGTGGAGAGAGGAGAACCTTCCAGAAGGACAACCATCTCTGCAGCAATCCACCAATCAGGCCTGTATGCTAGAGTGGCCAGACGGAAGCCACTCCTTAGTAAAAAGGCACATGGCAGCCTGCCTGGAGTTTGCCAAAAGGCACCTGAAGGACTCTCAGACCATGAGAAACAAAATTTTCTGGTCTGATGAGACAAAGATTGAACTCTTTGGTGTGAATGCCAGGCGTCAAGTTTAGAGGAAACCAGGTACCGCTCATCACCAGGCCAATACCATCCCTACAGTGAAGCATGGTGGTGGCAGCATCATGCTGTGGGGATGTTTTTCAGCGGCAGGAACTGGGAGACTAGTCAGGATAAAGGGAAGGATGACTGCGCAATGTACAGAGACATCCATAAATGAAAACCTGCTCCAGAGTGCTCTTGACCTCAGGCTGGGGCGACGGTTCACCTTTCAGCAGGACAACGACCCTAAGTACACAGCCAAGAGATCAAGGGAGTGGCTTCAAGACAACTCTGTGAATGTCCTTGAGTGGCCCAGCCAGAGCCCAGACTTGAATCTGATTGAACATCTCTGGAGAGATCTTAAAATGGCTGTGCACCGACGCTTCCCATCCAACCTGATGGAGCTTGAGAGGTGCTGCAAAGAGGCATGGGCAAAACTGGCCAAGGATAGGTGTGCCAAGCTTGTGGCATCATATTCAAAAAGACTTGAGGCTGTAATTGCTGCCAAAAGTGCATCGACAAAGTATTGAGCAAAGGCTGTGAATACTTATGTACATGTGATTTCTCAGTTTTTGTTTTTTTTTTTTTTTTTTTAATTTTAATACATTTGCAAAAATTTCAAGTAAACTTTTTTCACGTTGTCATTATGGGGTGTTGTGTGTAGAATTCAGAGGAAAAAAATGAATTTAATCCATTTTGGAATAAGGCTGTGACATAACAAAATGTGGAAAAAGTGATGCGCTATGAATACTTTCCGGATGCACTGTATATATTATGGAAAAAGTACAGGATTATCTGGAACAAATCAGACAGAAGTCAGACATCCCCTTTGAGTAGTGAAGCCTCAACTGGACTGGTTTGAACAACCTCTCTGTTCAGGCAAAATTATTTGGCTTATCCAATATTATCAGTGCCCAGTGAGCAGGTGTTTGGTGGTTTAGGCAACATTTATGAGGACCAGAACAACTTTTTCAATGCCGCAAATGCAGAGAAGTTGTTTCCTGCATTATAACTAGAGATGAGCAAACGGATCGGAGTTTGCTTTGCCTTATGTTAGGCACAACACAACTCAAGTACTAGTCCATTGAAACAATATCTCAGCTTCTTCTTTTTATTAATCAAAAAGTTTAAGGAGCTCAGAAGGCAGACATTATACAGCTTAAAGTAATCGGGCATTAGAAATTGAACCTTCTTCATGAGAGAAATTCATTTTGCCAATAAAGTGTAGCTTGTTCAGCACAAATACTCAAAGAATATAAACGTTCTAAGAATTGTTCTTATTCAGTACCTATTTTTTTAACTGTTTTAATTTTATGTATAGTTGGGTGGAAAGGGATATAAAGACACCCCCTGGAGCTGTGAAGCAGGAGCACTAACCAATGCAACATCATTCTGGTGAAAATAGTGTTGCTAACATTTAAAATAATTTGGCGTGTTACAGGCAAATAACAGCCATCCATCCATTTTCGAAATTCACATATACAGGGCAGTTGGAGCCTATTTGGCAATCCTTGGACAGGACATCAGCACAATGCAGGGTGAACACATGCACAAGGGCAAGTTTAGCACTGCCAGTCCACCTAACCTGTACGTCTTTGGACTGTGGGAGGAAACCACAGCACCCAGAGGAAAATATGCAAACATCATGCTGCAAGCACCTGGGACGTGAACACTGCTCTCCTTGCTGAGATGCAGCAGAGCTACCACTGCACCACCACGCCAACAAGTAATATAAACAGAAAATAAAATCTAGGAATTTTTTTTTTTTTTACCTTTTCAGTATGTAACTGTAAAATGACACGAGTTACAATGTACTGTGCAAAAAACACACCTCATTATCTGGAACATTTACTTCCACCCCATTTGCATTTACCTTCTCAGGTGCGTCCTCATGTACCGCATGTCCACATTGGGGTAAAACTTGCATTTGAAATTTACCTGTTGGTAGGGGGACAAAAATTACTTAAAAGACGACTTTTGACAGTGTATTTCTTAATGTATGTGTAAGTAACACATTAAGATTGGAGCAGTCAAACTCATATCCTGATGGTCACAGTGGTTGTAGGCTTTCAGACATCATATTTTTATAATTAGTAACCAACAATATAACATACTTATTTTGCCTTAAACTTAATTGACTTGCTTTTTAAGATTCAGAACCCTCAGTTGTTTTTTTTCCCATATAATCAGCATTCAAACAATAATTATATACTCGAGGGTCTCAAGTTCAGCCGAGGATGGCCACCATCTTGAATGCAATAAATTTCCTTATTAAAAGACAATTTTTGCTGAAAATGACTTACACTGTTTAACACTAGAATTACCAGAGCCTACGAAAAAACTTGTAAATCTGTCCCACCTTAAATCGCTTCTTAAAATCGTTCACAGCTCTCCACCAGAGTCTTTTGTGAAACCTTTACAAGTATCATAAATTATACAGAATATTTCAGACTAAAATCATATGTATGTTTTTATTCTAAAATAGTAAGACTAAGAGCAGTTTACTTCTCAAAACGGAATGGTGCAGGATCAAACTCGCGACCTTTTGATTCCCAGTCGGCAGCTGATTCTATTGCGCCACGGAGGCAGTCATAATAAATGGGTGTCAATGTCGCATGTTAAGGCGGCTTTTTGTTTCTGCAGTTATATTTTTGAATAAAAGTGCAATTGTTGTGTTAGATTTGTACCTTTTTGTGAAAGCATTTCTTGGATACTTCAGGCTTCATACATTATATTGTTTATGTCTACATTTTGTCATCTACTAGAAGAATATAAAAAAGTTTCTGTTTTAACAATGTATTTACACAGATTACTGTAGAAACGGAACAGACATGAAATGTGTCTGTTCCAAACAACGATCTATTATTTCCACTCTAAAACTCCACTTCACTCCCAGAAAATCAATCAAGTTTGTGCACGTTCTAAGTCGGTGGGGGGATGGAATAGCCGGCTGCTTGCAGCCCGATTTTTATCAGCACATTTAGATCACAAAAGACACTGTTGGAGAGCTGTGAACGATTTTAAGAAGTGATTTAAGGTGGGACGGATTTAAGAGTTTTTTCGTAGGCTCTGGTAATTCTAGTGTTAATGATGTCTTATTAGTGCTTTTAGACTATGTTCACTTTACCAGGCTGAAGCGATTCAAATCTGAATTTTTGCCTTAATGCGACACAAATCTGATGTTTTTTCAGGGCTGTGTGGACACAGGAAATACAGAACTTTTCATATCAGATATTTAATCACTTTCATATGTGGTCCTAGATTGAATCCATATCCAATTTTTGGTAATGTAAAATGGGTAAAATCGGAATTAGTTCGTTTTTTTGCCTATATATATGGGCTGAGTGCAGTTGTTAGTCAGCTAGCTCTGGCAGCATGGCAAAACAACAATGGAGGAGAGCTACAGCTGTGACAACAGTCTTGGTCCCACCACTGCTGGCTTGTTTCTCATACCGACACATCTTTTGGTGCAGCAGTGATAGTAATAGCTGTTAAAACAGCAAACATTACCCATCCGGCTTTTTTTCACCCTCTCGACCTAATTACATACAGCTGACAAACAATCCTTCAGAGCAAAATATGATGCATACTGTACACTAGCTACTAGCGCATCCATTTTGTCAGTTTTAATATAAGTCACCTCACAAATATCACATTTTGGGGGACAGATGTGATCACATTACAGTTAGATACAGGCAAAAAATTTGAAATAAGCAAGGAGGCTTGAAATGTGAACATGGCGTTATTCTGTCACACCAGACATTTCCAAAAGTGTTGATCGTCTTTTTTCCCTGATTGGAAATACTATATTTTTGAGGACCAGATGAGTTCACTATTTCTCTGACCTTTGCTTTTTTATGTCTAAAAAGAAACAATGAAGCATTCTGAATCTTAAAATGCAAGTAAATTAACTAAAGCAATAGTAATCGCTTACTAATTAAAGAAGTGACTGGGAAAAAAAAAAAAAAACAGTGGCACCCTGGGATCTGAGTTTGACCCCTTTGATTTAGACAAAAAAAACTTAATGCATTTTCTTTAACAAATAAAATAATCTAATCATGAAGATCAAATGCTTCATGAACATGCATTATGAAAACTCTTTCTTTTAAACACTATTAAAAATAAATTAAATTTAAGATTTCAATAGAACATAAATATTGTCAGTTTTATAGGAATACATATAGTGTATATTTAAGACTTTTTTTTAAAGAAATGGTAGAATTCTTTTTTAGAATATCACAAAATTACCTGCAAAATTATAGATACTATACTTTTGAAATATATTGTATCAACCATTTATAAAGAACAAAATTATTGAATGAGAAAGTATAGTACTAGGAATTATTTTCTGAACCATTATACCGGGTAGTCCTTTTACTATAAACATCTGGATTAATGAATATTTTTTAGCTATAACACATTTAACTCCAGCATACCTTGCATCTGTCCTATTGTAAGATCTTTATCCAGGCGATCAACACCTGCAAAATTATAAATCGTTGAAATGATCTCAAAGTGCTGTGTAAAGTAAAGCAACAGAATAAGACGTACAATACATAATATTTTTGGAACTCGTTATACTTAAGAATTGGACACTAAGACCCCGATAGGAAAAAATAAGCACGATGATCACTTCATATTACAGGATTAAGCAAGGTGTATTTTTTTAATATTGGATGTAGTTTAAAAAAATATATATATTTTTGTTGATGGCTGCCATTGTGTAAGATTTTCTTATTTCTGAGTTTTACTTTCTCATGTCTACATTTAATTGAGCTAATAAATGTTAATAACTATTATGTCACGATAAACATAAGTAAGTCTAGAACCTTTGGAAATTTACATCAGATGTCCACTTAGGACACTTCTACTTCTGCCAGAGAAACATGAATTGAATGTAAACAAGTATTAAAGTAAAAGGCTACAAAAAATTACTTTTACATACAATAACTGCACAATACTAATATCCTCACATCTTTAAAAAAAGGTGCAAATTTATTAAATATATTCAAAACTTGCTTAATAATCTTCTGAACAATCTTTAAAATAATACAATCTTTTTATAGATGTACAATTTACAAACTTTAATAAATAAGCTGAAGCTATTTTTCAGTGTTTATTAAGATACAGTAATGGCGCACTGCACGAATACACTTGACTTGAGCATTCATAGTTTTTATCCTCTTTCTCTGTATGTTTAGCATTCGTTTGCTCAGAGGTTGATGTGCTTGCTGCTTCCATAGCAGCTCTTCAAAGCTCCACCCTAGCGGCCTGCTTCTTTCGTGCTTTTTCGTGTTAAAACTGATTAAGTCAGTGCTTGTGTTGCAATTACTTAGTACGCTTTCCTTAATTTTTTATTGAAGCTTGCACTTAAGTCTTAAAAAAGACTTGGGATAATAAAATCCTACAGTAAATATTAAGTGAAGAATATGTTGGTTGTACATGGGCAAAAGTGAAGCAATTCATAATTACCTGCCAACAGCAGCAATTTGGGTACAGAGCAGCTGAGGAAAAGGTTGGACAATCCTCTGAACCAGCCATCCCAATATTTCTCTGTTTTTGCCAACTCAATTCTCCAAGTATAAGAGCACTCTTTTAGCTGTGGGAAAAATAAGGACTTGCTGGGATTACCAAAAAAAATCAGTTCTCAGAAATACTTTGCAACAACTTAATCACAAATTACAATTATACTGTATTAAAAGGTCAATTTCAAAATCAGGACAGGATGATAGAGAATACCTATATTAAAAGCTGAAGTCAAAAGGAGAGTTTGCAGCTCCCTTTTGAACGTCATTACTGTTTCATTCTCCACAGATGCACCTGTT